>NC_079399.1:21715654-22073154 GCF_029220125.1 Pseudoliparis swirei | reverse complement strand
ATCCAGGTGTTTTAGTAATGCACATCCAGATGTTTAGTAATGCACATCCAGGTGTTTAGTAATGCACATCCAGGTGTTTTAGTAATGCACATCCAGGTGTTTTAGTAATGCACATCCAGATGTTTAGTAATGCACATCCAGCTGTTTAGTAATGCACATCCAGATGTTTCATACATAAGTGATAACTCTGCCTCTTCACTACATGGTATTTCTCTTTCTTCTTTTTCATGATGAATGTGAGGCTTCTAACAGTTTCTACTTTGTGGTATTTAACCTTTTGAAACCCGTAGACCCCCCTGGGTGTTTTTTGTCTTCAAAATTTGAAAAATGCTGTATTTGTATACATTGAACATTATGAGGAACATAGAAGTGGAATATATGTTTTGTTACAGGTGAAAATTCAAATCCAAAATGGCCACCAAAATGTCCATTTCTAAGACCTCGCCTAAATTCTCAGTTCTAAAACCTCTCTAACTTGGTTCTGCTTCACTTTTTCAAAGTCAAACTTTGCGGAGAGAATGTTCACATATTTTAATATGATTTTGAACGTTTTGAACCTTTCAACTGCCTCATTCCAAACATATAATCATCCTGGAAGTGCTTTTTTTCAATTCAGACCTGACATTTTAATATTTTTTCAGTGTGCCATCTTCATTTACTCTTACCCAGTAACATATACAGGACTGTCTCAGAAAATTAGAATATTGTGATGAAGTTCTTTATTTTCTGTAATGCAATTAAAAAAACAAAAATGTCATGCATTCTGGATTCATTACAAATCAACCGCAATATTGCAAGCCTTTTATTCTGATTTATTGCTGATTATGGCTTACAGCTTAAGAAAACTCAAATATCCTATCTCTAAATATTAGAATATCATGAAAAAGTATACTAGTAGGGTATTAAACAAATCACTTGAATTGTCTAATTAACTCGAAACACCTGCAAGGGTTTCCTGAGCCTTGACAAACACTCAGCTGTTATAAATCTTTTTTTTTACTTGGTCTGAGGAAATATTAAAATTTTATGAGATAGGATTTTAGAGTTTTCTTAAGCTGTAAGCCATAATCAGCAATATTAAAAGAATAAAAGGCTTGCAATATTTCAGTTGATTTGTAATGAATCCAGAATGCATGACATTTTTGTTTTTTTAATTGCATTACAGAAAATAAAGAACTTTATCACAATATTCTAATTTTCTGAGACAGTCCTGTATACTGATATGTTCACATCTAAACAAAAGAATAACATGTTTAAAAAGGTAAAAATGTAAAAATGATTAAAATAGCCCCAGTGGTTGCAGAGATACGGCTTTTTGAGTTTGGTGATGCACTTTTCGGAGCAGAGGCCTAAAAAAAGCTTGAAAAGGTTTAGTAAATCTAATAAATGAATACGTCCCGCACATTTGAATCTCATGCAAATAATTCTGAAAGTTAAACAAGAGGCCATATTTTGATCATTCCTAAGGCTCACGTACGTATTGTGTAATTCTTCCAATGTGCAGCCTGAGCAGTTTATTACAACCGAGGCTCCGAGCGGGGAAAAGAGCGCCGGTGACATCGATGCTGATGACAAACGTCTTCTGGAAGTCGCCCCAGTCCCTCTGGACGCCGCGCGGCTGAAAGTGAGCCGTGAAAGTGTCTCTGCAGCCCGTGAGTCACCGGGAGCAGCCGGCGGAGCCCACGCGGTGGTGACTATGTGCTGGAGAGGCCGCCTCCACCACACCACCCTCTCCCTCCATCAGCCTCCTGACCAGAGTCCAGGAGATGACGTGGGTTTAGGGGACAGCATGTCCTCCACCATGTGGCAGAGAAATAGAGCTGCTCCAATATGAAATGTATTAAAGATGTACAGATATTAGAGTGTTAATATAGCAAAGAACGGAGTGACAGACCTCATCACGTCTGCTCCAACAACGGGGATACAACATGTGGTCTTAGACATTTATTTACATGTCTTTATCGTTTTTTATTTATATATTTCACTGATTTTGTGAACCCAAGACCTTTTTGGATAAACCAATTTTTTTTTTAAAGTGTTCTTCCATATTTTTTATTTTACATTTTTTAAATAGAACTTACATTTTCAAAGTCAAAGTCATTTGTATTGTCAATTTTCCAATGTTGAACATACAGAAAATCAAAGGTGTGTTTCTCTCTTTTTGTCAGACATAAAGTGAAAAATAGTCATAAAAGTGATAAAGTGATGAGGTAATAAAGTGCATGTCAACAGTGAACAACTAATAACATTTGGCCAACATATATTTGATTATTTAAGAACTATAAAAAAGACTTTGCGTCTGTATGTTAGCAGCAGCCGGACATGTTGTCCTTATGTCTCTTTACACTTGTGCCTGAGGACGACTGTGCCTCATTACTTTGAGAGATGAGATTGTTCGTTGACGTTTGATGTAACACACACAGATGGTGTCATATGCAAAGTGCCTTTAAAAGGTGAATTTATGACATTATGTAAAATCAAGAAAATGACCCCATATGGTTAAAAAAGACATATACAGAGTTTAGAGCATTAATATAGCTCTCATTAATAACTCTGATTAAAGTAAAGATGTAAAAGAGTAACGTCTTCCTGAGCAATGAGGCCACAAGGTTGTTTTATTATCATTGTAAAACAGGAGAGAACACAATAAAAATAACTAACTATTCCATATGTGGCGCGTGGAGGATTATTATTATATAAATGTTTTGGTTTTTTTATATGTATTATTATTATTATCATTATTATTATATTTAATATTATTATTATGATATGTATTATTATTATTATTATTTATTTATTTAAAGGGACCATGTACAGTTAAAACATGAATGTTATCACATGATGCACTGGACCAGATTGTAGCTACACAGCTAATTTGCATCTGCAGTCCCTCGGTAGACCATAATAAACATAAAACAATAATAAACATAAAACAATAACAAACATAAAACAATAACAGACATAAAACAATAACAAACACAATACAATAAGAAACAGTTCAGGATAAGATGCACTACAACACTACATGACGTAAGAAGAACACACAATATACACAATGCAAAGCTACAGTACAGCACATTAAAGTCAGTAATACATACAATTAAATGTAAGTAATAAAAAGCATTAAAAGTAAGTAATAACAGCCATAATCATTTTGCTGAATAAGTGCAGCGCTGACCGTCTTTCAACTGCTTTTCTTTAAATTATTTGTAAAACTACTAATAGAGCTGCAGCTCTCGATCAGGAATGCATTAAGGGGTGTGGCCTTGGAGGTGTAGCGTGAAGAAAACCCAAATCACACTCGAGGAGGTGAAGACCGAATGTCGACGCGTTCAATGTAAAATAAAAATGACATTAAATAATGAAAATGAAGATAAAAAATAGGGTTTAAAAAAAAGAAGCTCCACCAACTCAAAGACTCCTCCTCCCTCTGGTCTGATTGCTTCTCTGTTGAATCATCTCGGCTGAGCAGCAGGCCAGAGCGGCGGCGCCGCAGAGCGCCTGCTCTCCGCCGCTGATTGACAGCTCGCGATTCTGGAGGCGAGCCGTGAAGCCGTGGGCTCGGCGGGCGCCCGGGGGCGGAGGTGCTGATTGTGTCAGTCGCTCTGCAGAGTGATGGAGTCACTGCTGCCTGTGAAACCAGCGCCCTGCAGAGGGCGCTCCGCCAGGGCCCCGGGGCCCCGAGAACCGTCAGGGACATGTTCGAAGATGTGTCAAACGCCCCGAGAGCTCTTCTACGTGGACGGTTGACTTTGAGGGATTCAGGTCGTCACCTGGAAGACGGAGACGTGGAGGATGGAGACGTGGAGGACGGAGACAAGGAGGACGGAGACGTGGAGGACGGAGACAAGGAGGATGGAGACGTGGAGGACGGAGACAAGGAGGACGGAGACGTGGAGGACGGAGACGTGGAGGGCGGAGACGAGGAGGGCGGAGACGAGGAGGGCGGAGACGTGGAGGGCGGAGACGTGGAGGACGGAGACGAGGAGGACGGAGACAAGGAGGACGGAGACGTGGAGGGCGGAGACGTGGAGGGCGGAGACGTGGAGGGCGGAGACGTGGAGGGCGGAGACAAGGAGGACGGAGACGTGGAGGGCGGAGACGAGGAGGACGGAGACAAGGAGGACGGAGACGTGGAGGATGGAGACAAGGAGGACGGAGACGTGGAGGACGGAGACGTGGAGGACGGAGACAAGGAGGACGGAGACGTGGAGGATGGAGACGTGGAGGGCGGAGACAAGGAGGACGGAGACGTGGAGGGCGGAGACGTGGAGGATGGAGACAAGGAGGACGGAGACGTGGAGGACGGAGACGTGGAGGGCGGAGACAAGGAGGACGGAGACGTGGAGGGCGGAGACGAGGAGGACGGAGACGTGGAGGACGGAGACGTGGAGGACGGAGACAAGGAGGACGGAGACGTGGAGGACGGAGACGTGGAGGACGGAGACGTGGAGGGCGGAGACGAGGAGGGCGGAGACGTGGAGGGCGGAGACGTGGAGGACGGAGACGTGGAGGGCGGAGACGAGGAGGACGGAGACGTGGAGGACGGAGACGTGGAGGGCGGAGACGTGGAGGATGGAGACAAGGAGGACGGAGACGTGGAGGGCGGAGACGAGGAGGACGGAGACGTGGAGGGCGGAGACGAGGAGGGCGGAGACGAGGGCGGAGACGGGAGGCGGAGACGAGGAGGGCGGAGACGAGGAGGACGGAGACGTGGAGGGCGGAGACGAGGAGGACGGAGACGTGGAGGACGGAGACGTGGAGGACGGAGACGTGGAGGGCGGAGACAAGGAGGACGGAGACATGGAGGGCGGAGACGAGGAGGACGGAGACGTGGAGGACGGAGACAAGGAGGACGGAGACGTGGAGGACGGAGACGTGGAGGGCGGAGACGAGGAGGACGGAGACGTGGAGGATGGAGACAAGGAGGATGGAGACAAGGAGGACGGAGACGTGGAGGATGGAGACAAGGAGGACGGAGACGTGGAGGACGGAGACGTGGAGGATGGAGACAAGGAGGACGGAGACGTGGAGGGCGGAGACGAGGAGGACGGAGACGTGGAGGATGGAGACGTGGAGGACGGAGACGAGGAGGACGGAGACGAGGAGGACGGAGACGAGGAGGACGGAGACGAGGAGGACGGAGACGTGGAGGGCGGAGACGAGGAGGGCGGAGACGAGGAGGACGGAGACGTGGAGGGCGGAGACGAGGAGGGCGGAGACGAGGAGGACGGAGACGTGGAGGATGGAGACGAGGAGGACGGAGACGAGGAGGACGGAGACGTGGAGGGCGGAGACGAGGAGGGCGGAGACGAGGAGGACGGAGACGTGGAGGACGGAGACAAGGAGGACGGAGACGAGGAGGATGGAGACGGGAGGCGGAGACAGGAGGACGGAGACGTGGAGGCGGAGACGAGGAGGGCGGAGACAGGAGGACGGAGACGTGGAGGCGGAGACGGAGGGCGGAGACGAGGAGGACGGAGACGTGGAGGACGGAGACGTGGAGGACGGAGACGTGGAGGGCGGAGACGAGGAGGACGGAGACGTGGAGGGCGGAGACGTGGAGGACGGAGACGTGGAGGGCGGAGACGTGGAGGACGGAGACGTGGAGGACGGAGACGTGGAGGGCGGAGACGAGGAGGACGGAGACGTGGAGGGCGGAGACGAGGAGGACGGAGACGTGGAGGACGGAGACGTGGAGGGCGGAGACGTGGAGGACGGAGACGTGGAGGATGGAGACAAGGAGGGAGGCGGAGACGTGGAGGACGGAGACAAGGAGGACGGAGACGTGGAGGACGGAGACGTGGAGGGCGGAGACGAGGAGGATGGAGACAAGGAGGACGGAGACGTGGAGGACGGAGACGTGGAGGATGGAGACGTGGAGGACGGAGACGTGGAGGATGGAGACAAGGAGGACGGAGACGTGGAGGGCGGAGACGAGGAGGACGGAGACGTGGAGGGCGGAGACGAGGAGGACGGAGACGTGGAGGGCGGAGACGAGGAGGACGGAGACGTGGAGGACGGAGACGTGGAGGACGGAGACGAGGAGGACGGAGACGAGGAGGACGGAGACGAGGAGGACGGAGACGTGGAGGGCGGAGACGAGGAGGGCGGAGACGAGGAGGACGGAGACGTGGAGGGCGGAGACGAGGAGGGCGGAGACGAGGAGGACGGAGACGTGGAGGGCGGAGACGAGGAGGGCGGAGACGAGGAGGATGGAGACGTGGAGGACGGAGACGAGGAGGGCGGAGACGAGGAGGACGGAGACGTGGAGGATGGAGACGAGGAGGACGGAGACGAGGAGGACGGAGACGTGGAGGGCGGAGTCCCCTCAATATCGTTTAGTTTAATAATTCAACAGGCGGTAAAATCAGGTTGATGAGGATGAGATCACAGACGAGCAGTTAGAACCAGAAGAGGGAATAACAGTGAGATTAAACTGGATTAAATACATTTATATAGAAACAGTGCTGCAGTACATGTGTACAACTGGATGCTTCTTCTTCTTATTGTGTCTTTAACATGACTAAGTAGTTGTGTTCCCTTAACTAGACTAAGTAGTTGTGTTCCCTTAACTAGACTATGTAGTTGTGTTCCCTTAACTAGACTAAGTAGTTGTGTTCCCTTAACTAGACTAAGTAGTTGTGTTCCCTTAACTAGACTATGTAGTTGTGTTCCCTTAACTAGACTAAGTAGTTGTGTTCCCTTAACTAGACTAAGTAGTTGTGTTCCCTTAACTGGACTAAGTAGTTGTGTTCCCTTAACTGTGTTCCTCAGTGCTCCTAAACATTGACGCTGCGTACATTGTTTGGCCAAACCCAAGTATGAATAATAATTTTAATAACATTACAAAACACACTATCATTAAACATTAAACGTGTCTCTATGTGATCATTTACAGACGACCGTATGATCTGCTTTCATTGAAGTGGAATACATTGTGGTCCCATACTGGGACCAGTGCCTCCACCTCTGAGGAGCTTACGTTTGGAGTTAGTTTCTAAAACTTGAGTCTGCCAGAATTAAAGTAATGAGTGCGCTCCCTGAGCACGAGCTCGCTTATTAAAGATGGAGGCCAGCCAGAGCAGAAATAACACGCTGTTTGGGGGTGCCAGGTCTTACATGGAGTGTTTTTAATTAGTTTTTAAACTATGTTTTTTTAGATTAGCAATGAAAAAACAACTGACAATGTGTTATTTGCAAAGGGTTGCCAGATGGAGATGTCGCCCATCTCTGCATTTAGCAGCGTCAACGTTGCCGTTCGGTTTTGTCTACGTCTTTTTAAAATGTTGCAGATACACGACCGTTCGAAAGTTTATGGTCACCCAGACAAGTTTGTGTTTTACATGAAAACTCACTTTTATTCATCAAATTAACCGCTAAATGAATATAAAATATAGTCAAGACATTGACAAGGTTATAAATAATGATTTTTATTTGAAATATAAATTTTTTTATGCCAGTTTTAGAGCTTCTCTCAACAGCATAACTGTTTTCAGCTGCGCTCACATAAAAAGGGGTTAGATGGTTTTCTACCGCTCCACTAGTCTTCTAAGGCGATAACACAATGTACCATTAGAACACTGGAGATGGGCCTCTACACACCTCTGTAGAGACGTCATTACACACCAGAGAATAGTCATGTACACATCAACTATGTAGAGAGTATTTATGATTAATTTAATGTGATCTTCATTGAAAATACAGTGCTTTTCTTTGAAAAATAAGGACATTTAAAACATTTACAAAATTCTAAGTGACCCCACATTTTTGAACGGTATAGAGTTGTGTAATGTTTTTATTTCATTCATTAATGTCAAACTGAAGTCTAACTTTGAACCCTTCTAACCACACATTGTGTTGACCGTTCCCTTCAGGTGTGTCCGTACCCGAGGAAGAGGAAGATGTAGTCGTGGCCCGGAGGCCACGGCGTCGGCCATCACTCACCTATCCTGCTGCTACCGGACTTTAAACATTACAGGGACCGTAAATAAATCAACATTCACCGAGCGCCGTTGTATCTCCACAGAGATAGTGTTGGCCGCTTTAGCTGAACAACAGTAACTTGGTCCAGGAAGGAATAAAGCTCCAGATTCATAAAGGGAATATCAATATCAAGAGGAGACGACGATGCTGTTCACCTCAATGTCGGACGAGCTGAAAGTTCATCTGGCAGGATGACGTAGTGACTCCTCCTTCTTTTGTGTGGGTGACGTAAAGCAGGGGGTCATGTCCCCCGGGGGCCACGGCCGCCACCCTCAAAGGGTTGTGACTGAAACATATAAATGTGTAAACTACCCAAACATAATGTTATATAACTCTTTGCATTTGATTATTGTTTATTTGAGTGTAGAAATATCTTGCATAAATGTTCTCAAGTATTATAACATAAATCCATTTCATTTGAAACCTTCAAAATAAAAGCACAGGATATTTTTCTTACATTTCTTTCAAGCTGTCAGGGGCCTCATCAAATGACGTGGTGGGCCGGATTCGGCCTGCGGGCCTCGTGTTTGACACCTGCAGTACGTTAGCAGCACGTTACCAACCCAGGAGTGAAGCAGGACACCAAGAATCCAAACGAAGACCAAGAGCCGTAAAGTAAAGGTCCAAAGCTAACGCAAGCTAACGCAAGGCTTCCTTAGCTTAGCCATAAAAAGCCATTTCCAGGTCATTTCATTTAAAACCTTCAAAATAAAAGCACAGGATTCTTTTCTCACATTTCTTGACGAAAAGGTGATCATAGATAGATAGATATATACTTTATTAATCCCCAAGGGGAAATTTGTCGTGACAGTAGCAGCAACACACAAGAATAAAAACAAAACACAAAATATAAGAAACAGGGATGAAAGATATAGAAGTATAGAAGTAAAATAAAAGTAAAATACAAAACAAAATATATATGTAAATATACAACACACAACAACACTGACAAATCAAATACAAAAAATATTAAATATAGACAGAGTGCAAAAAGCAAATCATGTGTCTTTCAAGTTGTCAGGGGCCACATGAAATGATGTGGCGGGCCGGATTTGGCCCGCGGGCCTCGGGTTTGACACCTGTGACGTACAGTAAGCCGACCCGCTGTGGCCCAGCCATGCGCTGCACACACACACATGAACACCTGAAGCCAAAGCGTTATGACTTTCTTTAAACATCGGGAGGCTTCTGTGAATCAATAAAATCTCTCTCACACCTTTATTATGTTGACTTCCTGTCTCCTCTTTCCTCTCTCGCTCTCTTTTCCCCTCTTCTTTGCTCTCCCCTCTGTCGGCTTCTGTTTCTATTCTCATCCATCGCAGCCGGGAACATATTCACGTATAACATCGTTATGTCACCGCCGCGCAGAACATCCCCATTACCCACGGTTTGTTTTCATTGTCGCTGCTCTTCGTCATCATAATGAGTTCTTCTCAATACCTTTCCCTCTCTCCCTCTCTTCCTTTTTTCCTCTTTTCCAACACTCAAACACTTCAGTATTGTTCTTTTCTCACTGTCCTAATGTCTGAATATGTTAGCACCGTCTAAGTGTCCTTTTGTAATGTCATATTGCAGCAACAATAGGAGCTTTCACACTCACACTAAAAGGATTTGTATTATTTATTAAGTCATGATGCATGGACATCATTGAATTGGCTTATGAAGAGCAAAAAAACACATTTTAAAAGCTCACGGTGGTAATTTGATGTTTCTTGTATTTTTTATGGAGACAATATGTCAGCGTTGTCTCTACGGGGGGATTTGCTTCCCCCTAGTGGCCAAGAAATACCCACATACGGATGAATTCGACCTGAAAACAGCACAAACGGAGAAATTGACAACAAAATATATCTTGCCAGCTTTACGGTGCATTCACTGCATATTGGTTTATCTGTAAATATGATCTGCAGTGAAGTGCTGATTGTAAATACAATCTGTGGGTTTTTGTAGTGACATCTGCACAGCAGCAGAGTGTCATGTGAGCGGTGAACACAGCAGAGCGCTCACGCCCGCATCGCACGGCGCTCAGTCAAAAACTATATAAAGAAGCTGTCGCGACGGCACAACAACACGGAGGTGATTCTCACGTCGGTGTTCTGAGCGGCTCGGTTTCAAATCACGACAAAAATAATGATGGGCTGCGATGTTTTCACCGCCGACGACTCGATTGCGTTTCCATCTCGGAGGAACGTGAATGAACCTCGTGGGCGCGAGAAGACGTCCGCGAACGCTCTGCGGCCTCAGTCATCGGCGGCCGGAGAGACGGCTTCATCACCACCGACACACCGTCAGATGCCCCCCCGGACTTGTTTTTAAAAACTAATTCCCACATGCTGCTTTCCTCAAATTTCCTCCAGTTGTAACATTCTTGTGCCAAAGAAGTGCAGCGCCTCCACCTGGCGCGGCGCTGACATTGATTGTGCCAGCTGCTGGCTGGTTGGTAATCAGCCAGCAGCCGAGGCCAAATTGGAGACCGCAGCTGCCACATTGATCTTTACTCATTTGAGTGTAAATGTATTTCTTGGAGGTATTGAAATTGGAGGGGAATCTTCTCTCCCTCGTCTGAATCTCCATCTTTTCTCTTCCGGATTTTCCCTCGTGCCATCTTCTCCTCCTCCTTCTTCACGGAGTTGGGATGACTGTAGAAGTGGAGATGAGGAGGGGGCGGGGCTTGTCGGGGTGTGTTGTCCTTGGCCAGAGTCGAAAGTTCAGCTCGGAAACGAATCCATCGGGACAATCAGAGCGTTTTTACAACATCAAAAGAAACCAAATGACACCCGGCGATTCATTTAAAGCCAAATGAAGAAGACGAGCACGAGCCGACGGGTCCTGATGAGGAGAGGCAGGATCCTGAGGGCCGCACCGGAGCCTCAGAGGGCCTTGATCCCCGCACGGACCTCCCATGATTACCAATACAGAGACTTCAGTGATGTGCACACACACACACACACACACATCTCCAAGCTTGTGAGGAGCTCAGGTCTCATTGGCGGCGGCGTTGCCTGGAGACGTGCGGCGAGTCGCTCAGCGAGCGCCGAGGGAAAGGTCAGCCACGACCACGGAGAGTTTTATCACATCACACAGCTGAGCCGACTGGAGGGAGAGTGTGTGTGTAGGTGTGTGAGTGTGTGAGTGTGTGTAGGTGTGAGTGTGTGAGTGTGTGAGTGTGTGAGTGTGTAGGTGTGTATGTGTGTGAGTGTGTGAGTGTGTAGGTGTGTGAGTGTGTGAGTGTGTGAGTGTGTGAGTGTGTGAGTGTGTAGGTGTGTAGGTGTGTGAGTGTGTAGGTGTGTGAGTGTAGGTGTGTGTGTGTGAGTGTGAGTGTGAGGTGTGGAGTGTGTGTGGGTGTGTGTGAGTGTGTGAGTGTGTGTGTGTGTAGTGTGAGTGTGTGGTGTGTGAGTGTGTAGGTGTGAGGTGTGTGAGTGTGTGAGTGTGTGAGTGTGTGAGTGTGTGGAGGTGTGTGAGTGTGAGTGTGAGTGTGTGAGTGTGTAGGTGTGTGAGTGTGTGAGTGTGTGAGTGTGTAGGTGTGTGAGTGTGTGAGTGTGTGAGTGTGTGAGTGTGTAGGTGTGTGAGTGTGTGAGTGTGTAGGTGTGTGAGTGTGTGAGTGTGTGAGTGTGTGAGTGTGTAGGTGTGTGAGTGTGTGAGGTGTGAGTGTGTGAGTGTGGGTGTGTAGGTGTGTGTGAGTGTGTGAGTGTGTAGGTGTGTGAGTGTGTGAGTGTGTAGGTGTGTGAGTGTGTGAGTGTGTGAGTGTGTAGGTGTGTGAGTGTGTGAGTGTGTAGGTGTGAGGTGTGAGGTGGGTGTGAGTGTGTGGGTGTGAGTGTGTGAGGTGTGTAGTGTGTAGTGTGTGAGTGTGTGAGGTGTAGGTGTGTGAGTGTGGAGTGTGAGTGTGTGAGTGTGTGAGTGTGTGAGTGTGTGTGTAGTGTGTGAGTGTGTGAGTGTGTGAGTGTGTGAGTGTGTGAGTGTGTGAGTGTGTGTGAGTGTGTAGAGGTGTGTGAGTGTGTAGGAGGTGTGTGGTGTGTGAGTGTGTGAGTGTGTGAGTGTGTGAGTGTGTGAGTGTGTGAGTGTGTGAGTGTGTGAGTGTGTGAGTGTGAGTGTGTGAGTGTGAGTGTGAGTGTGTGAGTGAGTGAGTGTGTGTGTGAGTGTGTGAGTGTGTGAGTGTGTGTGTGTGTGAGGTGTGAGTGTGTGAGTGTGTGAGTGTGTGTGTGAGTGTGTGAGTGTGTGAGTGTGTGAGTGTGTGAGTGTGAGTGTGTGAGTGTGTGAGTGTGTGAGTGTGTGAGTGTGTGAGTGTGTGAGTGTGTGAGTGTGTGAGTGTGTGAGTGAGTGTGAGGTGTGTGTGTGTGAGGTGTGTGTGAGTGTGAGGTGTGTGTGTGGTGTGTGAGTGTGAGGTGTGTGTGTGTGAGTGTGTGAGTGTGTAGGTGTGTGAGTGTGTGAGTGTGTGAGTGTGTAGGTGTGTGAGTGTGTGAGTGTGTAGGTGTGTGAGTGTGTGAGTGTGTGAGTGTGTAGGTGTGTGAGTGTGTGAGTGTG
This sequence comes from Pseudoliparis swirei, assembly GCF_029220125.1. Taxonomy (NCBI): domain Eukaryota; kingdom Metazoa; phylum Chordata; class Actinopteri; order Perciformes; family Liparidae; genus Pseudoliparis; species Pseudoliparis swirei. Next base: position 22,060,647 of record NC_079399.1, on the reverse strand, counting down.
TGAGTGTGTAGGTGTGTGAGTGTGTGAGTGTGTAGGTGTGTGAGTGTGTGAGTGTGTGAGTGTGTAGGTGTGTGTGAGTGTGTAGGTGTGAGTGTGTAGGTGTGAGTGTGTGAGTGTGAGTGTGTAGTGTGTGAGTGTGTGAGTGTGTAGTGTGTGAGTGTGTGAGTGTGTGTCAGTGTGGGTGTGTGTGTGTGTGAGTGTGTGGGTGTGTGAGTGTGAGTGTGTGTGGTGTGTGAGTGTGTGTGTGAGTGTGGAGGTGTGTGAGTGTGTAGTGTGTATGTGTGTGTGTGTGTCGGGGTGTGTGTGTGAGTGTGTGGGTGTGAGTGTGTGAGTGTGGTGTGTGTGTGTGAGTGTGTGAGTGTGTGTAGGTGTGTGTGTGGTGTGTGTGCAGTGTGTGTGTGTGTGTGTGTAGGTGTGTGCGTGTGTAGTGTGTGTGTGTGGTGTGTCAGTGTGGGTGTGTGTGTGTGTGTGTAGTTGTGTGTGTGTGTAGGTGTATGCATGTGTCTGTGTGTGTGTGTGTGTAGGTGTATGCACGTGTGTGTGTGTCTGTGTGCGTGTGTAGTTATGTGTGTGTGTAGGTGTGTACATGTGTGAGTGTGTGTGCACGTGTGTGTGCGTGTGTGTGTGTGTGTGTAGGTGCGTGTGCGCGTGTGTAGTTGTGTGTGTGTGTAGGTGTATGCATGTGTGTGTGTGTCTGTGTGTGTGTAGATGTGTGTGTGTGTCAGACCCAGAGCTCTGGTGTTCTGGTTCCTCCCAACACTGCCGTGCTGGAGGTCCAGACTCAGCTGCTGGACCGGTGCAGAGGGAGGGGGGTCACGGGAGGACCCGGAACCCGGAACCCGGAACCCGGTTCCAGCTCGAGGGCGCCGGGCCCGGTGACACAACAATGGCCGCCGCTCTGACCTTCTGTTCTACTTCTCTGGGGAAACGGTTCAACAGAAATGAAAACAGTAGAATCAGAATAGTCTCAGAAACCAGCAGCAGAGAGGATCCGGTCCTCGTGCCGCGTGTCGAGGACCGGCCTCTTCACCACTCGGCCTTCGTCTATATTTTACATTTGAGACCGGCCTCTTCACCACTCCCTATATTTTACATTTGAGACCGGCCTCTTCACCACTCGGCCTTCGTCTATATTTTACATTTGAGACCGGCCTCTTCACCACTCGGCCTTCGTCTATATTTTACATTTGAATGGAGGTTTTAAAACGTCTCCTTTCAGCAGCGGGCGAGTGAAAGCACATCCCGACAAAGGAGACGCTCTGCCGACGTTTTCACACACACACACACGTCGGTTAATACAACCGGACCCGTCACCGTTCCGCTCCTCGTCTTCTCTCCTCCGTTGACGTCGAGGCGGTGGAGGAAGACGTCGGTGGGAGAGGACACACGGATCTCAAGATATATCTCCACCTTCCACAGGTCAGTGGAGAGTCGTGGAAGGTGTTGTCGCCGCGGAGGAACTCATCGATCCACCCGGCATCGGGTCTGTGATCCGAAAACGAGCATCGGAGCGTCTTCTCCGGGGGGGGGGACGACGACAAGAAAAACAAGAAGAAGAAGAAGAAAAAGAAAAAGAAAAAGAAAAAAGCAAATTAGAAATACAAGAAATAACTATCTGCTTCTCTCTATTCTTTGCATTAATATAAATTGTTATATTTTTCCATTGAATTGTATATTTGACACTGAACTAGTTCATCTTGGAGGTGGGGGGGAGGTTTCCACCAGAAGGAAACGGGGAACTTGTCCAAGAAGTGAACAGAAAGCTGAAACTGTCTCCTGGACGAAGAAGTACATCAGATTTCAGGAGATGAATGTGATGTTCAGACGGACTCCTCACGGTGGATCCTCGTTCTGCTCGCCCAGGTTGAGTTCAGCAACGAGCCAATGAGCACATCAGCTCCACCTGTCTGGAGGTGAGAGGGGATTACATCACATCATAGGCAGGCAACAGCATAATGAGGGCATTGGCATCGGTATTATTATGACGTTATATAATATCAGAAAAAATATGACGAATCCCAAAGGATTTGGTGCTTTCTGGGTTCTGACTCATGTTCATGAGGAACTAATTCCATATTTAAAATAGTTTTTTTTTTTAGCATTGTCGTTGACAAGTTTCTGTTTTTTTCAAACCGTTGCAATTTCCAACAAATGTATCCATCTACACAAATTTAAGGAAGAGGAGGAGGAGGAAGAGGAAGAGGAAGACGAGGAAGATGAGAAGGAGCAGGAGGAGGGGGATCAAATGTATATGCAGACAACCCAGCATGCAATATGCTATCACTGCAATCAGAGCCATCATCATCACAATCATCATCATCATCATCATCATCATCTAGACGAGCATTGTCTTCAAGGTGATGAGGACAAATGAAATGATTTGCTGTGTTGCTGTGATTATTAGTCCTCAGAATGATGTCATCTGCCCCTGAGCCGCCGCGCAGTCAGCAGTCAGCCGTCAATCAACCTACAGTCAGACTACATTCAGACTACAGTCAGCCTACAGTCAGACTACATTCAGACTACAGTCAGCCGTCAGTCTACCATCAGACTACAGTCAGCCTAAAGTCAGACTACATTCAGACTACAGTCAGCCGTCAGTCTACCGTCAGACTACAGTCAGCCTAAAGTCAGACTACATTCAGACTACAGTCAGCCGTCAGTCTACCATCAGACTACAGTCAGCCTAAAGTCAGACTACATTCAGACTACAGTCAGCCGTCAGTCTACCGTCAGACTACAGTCAACCTACAGTCAGACTACATTCAGACTACAGTCAGCCGTCAGACTACAGTCAGCCTAAAGTCAGCCTACTGTCAGCTCACAGTCAGACTACATTCAGACTACAGTCAGCCTAAAGTCAGCCTCTTGTCAGCTCACAGTCAGACTACATTCAGCCTAAAGTCAGCCTACAGTCAGACTAAAGTCAGCTCACAGTCAGCCTAGAGTCAGCTCACAGTCAGACTACAGTCAGACTACAGTGAGCCTACAGTCAGCTCACAGTCAGACTACAGTGAGCCTACAGCCAGCTCACAGTAAGCCTACAGTCCGCCTAAAGTCAGCCTACAGTCAGCTCACAGTCAGACTACAGTGATACTACAGTGAGCCTACAGTCCGCCTAAAGGCAGCCTACAGTCAGACTAAAGTCAGACTACAATCAGCCTACAGTCAGCCTACAGTCAGCTCACAGTCAGCCTACAGTCGGACTACAGTCAGGTGTGCCCCTGTAAGCTGTGAACATGCCTCTGGTTCTGGCCCGTCTGGCCTATCAGGCGCCTCCGGTGGATCAGTGCAGGGTGAGTGAATCCCTCTCTCCCCTCGGCCGAGTTTCAAACTCACTTATATTTGTACTCACACGTGGGTCATGTGCCAATAAAACCTGTCTGTCTTCAAAGTGGCCAATATACGGCTGCAGATTGAAAAAGAGATTGCCAGGCTTAGCATCTGCGGCCGTCCTCCTCCTCCTCCTCCTCCTCCTCCCTCTCCTGCTCCTCTTGTCTGTTTCGCAGAGATCCAATATTTCTGGCTCCGGGTATTTATCCGTGGCCCAAATATGCAGCTCGTGTCATGCAGGGCAGCCGGCGTTTCAGCGACATCACAAAGATGGATTAAGTCATGCGTTAAATTGCCTCTTTGAAGGAAATGAATAAATAAATTTGAGGGACTAATTCCTTGACTGTGCGGCGTCTCTCGTGTGAGCGTGATTGCATAATACTGGCTTAAATGTTCCCTCCGCTCGACTCTCGTGTCTGTTGTGTTTAATTCTTCTGAAATTACATTTCTTATGACCGGGCGATGTCAAAAAGCTATAACTGCATTTGTGTTCTAAATAGGAGACTTAAAATCCGTCCTCTGTATTCAGCAGAATAACAATGAACCACCTGCAGGAGAGAGAGACAATCACCACTACGAACGGGACAGATGGTGGAAACCTGCTTCACTACATTTGGGTATTTGGAATGTCGGCCAATCAAACTGTAAACGAGAGGTGGGCGGAGTCATCGTGACGTTACCCGTTGGTTTGTGAAGCCTTGACTTTGGGGATTTGGCCGTCGCCATCTTGACTTTTTGCCATCAATAAACTGAAAAGGCCATATTTGGACTGTGGAGGAGTGACGTTCAGCTCTGGTAGCTGCAGCTACTTGTCAATCACAGTAAGCCCCGCCCCTAAAGCGTCCCCTGCTTTATGGTCTGTGTGACTCTAAATGACCATAAAGTACTAAATGATGACATCATGCTGTATAGAAGAAGACTTGAAACTAGAGACCGAGACATAAACTCATGTTTACAATGTTTACTGAACGAATACATCAAGAGAGAAATAGAGTCATTATATAGACTTCTATACAACCAGAGGAGTCGCCCCCTGGTGGTCAGGAGAGAGAATGCAGCTTTAACACATGAAGCATAGCCTTCTATACAACCAGAGGAGTCGCCCCCTGGTGGTCAGGAGAGAGAATGCAGCTTTAACACATGAAGCATATACTTCTATACAACCAGAGGAGTCGCCCCCTGGTGGTCAGGAGAGAGAATCCAGCTTTAACTCATGAAGCATAGACTTCTATACAACCAGAGGAGTCACCCCCTGGTGGTCAGGAGAGAGAATGCAGCTTTAACACATGAAGCATAGACTTCTATACAACCAGAGGAGTCGCCCCCTGGTGGTCAGGAGAGAGAATCCAGCTTTAACTCATGAAGCATAGACTTCTATACAACCAGAGGAGTCGCCCCCTGGTGGTCAGGAGAGAGAATGCAGCTTTAACACATGAAGCATAGACTTCTATACAACCAGAGGAGTCGCCCCGTGGTGGTCAGGAGAGATAATGCAGCTTTAACACATGAAGCATAGACTTCTCCACAACCAGAGGAGTCGCCCCCTGGTGGTCGGGAGAGTGAATGCAGCTTTAACACATTAAGAAGAGCCTTCTACACAGCCGGAAGAGTCGCCCCCTGGTGGTCAGTATATATAATACAACTACAATCAGCAGAACTAACGGTTCAGATTGTACTCACTTTCTTATGTCTTCATAACTAAACTTAAAAAATGTGCTGTTGCTACAACTTCCAACATGGTGAACAAAAAATATACCGATTAAAATATACAGCGGCGTACAAAGAGTAAGTGAACTTTCTGGAACAGAACTATACGTCTAATATGTATTCTTATATCATTTTTATATTATTGGGTCGCACTCAGCAGGGGGAGAGAGCCTCAAACACCTCGTGAGCCTTTTCATCTTCACGCAGTACAGCGTTCCCACATGTTCTACACTGCCACTGGACACGGAGCGTAATGTTCACATGCGTTCGTCACCATTCCAGTCGGGAACAAGCGAACACGTCTGAAAGGGGACCGATACAAGCCGTGACTTACAGAGATCCAGTCAGAGACACTCTGGAGGTTTATTCAGATTCCAACTTCTGTTCAGACTCGCTTCAACGTGCCGCCGCTCGGCACTAGCACATTGTTAATTGACGCCGAACATCTTATATTCCCATATCTTGCGATTCGCTCTACACACTATTAACAGAATAATTTTGTGTTCCTCTTCTAGTTTTGCCTCAAACTCCCCCGGAGGTCTCCTCTCATGTCGAAGTCACACCCGATACGTTCGATTCTTTTCCATTCATCTCGACCGGTGGCTCATCAGACAGTATGGGAGACTTTGAAATTGCATTAATCAAAGAGTAACACCCCCAAAAAAATGTGGATTGAAACGCCGCAGGAAGAAACCTCCTTTGATTTCAATCATGCTAAAACTCTGCTCCGTGAATTCATTATCGCAGCGCCGGTACAATAACACGCTGACGGGGAGCAGAACTGTGGCAGAACCCGCTAATAGAACTCACAACTCATTGCTCCATTACAGTGTTAGACACCGCTTTAGGTGTTGTACTTTCACAAACACATTTCTAATTGCTAAATCGCAGGATTCCGTCTGTATATTTAATATTGCTGTTGTATTTTCTTCCTGTTTTTTGTACTTTTATTTATATTTCTGTTACTGCTCACTGCTGTGCACCTGCTGCTGTAATCCTGCAATGTCCCCACTGAGGGACTAATGAAGGATTATCTTATTTTAGCTTATTTTATAGAACATTATTTTACTCGTGGACGAAATATAACAATAGATCAATTATCAGTGTGTCGTTGACCGTGAAGCAGTATTCAGTGTGATCCGTGTTTAAATGGTGAAGGCTTCAGAAGAGGTCTATTGAGGTAAAGTTTATTTAGAGATTAAGTAATCAGATCAAAGTATCTCTGTCCAGTCGTAGTGAAACTAATACCCTTAACTTGTACTCCTGCCCAAGAAATCTGTTTTTTGAGGGTTAGCGAACAATTTCGCTAACCCTCAAAAAACGAGGCGTTGCTAAAGGCAACAGCCGCCATGTTTTTATAAAGATGATGGATGGTTGTGTTTAAAAACAGGTGCACATCATTTACAATGGCCGAGAACAGGAACGAGTTGAAGGCCGAGAAAACATGAGAAACTGAAGCTGGGACGAGATTGAACAAAAAGAGAAAGGGGTGCCTGAGGAGAGGAGACTCTCACTCCCAATGTCCTCTGTTGTGAAAACCCTGAAGATCCACTGGGAATGCATAAAACATGACTGATGAAGAAGAGGAGAATGGTCCTCCCATTAAGGGTGAGGCAGACGCCGACACACAGCTCTGTGGCTTTTTACGAGTCGTCCTCCTCCACGTATTTAGCATCGCACTCCTTGTCAAGATGAAAGGTTAAAAAAGAAGGATTCAAAAGTACGCAGCCGAGCCAGAGATAATGAACTTAGCTCAATAACCACAATGCAACTCAATCCAGGAGAATGAGTTTGGAGGTTCGGTGCTCGCAGCGGCTAACGTAGACTTGAGCCGCTAGCAGCTAGCCTCCAGCGGGGTTGAGGAGCGGGCTACAGGGCTGTGCTAACCCCACAACCCCACGACGTGTGTCTGAGGCTGACTTAAGTGACATCACTGGAGGCAATCAATCATATGTTGCACAGTACCCAAAAAGACTTTATCACATATCCAAGACCCGTCAGCACACAGGTCTCAATGATGTGCAGTTCACAGAACGGCCTCTTGGGGCAGAACTTGAACATTTGTTGTAACTGTATTGTGTGTTATGACAAGTTTACCTAGATTTAGCTCGCTTAGCTCCACACACCAGCCCCATGGATTGGCTATCTGGGCGAATTTGAAGTGTTCCCAATGTCAATTCAATTCAGTTTATTTTGTATCGTCCATTCTCACAAATTACAAATGTGCCTCAGAGTGCTTTACAATCTGTATACATAGACATCCCTGACCTTTGACCTTTGACCTCACATCCGATCAGGAAAAACTCCCAAAAAATTGAAAAAAAACCTTTCACAGGGAAAACATGTAAGAAACCTTCAGGTGAGAACAGAGGAGGACCCCTCTCCAGGATGGACAGAACAATACAGTACATGTCATGTGACCAGAAGGAATCATTACAGACTCACAACACATTCATTGAGTATGACAGAGTGTATGAATAGTTGGTAGTCGTCATGGACCACGATCCAGACCTCCATGATCCATCAGGTGGAGGTAGAGAGGAGGAGTGGGCGGAGTCTCAGCAGGGCCATGGCATCAGACCCAGCCAGGTCCAATGGACCCTATGATCCATAAGGAGAGAGGAGAGGAGAGAGGAGCTCAGTGTATCCTAAGCGTCCATAAGGAGAGAGAAGAGGAGAGAGGAGCTCAGTGTATCCTAAACGTCCATAAGGAGAGAGGAGAGAGGAGCTCAGTGTATCCTAAACATCCATAAGGAGAGAGGAGAGGAGAGAGGAGCTCAGTGTATCCTAAGCGTCCATAAGGAGAGAGGAGAGGAGAGAGGTGCTGAGTGTATCCTAAGCGTCCATAAGGAGAGAGGAGAGGAGAGAGGTGCTCAGTGTATCCTAAACGTCCATAAGGAGAGGAGAGGAGAGAGGTGCTCAGTGTATCCTAAACGTCCATAAGGAGAGAGGAGAGAGGTGCTCAAGTGTATCCTAAACATCCATAAGGAGAGAGGAGAGAGGAGCTCAGTGTATCCTAAGCGTCCATAAGGAGAGAGGAGAGGAGAGAGGAGCTCAGTGTATCCTAAACGTCCATAAGGAGAGGAGAGGAGAGAGGTGCTCAGTGTATCCTAAGCGTCCATAAGGAGAGAGGAGAGAGGTGCTCAGTGTATCCTAAACGTCCATAAGGAGAGAGGAGAGAGGAGCTCAGTGTATCCTAAGCGTCCATAAGGAGAGAGGAGAGGAGAGGAGCTCAGTGTATCCTAAACGTCCATAAGGAGAGAGGAGAGAGAGGAGCTCAGTGTATCCTAAGCGTCCATAAGGAGAGAGGAGAGGAGAGGAGCTCAGTGTATCCTAAACGTCCATAAGGAGAGAGGAGAGGAGAGAGGAGCTCAGTGTATCCTAAGCATCCATAAGGAGAGAGGAGAGAGGAGCTCAGTGTATCCTAAGCATCCATAAGGAGAGAGGAGAGAGGAGCTCAGTGTATCCTAAGCGTCCATAAGGAGAGAGGAGAGGAGAGAGGAGCTCAGTGTATCCTAAACGTCCATAAGGAGAGAGGAGAGAGGAGCTCAGTGTATCCTAAGCGTCCATAAGGAGAGAGGAGAGGAGAGGTGCTCAGTGTATCCTAAGCGTCCATAAGGAGAGAGGAGAGGAGAGAGGAGCTCAGTGTATCCTAAACGTCCATAAGGAGAGAGGAGAGGAGAGAGGCTCAGTGTATCCTAAGCATCCATAAGGAGAGAGGAGAGAGGAGCTCAGTGTATCCTAAGCGTCCATAAGGAGAGAGGAGAGGAGAGGAGCTCAGTGTATCCTAAGCGTCCATAAGGAGAGAGGAGAGAGAGGAGCTCAGTGTATCCTAAGCGTCCATAAGGAGAGGAGAGGAGCTCAGTGTATCCTAAGCGTCCATAAGGAGAGAGGAGAGGAGAGAGGAGCTCAGTGTATCCTAAGCGTCCATAAGGAGAGAGGAGAGAGAGGTGCTCAGTGTATCCTAAACGTCCATAAGGAGAGAGGAGAGGAGAGAGGAGCTCAGTGTATCCTAAACGTCCATAAGGAGAGAGGAGGAGAGAGGAGCTCAGTGTATCCTAAACGTCCATAAGGAGAGAGGAGTTCAGTGTATCCTAAGCGTCCATAAGGAGAGAGGAGAGAGAGAGGAGCTCAGTGTATCCTAAACGTCCATAAGGAGAGAGGAGAGGAGAGAGGAGCTCAGTGTATCCTAAGCGTCCATAAGGAGAGAGGAGAGGAGAGGAGCTCAGTGTATCCTAAGCGTCCATAAGGAGAGAGGAGAGAGGAGCTCAGTGTATCCTAAACGTCCATAAGGAGAGAGGAGAGGAGAGAGGAGCTCAGTGTATCCTAAGCGTCCATAAGGAGAGAGGAGAGGAGAGAGGAGCTCAGTGTATCCTAAACGTCCATAAGGAGAGAGGAGAGGAGAGGTGCTCAGTGTATCCTAAACGTCCATAAGGAGAGAGGAGAGGAGAGAGGAGCTCAGTGTATCCTAAGCGTTCATAAGGAGAGAGGAGAGGAGAGAGGAGCTCAGTGTATCCTAAACGTCCATAAGGAGAGAGGAGAGGAGAGGTGCTCAGTGTATCCTAAACGTCCATAAGGAGAGAGGAGAGGAGAGAGGAGCTCAGTGTATCCTAAGCGTCCATAAGGAGAGAGGAGAGAGGAGCTCAGTGTATCCTAAACGTCCATAAGGAGAGAGGAGAGGAGAGGTGCTCAGTGTATCCTAAACGTCCATAAGGAGAGAGGAGAGGAGAGGTGCTCAGTGTATCCTAAGCGTCCTTAAGGAGAGAGGAGAGGAGAGAGGAGCTCAGTGTATCCTCTCGTCCCCCTCAGCCTCTCAGCCTCTAGCAGCATCTCTAGGTCTCTCCAGGTGAACCTGGTTCAGGTCTCACTATCAGACATCAAGAGGAAAGTCTTCAGTCTCCATGAGGGGGCGGAGTCTCCAGGACTGAAGGTGGAGCTGGTTCATAAAAGAGGAGGAGCTTGACACCTGAAGGCTCTGATGTTCTGGTATCTTCTTCTCTTGTTGTTCCTGCCATTTAGTGCTGGGCAGATATAAATTGTACACTTTGTTCACCAAAGATTGTTTTCCTGCTCCTGTAAACAATGTGAAATAAATTATATTGTTATTGAAGCTTAAATGATTACGCTTCATACCGCAGACACGTATCTAAAAGTGTGTAATCGAATATATAATAAACTTTTACACCTCTGTGGAATAGAGAATCCAAACGTTGATTAAACGAACAAAGTGGAGAGGATTACATCATCAAAGCTCTAATCAAACCATAAGTCTTTATGAAAGGCACACTATGAACGAAGGCATGTCTCTAACAGCGTTTGTCAAATAATCCTCAGTGAAAGAAAATGTAAAAAACGCACTCATCTAAAATCTGTAATCATTATTTAAGATATCGCGGCATGATAGTTGCTTTTTTGTAGTTTTCATGAAAGGAAAGGATTAGTAAAGATGATTATCTGTCCTCTTGTTGCGTGAAGAGCAGCACAGTGTGATCGGGGGGTTGTGGAGCTGACTAAAGTTGTGTTATTGATCTGTGTTGGATGATGACGACACACGCATGAGACAAGAGGGCCGCGCTTCAGACACATGAGAAGCAACGGCGATGCAGAAACATCTGGAGGGGCATGTGAGATCGAGTTCCTGCCTTCAGCAGACATGAGATATCAACAGCCCGGCCTATTATCTGCTCTAATGGAGGCCCTTCTGCTGCTAACAAAAGCCCTCGTTGTTTTGCATCAGCTCCTCTGATGATTGGCCGGCGCTCGTCCCATGTCGACGGAGTCAATTAAAAGCGCCGTCCGTCTGCCCGGCGCCTCGGCGGGCGGAGACACGCCGCCGCCGCTCGCCACTTTGCTGTCACGGTGTCTTCTCATCCTTTCTGCTCTTTGGTTCCTTTCCTTATTTCCCTTCAGTCCCTTCTTCCTTGCTGCTCTCCCTCCTCCCGTCTGAGTCCCCGTGCCAGGCTTCTGAAAGCAATTTCACCCTCCCCGTGCCGCCACGCTCCGCGAACACGCTTTCTTATTGTTTGGGTTCCAAGTGTAACTCAGACAATTTCGGTATATTCTGAACGTGTTGGAAAACAGCTACGTGGTGTATTTAATACGTAAATCTCATAAAAATGAAATGTGAAATTGGAGCCGCCGTGGTGTGTTGTGTGTTAAGGAGGTGAAACAACGGGCTGATGGAACTCCACATCCACATATTTGTGTTCCTCCCTAATAGGGTTAGGATTGTTTCTGCCAGTCCTCATCCTGCTGTTGGCACAGCGCACTAAACGGTATGTCTCAACACACACACACACACATATTTTAATTGTGTCTTGGAATGATGAAGTAAATTATGTTCCAAATGGAGTATTGTGCACGTTGCAGTGCATTACGGATGTTTACACCTCATTTACCTAATAGTCTTTAATGCAGGTTATAACCCAAATGAAGTGTTTCAGTCCATAAAACCATGCTCAAGTCCAACTTCAACAAAACATTTATAGGAATGTTCTTTATATCTATAAATATATAAATATTAAAATTCTGTTTTTATTATAGTTTTAACTATAGTACTGGCTCTGTGGCACTCTGATATTCTTGAATGAAGAGTGCCTTACCAATAGAATGCATTATTATTATTAATATTAATATGATAAAATAGGCGCGATAGGAAATGGTTCCTTTATGTTTTAAAAGCAGCTTTCATCTTCTTCCTCTCTTTCGAGGGCGGTGTCCCTGTAAATAACTGTTAGATTTAAACGTTGATGTTCACTATAGTCAGCGTCACAGTTCTCAGGCAGGCGTGATTTTATCGGTTAAAAATTCAAAATATATATATATATTAGTGCTGTGAAAAATAACGCGTTAACTCAGTTAATTCAATTACAGGTTTAACTAGTTTGTTTTTTTAACGCATTTAACGCATGCGCAGAATGAGCTTCCAATCCGTCTGTTGTTGGTCGTCGGGACGAAAAAAAAGTCACTTTCAAAATGAGCTTCCAATACACCACTTCAATCTGAACTCTGTCCGCTCTCATGCAGACGGTCTGTTCATCGGTAATGATCCTTCCGCAGGTTCACCTCCGGAAACCTTGTTACGACTTTTACTTCCTGTAGATCAGGGTCTCAACACGTCGATCGCGACCTGCCAGCCGATCGCGGCGTAGTGTCGGTAGATCGCATGACATTAAAAAGATTGGCCCGCCCCCTGACATGTTCTCTAGAGCACGTCTTTGTTCTTTTATTAAACTAAACGTCTGTTGTTGATCGTATCTCCACAGCAGCATGTCATTTCTGTCTCTTCGCGTTGCATTAACACTTATCGATCTCCGTCTCGCGCGCCACAGAGCTCCGTGCGCGCGCATCGACCGAGCAAAGAAAAGTCACTTGTCAATCTGTCCACCTGTCCGGGCCGGTGAGGTTTCAGCTTTGCAGCGGTGTCCCGCCGTCCCTTTCATCACGGCCCAGTTCATGAAGAAAACCCACACAGTCAGTTTGCCTCAGCAGCTGCTAGAGGAAGACTAGAGGCCTTTAGATTGTATCATGGTGGAGTTAATGGTTGACAAACAAGAGAAAAATTTTCTGTTTAACCCTCCTGTTACCTTTACATTTACGAACATATTTTACCCTCGGGGTCAATTTGACCCCAGCAATTAAAACCTCCAGAAAATTATTAGAATTAATATTGCTTCCCAAGTTTAAGTGTGAGGTACTTTATGTTTGTTTGTTGACTAACTAAATAGCCCTTTAAATAAATAAAAAAGTTGATATTTCTTATATGTTTGACAGTGAAAAACAGCCTGGGGTCAAATTGACCCCAAAGAACACCGACATTAAACATTGAATGGGGTCAAATTGACCCGAAAGGTAACAGGAGGGTTAAACATTCTGTTTAGGATGAAGATGTATTAATGTTCCATATGGAAGAAAACTGCTAAATAACTGCTGAGTTGCAGCACCATTGTATAGAAGAATGTATAAATGTATATATCCGTCTTTTGTCATAAATCTTTATGTTCTCACAAAATATACCGAGAATATCGGTAATATGTGATTAATCATGATTAATCCACAAAAACCTGTGATTAACCCGATTAAAAATGTTAATCGTTTCACAGCCCTAATATATATATATGTATATATATACATATATATATGTATGTATCCGTATAACTTTTTACTTAAATAGGCATAAAACGTTAGCTTGGGGCTCATATACAGTACAAACCCAATCCTACCCGCTGATTGATCAACATGTGAATCCCAGAGCAGTTTTGTTACAACCCTCAGAAAATGTGTTTCAGTGCACACAGCTCCTTTATAGCATCCGTTTGGAGCTGCAGTGTTTTATATTCTCTCCCACCGCTCACAGCCTCTATTTCACATTCATCAGCCAGCTGTTTGACAACGACGAACACTTTAGCAGCTAAAGACCCAAACAGAGCTAAAAGGGAGGACATTGGACTTGAAACGAGGAGAGACACGACTCCAAATGAGTTTATTACGATCTGCATCTGCTGGTGGTTTGATAACTGCTGCGGACACTTTGCTGCTCCTGGTTGTCTTTCCCAGTTTATCATAAGGTCCATCCGACCCAGTGAGGAGGAACCCTCCATGCACAGCAACGCACATGACGTTTGTTTTTCTGTGTTGTCGTTGGTGACGGCATCCAAGAAAAGTCACGTTTTCCTTTTAAAACATCGAGGAATTAGTAGCTAGCTAACCAGCCGGTAAAAGATTACAATTTAACATCTTCGCACACCCCAAAAACTCTTGACTGATAATCTGCCAATCACACTAGTACTAGTCAGCACTAGCCAATCACACACACTAGTACTAGTCAGCACTAGCCAATCACAGCACACTAGTACTAGTCAGCACTAGCCAATCACAGCACACTAGTACTAGTCAGCACTAGCCAATCACAGCACACTAGTACTAGTCAGCACTAGCCAATCACAGCATACTAGTACTAGTCAGCACTAGCCAATCACAGCACACTAGTACTAGTCAGCACTAGCCAATCACAGCATACTAGTACTAGTCAGCACTAGCCAATCACAGCATACTAGTACTAGTCAGCACTAGCCAATCACAGCACACTAGTACTAGTCAGCACTAGCCAATCACAGCACACTAGTACTAGTCAGCACTAGCCAATCACAGCACACTAGTACTAGTCAGCACCAGCCAATCACAGCACACCAGTACTAGTCAGCACCAGCCAATCACAGCACACTAGTACTAGTCAGCACTAGCCAATCACAACACACTAGTACTAGTCAGCACTAGCCAATCACAGCACACTAGTACTAGTCAGCACTAGCCAATCACAGCACACTAGTACTAGTCAGCTCTAACCAATCACAGCACACTAGTACTAGTCAGCACTAGCCAATCACAGCACACAAGTACTAGTCAGCTCTAACCAATCACAGCACACTAGTACTAGTCAGCACTAACTAATCACAGCACACTAGTACTAGTCAGCACTAGCCAATCATAGCACACTAGTACTAGCCAATCACAGCACACTAGTACTAGTCAGCACTAGCCAATCACAGCACACTAGTACTAGTCAGCACTAACTAGTCACAGCACACTAGTACTAGTCAGCACTAACTAATCACAGCACACTAGTACTAGTCAGCACTAACTAATCACAGCACACTAGTACTAGTCAGCACTAGCCAATCACAGCACACTAGTACTAGTCAGCACTAACTAATCACAGCACACTAGTACTAGTCAGCACTAACCAATCACAGCACACTAGTACTAGTCAGCACTAACTAGTCACAGCACACTAGTACTAGTCAGCACTAACTAATCACAGCACACTAGTACTAGTCAGCACTAACTAATCACAGCACACTAGTACTAGTCAGCACTAGCCAATCACAGCACACTAGTACTAGTCAGCACTAACTAATCACAGCACACTAGTACTAGTCAGCACTAACCAATCACAGCACACTAGTACTAGTCAGCACTAACTAATCACAGCACAGTATTCTGGCGTGTCGTGGTTGCTCTACAGTTCTTCAACGTCTTTGTTTCAATGTCAACTGGAGGCTTCAAGTTTCTTCCAGCAGTTCTTCAGCAACCACAATATTTCAATAGCGTCGTCACACTGTTTGTGTTTCACACCTCTGATGACGTGGTGACACACACTGTGCAGCATGTTGTGTGTTTCCTGGAAACGAGGAGAAGGAAGACATTTCTTCTTTTTCCAACAACAATACAAAGGCCCGTTGCTGTTTGTGCATGCAGACAAAGTCAATTATAAATGAAATGCATTGACAAATAGCAACTGTATTTACACAGAGTCGCATGTGAATGTCACACTGCAGAAACACGAGCTGCACCAACGTGTGAACACAGCGGAGAGGAGCTGCCCAGTGGACACCGAGTCGCAGCCTCAAAGGAACGGGAGCACAGCTGTGGACATACGGACCACACAACCGCCCACACAGGGACGGACATGTCAGAGGTGCATCACACTGGAATCAAGGGAGTATTCAGCATCACTTCTTAAATACTCGTCAGGGCTCTGGTGGTGTCACGGATGTCGCAGCGAGAGAGGACCCAAATGCCGACATAACTTCGGCAAAACCAAGGTTTCATTTGGAACTAGACAGGACGACAAACAGTACGAAGCCACACTGGGAATGAGACGAACAGGGTTTACGCACACAGGCAGGCGGAGGGGATTGGACAACGGGGAACGAGACACAGGTGGACACAATGAGGGCGGGGCCAGCAATCACAGAAGGAAACAATCAGGACCAGGGCAGACAACCACAGGGAGACAGACGACACAAGGACTTCAAAACAAGACACAAAACGAGACAAACTCCAGATCATGACAGTCTTACGTTAAAAGATGAAATGGCAATAGATGGATGAACGTTGTTCAATCGGTACCCAAATTGACTAATTATAATAATAATAATAATAATCATTTATTTTATTCTCAAGTCACCCGAAGTCGCTTTACAGAGTCCATAAAATAAATAACAGTCCAACCACGATGGATAGAATCATCTTTTTTTATCACTGAACTTTCGCCACTTCTTCCACAGAACTGGTGGTGGTCATGGACTGTGACACCCTGACCCCATTTGGTTCATTTCCATCACTCTCCAGTGAGTTAAATGTTAATTTTCTGTACGTTGGTATTCACTATGCTCTTTGTGAGGCAGTCACATCCAGTAATAGTATCTGGGGATAATCACAAGACATTTAGGTTGACTAATAACCATTGACCTGTCCATTATGGAGCAACGGCCCTGCATTAGCCTCTCTGCATCTGCAAACATTAACCTTTAGTCGCATTATTACACATGCTAATCCAGTTAGCGCTCTGCCATCGACATACGCCCTCTCATTTTGCTTCCTGATTAACTCTCTCTCTCTCTCTACTCCAGTGGTGTTTGGGCGCTCAGAAAATCATAATTTGATACGTGCTTATCGACTCGGGTCATCGGACAATATTTTTCTCAGCTACCGTCACTCCCTCCACCATTCCATCACACAAATGCATCGCTATACATAGATGATACATTCACTCAGAGAAAATAAGTGCCTCTTTAGGACCAAAACAATTTAACTTTTTGGTATAAATTAGGATTTTATGTTCTTTAAATCTTGTTTCTGTTGGTGAAGTGCAGAAGGCCAAAGTTGTTTGCAGAGTGAGTTCTTAAATCATAGAATCAGAGAGTATTTGCTCTCCTGTCCTTGTGCACGCCACCAAGTCAAATAAACTCAGGTCAAATTAATTGAAAATGCATAGAATAATAGTAATAATCATATGGAAAGGTTTTGTGTATATATAGCCAAGAAGAACAGTCATATAGAAAAATGGCCTGCGCTCTAAAAGGATCTCAAAGGGTCTCTTCAGCAAACCGTCCAGACTTCTGACCTTACCTTAGGATGTCATTCCATACTCATATGCTGAAGTAAAACCGGTAGAAACCTTCTCCTACTTGAGGTTCCTTCTCAGCATGAGGAGGCACTCTGGAGGGCTGCTGGTGGTCCTGTGGCTACATGTTAGCTCATTTGAGTAAAACTCTTGTTTGGGTTGAGTTTGATCCACAAAACTACTCAGAGTGTTATTGCTGCATGCCAAACAATAAATAACATGTTTCTCTCAGATTGTACTTTTATTTTTATTTTTATTTTGATACAAAGTTCAACAGCACAGCAAAACATAAAAACTCTGGCTTGAAAGCAACTACAAAAAAACACAAGGAATCTCACGTGAACAAAAACTGGTACTTGATCATTGAATTGAGACAGAGATAGAGATAAAGACACGACTGCAGCCTGGACCACGGAGACTGAAGAAGACAACAAGCCACAGGAGACACGGAACAGACAGGCACAGTACATAGAGGGGACAGGTGTACGGCATGAGACACTAACGAGGGCAGGTGAAGGGAATGAAACAATCAAGAGGAGGAACAGAACGGGGCGTTACACTTATGAACATAGAACCTTATGAACATAGAACCTTATGAACATAGGACCTTAGGAACATAGGACCTTTGGAACATAGGACCTTATGAACATAGGAGCTTAGGAACAAAAACTTAAGGGAGTGCATCATGGAGCTGCTAAACACTCAATCCCTCACAAACAAATCCCTCCTCATATACGACCACATTCTGGACAAAGGGCTTGACTTCATGTGCCTAACAGAGACCTGGCATAAACCAGGGGACTACTCTGTGCTTAATGAAGCATGTCCCCCTGGCTATAGCTACATGGAGAAAGCCCGCAGCTCTGGTCGTGGTGGTGGACTAGCCATCATGCACCGGGCTGAACTAAAACTGTCCCCTCTGCCAATGCCTGATCTTTCTTCTATGGAATGCATTGCCTTCAAATGCAAATCTCCTTACTCCATGACAGTGCTTCTCATATACCGTCCTCCAAAACCAAACCCATCTTTTCTACGGAGATAAGTGATCTCTGCACTATGTCAACTAATATAGTCATTGTTGGTGATTTAAATATCCATGTCGACAACCCTCCTGTCAGTTTGCAGCAGATTTCCTGGCAGCAGCATGTTGAGGTTCTGGATCTGGTTATCACTGACTCTGCTTCCATCAGTAACATACAGGTTTATGATCAACTGGAAGAACATTGACCCAGCCACTATGACCATGGATCTCCAGCTCATCACCTGCCCAGCCTCTGCATCAATGGATGAATTAGTGGAGCACTATAATACATCCTTGAGCAGTGTTTTGATCTCCATGCCCTGTCAAATCACGTGAGGTCAATGGTTCACTCATGAGCTGCGGAAAATAAAACAGCTGGGCGACAGACACTCTGGGCTCACTGTCCATAACGTGAGCATCAAAGGGCCTACTCCAACTCCCTTAAGGATGTTCTATTCCAGCGTAATCAATAAAAACCCTGGAAACTCTAAACAGCTTTTTTCTACAATAAATCATCTCCTGAAGCCACAATCATCCTCTTCAACTGAGGCTACAGAGGAGCGATGCAACAGCTTCATTGACTTCTTCAGAACAAAGGTCAACAACATCCATGGCCAGCTCTCCATCTCTGCTTCCCTCTGACACCAACATCTTATCTGCGAGTGTGCTGTCTCCTCTCGATCTCGCTGAGGTTCAGGAGAGCCATGTCGAGAAAATCCTCAGAAATATGAAATCCTGTACCTGTACCCTGGACCCCATTCCCACTGCTCTGCTCAAGTCACATATCCCCACTCTCAGTCCTTTCATCACCAAAGTTCTGGCTGTGTCCCTCCTGTGCTCAAGGTTGCTGTCATCCGTCCCATTCTGAAGAAGCCCACCCTGGACCCGGAGGTTCTCGCCAACTACAGGCCTATCTCCAACCTTGCCTTCCTGTCCAAGGTGTTGGAGAAGGTAGTTGCTTCTCAACTTCAAGACCATCTCAAAAACAACAACTTATTTGAAAAATTCCAGTCAGGATTTCGTTCAGCCCACAGCACTGAAACAGCTTTACTAAAGGTGACAAATGACCTGCTGATGTCAGCCGATGCAGGATCACCCTCACTCCTCATCCTCCTGGATCTGACTGCTGCATTTGATACAGTGGATCACACCATCCTCCACACCACCATTGGACTATCAGACTCTGCACTCCAGTGGTTCCAGTCCTACCTTTCTGGCAGAACTGAATATGTTTCACTGAAGATGCAGGTCAGTCTCCTGTGGTGTTCCACAGGACCAATCCTCTTCATTATCTACATGCCATCAGCAGACATAGGATGTCCTTCCATTGTTATGCTGACGACACACAGCTTTACATCAAAACTGCCCCAAACCCCTCTGCAGCCATGTCATGTGTCACCGCCTGTCTTGGGGAGATAAAGGCGTGGATGAGCAACAACTTTCTCCAGCTAAACAGCAGCAAAACTCAACACCAGGTTTAGACATCATCCATAACTCACCTCACCCTTGACAGTCAGGTCATACCCCTCTCCTCCACAATCACCAATCTGGGAGTTCGGTTTGACCCCCACCTGACCTTTACTGACCATATAAAATTCCTGTGCAAAACCTCCTTTTATCATCTAAAAAACATCTCCAAACTCCGCCCCATTTTAACCCTGTCAGACGCCTTTGTCTCCTCAAGACTGGACTACTGCAACTCTCTACACTGGGATCACTGACAAGAACATCACCAAACTACAATATATCCAAAACAGCGCTGCCAGGGTCCTGAGGGAGTCCGGAAATATGACCACATATCACCCATTCTCCAATCACTGCACTGGCTCCTGTTTCATTCCGGATTAACTACAAGGTCCTAGTACTCACATATAAATGCATCAACGGACATGCACCCCTACCTACAAGAACTTATCACTCCCCTAACCTCCACCTCAGATCCACAGGAACAGTCTCCCTGACCACCTGAGGGAAACTCAGACACTGAACTCTTTTAAAACTGGCCTAAAAACCTTTTTATTCAGGAAGGCATTTCTTTTACCTTGAGTTAATTTATTGTCAGCTATTACATTCTGATTTTTTTTCTTTTTATGGGTTGCTTTAACTATGTTTTAATCGGTTTTATTTGTTTTTACTATATGTGTGGCACTCTGAGATTCTTTGAAGGAAGAGTGCGATAAAAATGAAATGCATTATTATTATTATTATAGGACCTTAGGAACATAGGATCTTTGGAACAAAGGATCTTTGGAACAAAGGACCTTAGGAACATAGGATCTTTGGAACAAAGGACCTTTGTAACATAGGACCTTTGGAACATAGGACCTTAGGAACATAGGACCTTAGGAACATAGGATCTTTGGAACAAAGGACCTTAGGAACAAAGGATCTTTGGAACAAAGGACCTTAGGAACATATGACCTTTGGGACATTTGACCTTCGGAACATAGGACCTTTGGAACATAGGACCTTATGAACATAGGACCTTTGGAACATAGGACCTTATGAACATAGAACCTTATGAACATAGGACCTTATGAACATAGGACCTTTGGAACATAGGACCTTTGGAACATAGGACCTTTGGAACATAGGACCTTAGGAACATAGGACCTTAGGAACATAGGATCTTTGGAACAAAGGACCTTAGGAACATAGGACCTTTGGAACATAGGACCTTAGGAACATAGGAACTTAGGAACATAGGACCTTTGCAACAAAGGACCTTAGGAACAAAGACTCTTTGGAACAAAGGACCTTAGGAACATATGACCTTTGGAACATTTGACCTTATGAAAATAGGACCTGAGGAACTCTCTGAATCTTTTTTCGGCAACGCCCTAGGCGCACTCAGTGGGATGGAACCCTAACACCCAGTACATTGTCATTTCGTAGAACGCACATAGTCTTCACCCAGGGAACCTCTACAGTTCATCTGTAGAGTCGGTCGTCCCCAGTGTATCACACTTTGTTATGGACAGAGGAAGAAGGCTAGATGAGTCTAAAGAAGTCTTTTGTGTGGGTCCCAGACAGCTGTGGTTTTATTACATTTATTATTCATTTTTTCATGTCACGTACAACAATTTCAGCTCAATGAAACAGTCCCAGCAGTAATGCCAGCAGTCCTGTTTTCTCCACTTTTGCTGCTCCCTTATGCTCACACACATAGAATAACCTATGCTCCTCCACAAAAACAGTTTAGTCTTGTGAAGAATGAAACTTAGCCATTCAGCAGCAGAAGATGTTCTGCTATTTTCATTAGACAAGGTTCAGTAAATAAGTGCTTAAAACGTGGCGATGGGGTTGTAAGTGCTAGATGTGGAAGAGAAGCAAGTGGCTCACTCACTCACTTAGTCCAGCACTGACCTTATTTCCCATTGAGGGTCCCTTTGCTGCTGACGTTGAACCCTCCTTCCCACTGCAGACCTCTCATTCATTCACCCTGAGAGAGAAATCAATGCTCCCTCAGCGTAATCGGTAGCTTGGGAGGGAGTTCTCATTATCTGTGCTTGTGACAGTTTTCTGTGATGGTTGTACATCCTGATGGGCCAAAACCATCACCAGTCGTTTCCCACTTACCCAGGGTGTTTTAGGAAAAGGACCGGCAGAGGAGTTGGGATTATAAATCAAAAATTTACTGGATATTTTGTCATTTCATAAAGACGCAGTGTGTAGGATCGAGTTGCATCAAGTGGCTTTTTTGGGGATTTGTCTATTCTGTGCTACCAGAGAAACTTGGCAGTGCAACATGGCGTAATCCTTGTAGATGTGTATATATATATATACATATATATATATATATATATATATATAGCTTACAGTCAAACACAAACCACCAAAATAATTGAGATTTGAGATTTGAAAAGAAAAGACGTTGGAGGTAAACGTATAGTAGCTCCATCGTTTAATCTCCATTGTCTCAACTGTATTGTTTCATATCTATTGTTTCATTCATATTTATAAATCTCTATTGTTTTATATCTCTTGTTTCATTCATATTTGTTCATCTCTATTGTTTTATCTCTATTGCTTTATCTATTGTTTCATATCTATTGTTTTATCTCTATTGTTTCATCTTCATTGTTTTATCTCCATTGATTTATCGCCATTGTTTTTTCTCAGTTGTTTCATCTCTAGTGTTTCATAGTGTTTAATCTCTATTGTTTAATCTCTATGGTTTGATCTCTATTATTTCATCTCTAGTGTTTAATCTCTATTGTTTTATCTCCATTGTTTAATCTCTATTGTTTTATCTCCATTGTTTTTTTCTCAATTGTTTCATCTCTAGTGTTTCATAGTGTTTAATCTCTATTGTTTAATCTCTTTGGTTTGTTCTCTATTATTTCATCACCATCGTTTCATCTCTATTGTTTCATCTCTAATGTTTAATCTATATTGTTTAATCTCTATTGTTTAATTTCTATTGTTTTATCTCCATTGTTTTTTTCTCAATCGTTTCATCTCTATTGTTTCATCTCTATGGTTTGATCTCTATTATTTCATCACCATCGTTTCATCTCTATTGTTTCAACTCCATTGTTTCGTCTCTATTGTTTCATCTACATTGTTTCATCTCCATTGTTTCGTCTCTCTTTGACTTCATCGGGTTGTGACGAAGCTTTGCAGAAGCTCATTTCTTCTGTTCGCCGTCTCGGTAGAATCCTAACATTTGTTTATTATGACAAAACACTGTCAGTGGAGCTGAGGCCGCAGCCCGTTTCCAGACCTCTAAATGCTCCATGCTTGTCTTCCTGTATCCTTGTGACCTTTGAACCTGGTGCTGGTGGGCACCGCTCCGCCCCCCTGTGTGTCCACCTGTCTGAGTCACCGTGTTTCTGTCCTGCTGCCGTCAAGACGCAGACACAGTCAGTGCGTTTACATGATGGTTTAATTCGAATCTTGCTTTAGTCAGACTCTGCTATCTTTTGGGGGATCTGCTGTTATCCCAATATACATGGCAGTGAGTAATTAGAATCATTGGCCTTTGAAAGCATGTCATATCCGATACGATAGGTGGCGCTGTTTTCATTACAACTCGTGGTGAGACAGCCATTTCCGCTTGACCTCTTCACCACCACCAACAACAACATTTGGAGAAAGATGGCGAACAGAGAGCATGGCGAAGCTACATCCCTCTACTATTCTTCCATGGTGTTAATAGGAGTACAGCGAATGCAAATGGCGCTTTTGGCTGAGTTGATAACGGAGAGAAGACGCCGTCGCCGAAGGTACACGGAGAATTTAATTTATCGTCTCTTTCGACTTCCGGGTCACGACATGGGAGGAGGGAGGGAGGGAGGGAGGAGGGAGGAGGGAGGGAGGGGAGGGAGGAGGGCGGCGGGATCTCGAGCATGCGCAAAGACGCAAAGTCCAGTTCCTAATCCAATTCACCGTTACATGCCGCGATCGTCGAATTATCAACTGGATCGGACCGAGCTATCCAGGGTGTTAATCGGACCGAAGTCGGACCGCACAAAGTCCGACTAAGTTGTTTACATGAAACGGATAATTCGATTTCAGTCCGACTAAGCCAATAATTCGATTGCATGTAAACGCACTGAATGAGAACCTTTACACCAGAGCTCTTCAAGAAACTCTCATTCTGATGAGCACAAAAGCCTTTTCCACGCACGCTGCACTCACTTTAAGTTTAAACTGTGCATGAAGCCAGAGGTCCCTGAATGCAGCGCTATCGTCGTGAGGACGTCTAGATGACAATATTTCATGAATCGTGTCCGATTCAAATGCAACGATGATTTTCTTTTCATTTTGCACACTGCGTTGTGTTTGATTCTGAAGCGGCGCGTCTCACTCTGCTCTTCTTTCGGCTTCTTAATCTGCATCTCATCAGAGACGCCTCTTTGTGAGCTGCCACATTGAGATCGTGAAACTGTATTTTAGGATTTCTCGTGTGAATCAGTGAAGGGAATCACAGGAACGTGCTCGTTCCAAATCGCTGAGCGCCTTCAAACAACACCGTGCTCCATGGCAGCTTATCTATTCTGATCAAAAAAAGGCTTTTCTGGAGCGAGAAAGGTTCTTTTTGCTTTCTTCTCCTCCCTGAATGTGTTTCTTAAGTTTGGGATTCATCTTCCTGAATGTTAACGCAATGAAACTTGGTAACGCTATTTAGCTTTAGTTAAATATATTACTTAAGTCATCATTTATAAACCATTGTTCAACAAGTAAAGTAATAAATAACAATGTACTTATAGTACTTACTAGTCAACAACGCTATGGAGAACCATAATAGTAATAAACTGTGTTTATGAATTGCATAATAATGAGTGTTAATGTTGGAACAATGCTTTATAAATGATGAATTAAGTGTTAACTCATACTTAACTAATGATAAATAGTGTTTAGTTATTATCAAATGATGAATTAAGTGTTAACTCATACTTAACTAATGATAAATAGCATGTAGTTATTATTAGATGGTGAATTAAGTGTTTACTCATACTTAACTAATGATAAATAGTGTTTAGTTATTATAAAATGATGAATTAAGTGTTAACTCATACTTAAATAATGATAAATAGTGTTTAGTTATTATAAAATGATGAATTAAGTGTTTACTCATACTTAACTAATGATAAATAGCGTGTAGTGATGATGAAGTGTTACCTGAAACCTTAATAATCAGTCACGATAAGTTGATTTTTAATAATCTTATAGGAACAAAAGACATTATTTTAAAATGAACCAGCGCTTCAATGCAGAACGATCTCTTTTATCTTTTCTAAATGAACCGCATTCATATTTTAATTGTCTTTTTTTGGCCGTGAACAAAGTCCCAACAGACCCAGAGCAACGTTATCGGAGTGAAACACACTTTGTACGATGATGATGTAACAGAGAACAAGCAGAATTGGAAAACCCAGCTGTTCCCCAGATGCTTCAGATATTACATTCTTCATATATTCCTCGATGTTTCACACGTGGGTGTTTTTAATGAAGGATCAGAGGAAGCAGAGGAGGAGGGGCCCGAGAAGCCGTCCACCGCAGAACTCGGCGGCTCGTTGTTTTGAACTCATCTGTCCTCATTGTTGTGGAAGAAACGTGTTTATTTGTTTATTCTCTTCCAATCAGCCTCTCTCGGTTTCTTCGTCAACGTGAAACTCGCCTCCTCGCCGCTCCGTTGCTCCCATCCAGCACATTTAAACGGATTCCTCTCCCGTCGTCCTGTCCCCTCGAGTCTCATCCGACGGCGTTATAAATATACTGCAAGCCGTGTTTTTTCCATTCTGTGCCGATGTAAAATGTATCTGACGTGTGATTGTTTAGAAGAAAACATCATCCAAGTGGAAGGAAAGCAAACAGCTTGCAGAGTTTGTTTCCATACAACTGAATGGTGATGAGTCGGAGTGTTAGTTTGTATAACGGCACTAAGAGCCCGAAGCCAGTGGCTCGGGAAGAATCACCTCGATTCATTATTACATAACAAGATAGACCAACAAGAGTGAGATGTGTGTGCAGTGAAACACACTTCATGGGACCCTCCCAGTTAATGTCATGGGGAGGATGATGTCACACCCACTTTGTGATGGACAGGTCCAAATCCAATGGTTGGAGAACAATGGACTCCACTAGTAGAGCGCTATGGAGGACTTAAAATGACTTAAGTATTAATAAATAAATGCATGAATAAATACAAGAATAAATAAATAAATTCTTAAATAAATTCTTAAATAAATAAATAAATACAAGAATAAATAAATAAATGCTTAAATAAATGTATAAATAAATAAATACAAGAATAAATGTATAAATACAGAAATAAATACAGAAATTAATAAATATAAGTTATAACTCAACTGGTCATCATTAAATAAATGTATTTCTACATTTCTGTATTTCTTCATTTATTTATATCTCTATTTATGTGTCCACACGTATTTCTTCATTTATTTATGTGTGACATTTATGTGTCCATATTCAAATGAGCTACCATGTGAGGTACCACCTGATGGGAGGAGCTACCATGTGAGGTACCACCTGATGGGAGGAGCTACCATGTGAGGTACCACCTGATGGGAGGAGCTACCATGTGAGGCACCACCTGGTGGGAGGAGCTACCATGTGAGGTACCACCTGATGGGAGGAGCTACCATGTGAGGTACCGCCTGGTGGGAGGAGCTATCATGTAAGGTATCGCCTGGTGGGAGGAGCTACCATGTGAGGTACCGCCTGGTGGGAGGAGCTATCATGTAAGGTTCCACCTGATGGGAGGAGCTATCATGTGAGGTACCACCTGGTGCGAGGAGCTACCATGTGAGGTACCACCTGATGGGAGGAGCTACCATGTGAGATACCACCTGATGGGAGGAGCTACCATGTGAGGTACCACCTGATGGGAGGAGCTACCATGTGAGGCACCACCTGATGGGAGGAGCTACCATGTGAGGTACCACCTGGTGGGAGGAGCTACCATGTGAGGCACCACCTGATGGGAGGAGCTACCATGTGAGGTACCACCTGGTGGGAGGAGCTACCATGTGAGGTACCACCTGATGGGAGGAGCTACCATGTGAGGTACCACCTGGTGGGAGGAGCTATCATGTGAGGCACCACCTGGTGGGAGGAGCTACCATGTGAGGTACCACCTGATGGGAGGAGCTACCATGTGAGGTACCACCTGATGGGAGGAGCTACCATGTGAGGTACCGCCTGGTGGGAGGAGCTATCATGTAAGGTACCACCTGATGGGAGGAGCTACTATGTGAGGTACCACCTGGTGGGAGGAGCTATCATGTGAGGCACCACCTGGTGGGAGGAGCTACCATGTGAGGTACCACCTGGTGGGAGGAGCTATCATGTGAGGCACCACCTGGTGGGAGGAGCTACCATGTGAGGTACCACCTGCCCATCAGGACGACCTGCTCTACTGCTGAAAACTGCAGTTCAAGAAATGACCACTTGAGGCAGGCTCCAGAAGCAAGTCAATCCCCAAAGACCACCAAATGTTAAAATGCCCAACTTTAGAGACAAAATAATATATAACCAGTTAGACTTAAATTAAAGCTCAAAAGTACGCATAATTAGGGGCGTGGCCACAGCTCGCTGGCCGCTAGCTCTCTGCTGTGTAACTATTTTAGTTTCTTAAGAGTTGGGCTGAGTCTTCAGCGCCAGGACGGAGACAGTTTGAGGAGATTCAAACCTACGGGTGACCTCATTTCATACATCTCATGCGGTCTTTTGTCTGAATTTTACAATACAAATGAGCCTCAGACGCATAATCCTCAGGTTCCATTGGCGGCCGGAAGGCAGCTTGGGAGTCCTTGTAATCTTCTTTTCTAGTCGAGGAACAATATATGTTTTACAGTCTCTATTCATCTCTCGTGCTGCGGATTTAAAAAGCGTCGTGCAACTGCGAATCTGAGGAGAACAATCTGTGTCTTTACTCTTGTCGACGTGCGGCCTGTTTTCCATGTTCTTCATCCTCGTGGTTTTCTCATAAGCCTCAAACACAAACACAGGGAAGGTTTGAACAAACAGACGTTGGCCCGACGATGAGGGCGTGGGGATTCATCCCGTTGGGAGCCGCGCACGCCGGGTCCAGAGCGGCGGAGGAGAGACAAGTCCTCGTGGTGAATTTATGCGCCTGATATCGTAAGAGGATGAAAAAGAGAATGAAAAGGATAAAAAAGGCACTTTCGCAGCAGGAGGAATGTCCACCCTGCAATCGTGTGGGCCGATACGGCTTTTATAGGTCCAATAACGCCGGGCTTAATACGTGTAATCTGTCCGCCAGCCCAAAGGTCAGAGTCCAGCCATACATCAGCGCCCCGCCGCTCTGTAATTGCCTCGCCGTGGCTTAATTGTTGAGGTGTACGTGGAGATCATCTGAATAATGAGTTTCCAATGGCTGGCTGGGCGGAAGCCGCCTCCCCCGCTCCCGCAGAGGGAGTGTGTGCGTGTGTGTGTGTGTGTGTGTGTGTGTGTGTGTGTGTGTGTGTGTGTGTGTGTGTGTGTGTGTGTGTGTGTGTGTGTGTGTGTGTGTGTGTGTGTCTGTGCTCTCACAGAGGGAGTTGTTGAACCAGAGCTGCACTGTGTGGTGAGTCTGTAAAGGGGATTGTGTGTGTTTATGTGTGTGTGTATAGGTGTGTGCGTGTGTGTGTATATAGGTGTGTGAGTGTAGGTGTGTGTGTGTATATAGGTGTGTGTGTATATAGGTGTGTGAGTGTAGGTGTGTGTGTGTGTGTATATAGGTGTGTGTGTGTAGGTGTGTGTGTATAGGGGTGTGTGTGTATAGGTGTGTGTGTGTATATATGGGTGTGTGTATAGGAGTGTGTGTGTGTGTATATAGGTGTGTGTGTAGGTGTGTGTGTGTGTGTGTGTGTGTGTGTGTGTGTATAGGTGTGTGTATAGGTGTGTGTGTATAGGTGTGTGTGTGTGTGTGTATAGGTGTGTGTATAGGTGTGTGTGTATGTGTGTGTAGGTGTGTGTGTGTATAGGTGTGTGTGTATAGGTGTGTGTGTATGTGTGTGTGTACGTGTGTGTGTAGGTGTGTTTGTTTGTGTATAGCTGTGTGTGTGTAGGTGTGTGTGCTCCTACAGAGGGAGATGTTGAACCAGTGTGTGTGTGTTTGTGTGTGTGTGTGCGTGTGTAGGTGTGTATGTGTTCTCCCACAGAGGGAGATGTTGAACCAGAGCTGCACTGTGTGTGTGTGTGTTGAGTGTGTTTGAGTGTGTGTGTGTGTGTGTGTGTATTACTCTCTGCACCACTCTTCATCAGACCACTCCCCCTCTTCCTCTCGTCCTCCTGTCTGCAAACACAAACCTGAGTTTATAGAACCCGTTGTTCCTCCACGCCGCTGCAGCCCGTAACGTCTCTGACAGGAAGTCGAACTCCGGCTCCACTTCCTGTTTCTCTCTGCTGTGAGACGTCAAACAGAGCCTGAACGCCGCGGGCTAACAGACGGGACGGCCACTCCCAGCCGCCTGCAGATCCTTCCTCCCACACACACACTCTCCAGGTCCAGCCTTTAAAACGTCAAACTGCAGTTGATGACGCAGGAAACAGAATGCACTCGGAGGTCAAAGGTCACAAGGTGCCGCGTGTGAAAGGCGCTCATTCGCATAACTCCTCCTACCACGTGGCGTCATTCGGGCCGTTTCTTGTAGATGAACTTGACATTTGGTCGATGTCGATTGATGAAAGAAAAACACTCTCTTCTCCTGTTAGACGTCATGCGTGACAGGTATTGATGGGGGGGGGGGGCTGATGTGTGTGTGAGCATTTATAATATTGAGGGAGAAATTTGTGTGACAAGAGGAAGCTACTCGGCCGGCTGCTGCTGGAGGAAACACACAAATGATGCTTCAGTAACGATGAATCTTACGTAATGAATCACGGCGTCTGCCTCCACCGTAAACAATGTTCCCACGACAACCGCCTCTTTTAATCCCACATATGTCTCTCTCACCATGTTTTTAACCCTAACTTATGGATATATAAACAATGTTCACCCCAATTTATGAATATATAATTAGTTGTCACCCTAACTTGTGAATATATAATTATTTTGTATCCTAACTTATGAATATATAATTAGTTTGTATCCTAACTTGTGAATATATAATTATTTTGTATCCTAATTTATGAATATATAATTATTTGTTACCCTAACTTATGAATATATAATTAGTTTGTATCCTAACTTATGAATATATAATTAGTTGTTGTCCTAACTTATGAATATATAATTAGTTTGTACCCTAACTTATGAATATATAATTAGTTGTTACCCTAACTTATGAATATATAATTAGTTTGTATCCTAACTTATGAATATATAATTGGTTGTTGTCCAAACTTATGAATATATAATTAATTTGTATCCTAACTTATGAATATATAATTAGTTTGTTTCCTAACTTATGAATATATAATTAGTTTGTATCCTAATTTATGAATATATAATTAGTTTGTACCCTAACTTATGAATATATAAACCGTTTTCACCCCAACTTATGAATATATAATTAGTTTTCAATCAAACTAATGAACATATAAACAGTTTACATTGTGAAAGGTGTTTAGTAACCATCATCATGGGTGTAAGAGCCAAATGTGGGAATGATAATGTAACTATATATGTACACTAGGTGGCACTGTCCTGTGGTCCTGAGTTTGCCTATATCAGGGGTCCCCAAACTTTTTCCTGAGAGGGCCACATAACGTTTCCCTTGTCTGCTGGAGGGCCAGCCGGGAGGTACGTTTTTAACGTACGGGTACTTTGCTAGTATCGCTACACCGTGCAGCGTGACAGCAGTAGATGTCGCGGACTAACATTCAAGCTAACCTAACTTCCCAAACGCTGTGGACATCTGAACGCTGATTGGCCGAGACGCGACACGTCCCATCAAAGATGTTTTATTGTGAAGAGCACCACTCCACATTTTCTCCGCGTCTCACTGCAATCTCAACGGCAGCGGGCCAGGTGAAAAAATAAATAAATCGGAACGCGTCTCTGGTTTTATTCAGGGGGCCGGTCCAAATGGGGAGGCGGGCCGAATCCGGCCCGCGGGCCGTAGTTTGGGGACCACTGGCCTATATAGTCAATCAGATCATGATTGACTTTTTTAATCTGTCCGACGACTTACTATTCCTAAATATATTTGCAGTACTCTGCAAAGCTCATATTATTCATGTTTATATCAAGGTCATATATAAAATGAAATGTATACAGAACACAATACACCTGCAGCAGCTTCTACAACATATACATAATATTATATATAGAATTCCCTCTATTCTTGTATTTTAATGTTGTCTATACATCTCCGTGTCACTTTATGATGTGTGTGAAGGTGGAAATATAAATAATAGCAGTGCGGGTTGTTAAGCCCCTCCCTCTTCACATGGAACCATTATTTTTGGACTGTTCAGCCTTTTACAATCATCTTTATTTGGCCCGCTGTGTAATGTGGACGCTCCGGTCATCTCTCTGTACGATTGAACTGTCTCATTTCTCCGTGGCAGAAGTGCAGCTATCAAACGAGTGATTTATACCTCCTCCTGTGTGTGTTTTCTTTCTCTCCGCCGGCCGACTTCTCTGGCAGGTCGAAATTGCTTTATTATTCCCCCCCGAGTCTGTCAAATCCCCCAACAGCTACCAACTCATCACCTGTCACCCGGCTCTTTGTCTGAGAGGAAATAAAGTGTCGCGATTTCCTGGGTGACAGATTTGTGTAATCGTCCTTCGCCCATGCTTTGGAAACAAGTCGGCGGACGCGGGAGGAGAACCGAGGAGCGAGAGGAGGAGGACACTGAGCCTCTTGAGGGGGAGCTCATCAGCGAGAGAGGGTCTGAGACTTTTCCTCATGACAACCTGAAGGGGAGGAAGTCACCTTCTTCCAGTCCTTACGGTGGGTCATAACGGGCCGACTGACAGAGAAGACAGCAGCGCTCACACCCGTGGTTCCCTCGGCATTGTGGGTGATCTCCAGCAATGTGGATGTTTTGTTGCTTCGGATTCGTGTTGATCACATGTTAGACGCTTCCGTCCTTCCTTTCAATCATTTCATTTTAAGTTTTTACAAGTTACACATTACTAGACAACAAAAAACAACAACATCTAAATAAAATGTTCTTACCAGCATAACAACCAACCAACGGAACAATCAGACAAGGACAGAAAACCACCGACAGAAATCGGACAGAAATCATTATAAATCATCATCCTCCATGACCTATAACAATAATAATATCATTCTCACCACCATGTTAATGTCAATTTACTACTTGTCGAATATTTGTGTAGTGTGTGAGGAAACACGCCATCCATGCAGCTCTCTATTACTTCACCCCAGACTCCTCCCCCCTCCTCCACCCCAAGCTCCTCCCAACTCCTCCCCCGCAGACTCCTCCACCTCAGGCTCCTCCCCTCCAGGCTCCTCGCCCCAGGCTCCTCCCTCCTCCTCCACGCCAGGCTCCTTCCCTCCCAGACACCTCCCCCATCCTCCCCTCCAGGCTCCTCCCCTCCAGGTTCCTCCACCCCAAGCTCCGCCCTACAGGCTCCTCCCCCACAAGCTCCTCCCCACTCTTTCCCCACAGGCTCCTCCACCCCAAGCTCCTCCCCTCAAGGTTCCTCCCCCCAGGCTCCTCCCCCCCAAGCTCCTCCCCTTCGGGCTCCTCCCACCCCCTCCCCAAGCCCTCCCCAGGTTCCTCCCCACAGGCTCCTCCCACTCCCCCCTGCAGGCTCCTCCCATCTCCTCCCCTCCAGGCTCCTCCCCCCTCCTCCCTCTCCAGACTCCTCGTCAGAATAAAACGTATTATGGTGCTTTCAGAATAAAGGTAGCGTCTCGGATTTCAACCGGCATCCATTTTATCCTTCCTCTCTAAACAATAAACTGACATTCATTCCCACTCATCCTACAGATAACTGTTACATTTGTCATTACTTAGTTCTAATAAAAAGAGTCTCTTTCTCTTACGCTTTACAATACGTTCATCTTTATAGTCCCTATTAATGATCATATCTTTCTGGATGTATTCATTTCAAACATAAGACTTCCTTTATGTACACTTGCAAATCAAAATAACTACAACTCAAGTCCAATCACCAACACGACTACTTCAATATGCACTTGTCAATAACTTATTGTGAAACTCTCTCCTGATTGAAGTGCTGCTCCTCGTTGACCCGGTGATGAGGCCGTTGTTCTCTCTTCAGTGGAGGTCGAGCTCTTCCAGAACACTGGAACTCGTTGAATGGCTGCAATCAACCTGTCGTTGACTCCTCAGCCTGCCAGGCAGAACTAGTGTCCGTAGAAACCCCGTTGCCGGGGAAACACGGGACGCCAGACGCTCGTCTGACTGACGACAGACGGCATGAACGTCATCGGCCGAGGAGAACTTTTCTCAGGCTGCAGGAAGTAAAGAGCGTGGTCCACAGAGCTCACAGAGGAGCGTAAGGGGCCTATGCAGCGTCCTCCAGAGGAAGTGTGCAGCCTCTAGCCGCAGGATACATGCATCCTAGTTGAAAGGATTCCCTTTAGAATCACATCCCCAGGTATTTAAGGTCTGCGGCGTCCAGTGGAAACAAATCCTCGTCAGCAAAGTCGTTGATTGGCATCGATTCCCTCCGAAAGCCCCAGATGTTATCTATGCTCAGCATTCCTCACTTCCTCCAAGCTCTCTACTCTCCTCAGAACACGCTCCCTCTGCAGACCTTGAGAAGATTACTTCCTGTCTATGGTAGACCTTCAGAAGATCACTTCCTGTACTTCATATCTATGGCAGACCTTCAGAAGATCACTTCCTGTACTTTATATCTATGGCAGACCATGGCAGACCTTCAGAAGATCACTTCCTATCCATGGCAGACCTTCAGAAGATCACTTCCTGCCCATGGCAGACCTTCAGAAGATCACTTCCTATCCATGGCAGACCTTCAGAAGATCACTTCCTGCCCATGGCAGACCTTCAGAAGATCACTTCCTGTCCATGGCAGACCTTCAGAAGATTACTTCCTGTCCATGGCAAACCTTTAAAAGATCACTCCCTGTCCATGGAGGAACCAACACTATTTCTTCGTCAACACTCTTTGTAGATTTGAGAGAACCCGATGAATAAACTTCTCTTTCCCAGACGAGTAAAGTAAACTTGATTATATTGTCCTTGTGATCATTTTTCTTGTCGTCTATTCCACAGGAACACTAGATTTAAATTTAAGCAGCAAAATATTCTATTTCAAAGACATCCTCGATTCAATATTGATGGTGAATAGTGGCACGCGACCACCGGCCACGCCCCGGGCGGCGTGAGAGGTTCAGGGGCTTCCACCAACTCCTGTTCATCCCACTGGCTTCAGACGCCGGTTGAAGCCTGACCCTGATTGGCCGCCTCCTTCTTCGACGCCCTTCGCCCATCTGCCCCTCGACGGCGATGAGACACGCCCGGCATCACACCGGCTCAATTACCCGTGAAATATTCTCCCACACGCGATGTTAACAACGACTCCCCGGTTGTGCTTTTCATTTGCACATTAAGATTCAGGGATGTGGGGAGGGGTGGTGGGGGGGGCGAGGCCCCTTTTTATGTTCACCTTGTCCGTCGTTTTTCGTCTTTAATTGTGTTTACGATCTGTTCCCCTCTCCGTTCGCCTCTTGCAGATCGGTGTGTCGCTGGTCACGGTTGCCGTGACAACAGCAGGGAGCGAGTGATGGAAAGTTCTCCTTTCATGCTATAGATCGTCCCCGCTGTTCTATTTATACTGACCCGGGGACGTCAAAGGGTCCTCAACAATATCAACACGTGCCCAGAGGAGGTTGAGCGTCGGTGGAATGCATCGGGATGTGATGTGAACGGCATTTAGTGGGAATGTGAAGTGATCCAGCTCCTTGTTATTCAGCGCCAGCACCGGCACCGCCATAGCAAAACTCCAGCCTCATCTTTAATTCATGATGTACGACTTCACAGCAACAATCAAAAAAACTCTGCTTCTCCAAAATAATCCCGTTACAAAAAGACACGCACATGTGCTCCAACTAAATCTGCCTCCCTGTTTCAATCAGGAGATTCAAGAAGAAGAAGGGAAAACAAGCTGCACACTGCCGCCAGGCGCCAAAAGGTGTCTGCATCAACGGGAACAAAGTGAAGCCATGGCGACCACGCAGGGAGCAGCGCTGGAGACTGTCTGTGGTGGTCTGTGGTGGTCTGTAGTAGTCTGTGGTGTTCTGTGGTGGTCTGTAGTGTTCTGTGGTGGTCTGTGGTGGTCTGTGGTGTTCTGTGTTGGTCTGTGGTGGTCTGTGGTGGTCTTTAGTGTTCTGTGGTGGTCTGTGGTGGTCTGTAGTGGTCTGTGGTGGTCTGTGGTGGTCTGTGGTGTTCTGTAGTGGTCTGTGGTGGTCTGTGGTGGTATGTGGTGGTATGTTGTGGTCTGTGGTGGTCTGTAGTGTTCTATGGTGGTCTGTGGTGGTATGTGGTGGTATGTGGTGGTCTGTGGTGGTCTGTAGTGTTCTGTGGTGGTCTGTGGTGTTCTGTAGTGGTCTGTGGTAGTATGTAGTAGTATGTGGTGGTCTGTGGTGGTCTGTAGTGTTCTATGGTGGTCTGTGGTGGTCTGTGGTGTGGTGTGGTGTTCTTCATGATGGCGCGGCTGTGTCCAGACGCCGTCGAGGTAGCTCCGCGGAGATTGTGCGCTCTTTTAGTTTTTGTGTTTATTTTTAATGTTTTCTTTGCCACAAACACATCGGCACTAACAGCATACGACCGCAGCACACTTTTGGACATAAACTTTTGCGCAAAACAAGGGTTTTTGTCCACTTTTTCCATCGATCCAGCGTGGCGGCCGAGATCGACGAGCGAACCACAACAACAACAGTGGAGCCGCTACTACGGGAGACGACGAAACATCGAGGGAAACGGAGCGAATTGAACAGACTGAGAGTTCAAGCCCACCGTCCACCTCTGCCCAGCATCCTTCTTGCTAACGTCCACTCTCTGGAAAATAAGATGGATGATGTTAGGGCAAGGATCAGATTCCAACGGGACATGAGGGACTGTAACATCTTTTGTCTGACGGAAACATGGCTGACCCGCTGGTGCCGGATCGAGTCATATGCCCAACCGAGTCCTTCTCTGTTTTCCGTGCAGACAGAACGGAAGAGTCTGGTAAATCTAAGGGTGGAGGGGTTTGCTTCATGACTAACAACAAGTGGTGCAACCCCAAGAACATTAAGACTCTTTCTCGCTCCTGCTCACGAACCTGGAACATCTGACGATCTCATGCCGCCCATTCTACCTTCCCCGGAGTTCAGCTCGGTCATCACCACAGCCGCTCACATTCCACCACAAGCGGACACCGACGTAGCACTATCGGACCTACATGATGTGTTATGTCGGCATCAGAACAAGTATCCCGACGCTGTGGTGGTGGCTGGGGACTTTAATAGGCAAACCTAAAAAGTCATGCCGAACTTTCACCAGCACATTACGTGTGCTACCAGAGGGAAAGAACGTTGGACCACTGCTATACGCCATTCAAGAGAGGCTACAAGGCTGTCTCTCTCCTCCGCTCGCAAATCAGACCATGCCGCCATTTTTCTGCTTCCGGAGTACCGCAAAAGATCGCGCTGGAAGCGGTAGTGACGAGGAACGAAGCGGTGGTCTGACCAATCAGAGGCTGAGCTACAGGACGCTCTGCGTGTCGCCGACTGGGACATGATCCAATCCAGTTCCAGTGACGCCAGCGAGTTTTGGAAGTAGCAATGAGCCTCATAGCAACGCTTAGCGGACACCATCGCCCCACGGTAAAAGTTAGGGTCTTTCCTAACCAAAAGCCGTGGGTTGATAGATCCATCCGTGAAGCTGTGAACGCCCGTGCTGCCTATAACTCCGGTCTTGTATCCGCAACATGGACGAGTACAAGGCAGCGGTCTATGGACTGAGGAGGGCGGTGAAGGAAGCCAAGAGGAGGTACCGAGACAGAGTGGAATCACAGATGGAGCAGCGACACCAGGCGCCTATGGTAGGGGCTACGGACTATCACAGACTACCAGAGCAGACCCGCGCAATGGTGAGTGCCGACGCATCCCTAGCGGACGACCTGAACTCATTTTATGCACGGTTTGAGGCTAGCAACAACAGCGCTAGCTCGCCGCTAACAACAACACCGTTAGCGTAGCCGAGGTGAGTTCTACCGCTGGGGATGAACACACTCTCTGTGACCGAGCACAGTGTGAGGAGGGCTCTGTTGAGGGTGAACACCAGGAAAGCTGCAGGTCCAGATGGCATATCTGGGCGAGTACTGAAGACCTGTGCTAACCAGCTAGCTCCAGTGTTCACCACAATATTCAACCTCTCCTGGCTGAGTCCGTGGTCCCCGCCTGCTTCAAGAGATCCACTATTGTCCCTGTGCCCAAGAATGCTTCTCCAGCATGTATGAATGACTACCGACCGTGGCCCTCACCTCGGTGGTCATGAAATGCTTTGAGAGGCTGATAAAGGACTACATCTGCGCCTTCCTCCCTTCCTCCATGGACCCGCTGCAGTTTGCTTATCGCCCAAACAGATCCACGGATGATGCTGTCTCCCAGGTACTGCACACCACACTCTCTCATCTGGACAGCCAGAGGGGGCTATGTGAGACTGCTGTTCATTGATTATAGTTCAGCTTTCAACACCATAGTCCCTCCAGACTGGCCGGCAAGCTGATTGAGCTGGGACTGAACACCCCTGTGTGCTTGGATCCTGGACTTCCTGACCGCCAGGCCACAGGTGGTCAGGGTGGGCAGACACACCTCCAAATCCTCACCCTGAACACAGGATCCCCAGGGTTGCGTCCTCAGCCCCTACTGTACTCCTGTACACACATGACTGTGTGGCCAGGTTCAGCTCCAACACCATCATCAAGTTTATGGATGACACAGTGGTGGTGGGCCTGATCTCCGACAACCACGAGAAGGCCTACCTGGAGGAAGTTGCTGATCTGTCACTCTGGTGCCAGGACAACAGCCTCATCATGAATGTCACCAAAACTAAGGAGCTGATTGTGGACTTTAGGAGGGTACAACAACAGAGGACGACTCACCACTGGGGATTAACGGGACTACTGTGGAGAGGGTGAGCGGGTATAAATACCTGGGAGTCCACATCACCGAGGATCTGACATGGTCAACGAACACAGACACTCTGGTGAGAAAGGCAAGGCAGCGCTCTACCACCTCAGGCAGCTGAGGAAATTTAAAGTTTCCCAGAGGATCCTTCAGTCCTTCTACTCTGGAGCTGTAGAGAGCGTCCTGACAGGAAGCATCACAGCCTGGTTTGGCAACTGCTCCGCTCAGGACAGGAAGGCTTCAGAGAGTAGTGCGTCGGCTGAACGCACTATTGGAACTACACTCCCCACCCTGCAGGACTTGTACACCAGGAGGTGCAGAACCAGAGCCGGCAGGATCATGAAGGATCCTCACCACCCCAACAACAGACTGTTTCAGCTGCTGCGGTCAGGCAGGCGCCCGTAGTCACGCTGCAAGAACAGAGAGACTGAGACGGAGTTTCTTTCCTTAGGTCATCAGGACTGTGAACCCGACCTCACCAGGACCCCACATAGACCCACACAACTGCCCCTCTTAGGCACACACACACACACACACACACACACACACACACACTTACTGTAAATATTGTGTTTTTTATTGTAAATAGTGTGTACTTGTTGCCCTTGCACATTCCTGCTGAGCATTGCCACTTTCATTTCACTGCACACCCTGTGTGTGTATGTGACAAATAAAACATCTTGAATCTTGAATCTTGTAGTGGTCTGTGGTGGTCTGTGGTGGTCTGTGCTGACCCATCCATCCTCTGCACAACAGGACCACCAGGCTGGAACACAGGGGGCAGCAGCAGGAGGCGGAGCAGGTAGCAGGAGGCGGGCCTGGCGCCTCTTTACTGTAATGAACAGAAACACACTTCAACCAGCATCAAACACACGACTCATCGTACCCTCAGTGCTCGACACGGGGTCATCACCGACATCTGTCCGGACATGCTGGGATTAATTACTGAGAACAACGTCTGAACCAAGCATGGTTCAAGGACTATGTCTCTGTCCTTATAACACACACACACACACACACACACACATTCAAACATACCGCTTGAGACAACTTCAGTGAGTTAAAGGGTTAACTCCTTCCGTCTCATTTCCATCTACATTCAGCAGTTGGAAGGCGATATAGGAAATGTGTGTATGTGGCGATGCATTCAGTCACTGTGGGACATCTCAACGCCAGAGAGGAGAAATAACTGTAAAATAAGTTTGAGTGACGGACTGAGAAGTTCATCCAAGAGGCTCCAAGCAACCAAACGCGGATATTAAGAAATACTAAAATCAACCGTGATTTATTAAAGGGGATTATGTAACGTCTTAAAACAGTGCACGTCTCTTAACCCTTATGTTGCCTTCGGGTCATTTTGACCCGATTCAATATTGAACCCTCCTGTCGCCTTCGGGTCAATTTGACCCGATTCAATGTTTAATGTCGGTGTTCTTTCGGGAGTCAACAAACAAACATAAAGTACCTCACACTTAAACTTGAAAAACAATATTAATTCTAATAATTTTCTGGAGATTTTAATAGCTGGGGTCATATTGACCTCAAGGGTAAAATATGTTAGTAAATATAAAGGTAACAGGAGGGTTAAACATTGAATCGGGTCATATTGACCCGAAGGCGACAGGAGGGTGAAACATTGAATCGGGTCAAATTGACCCGAAGGCAACACAAGGGTTAAAGAGACAACGCCGCTCTGTTAAAGAGACAGTGCCCCTCTCTTAAAGAGACAGCGCTACTCTCTTTCAAAGAGACAACAAGCACTTTCCTCCCTTCACAGTTAGCGTGTGCACAGGTGATCAACACTTTCTCAAATATAGGAACAACACATGAATTAACCTGAAACACAAATACAAAGGAAAGTATAAGAAATGTACTCAGTTGTATTAAATCAGTAAGAAAAATGACATAACATATTTCAGGGTGCTACACATTCATG
Organism: Pseudoliparis swirei; assembly: GCF_029220125.1. Classification (NCBI taxonomy): domain Eukaryota; kingdom Metazoa; phylum Chordata; class Actinopteri; order Perciformes; family Liparidae; genus Pseudoliparis; species Pseudoliparis swirei. The sequence goes on along the minus strand of NC_079399.1, from coordinate 22,021,183 downwards.
ACGATCTTCCCAGTGCTTGTTTTTACTGACTATGGTTCAGTAACGATCAGGCCGGTCCCTAAAGAGCGGATCAGGAACTGCACAAAGTATTCCATCGTTAATGTTGAGCCCTGGCCGATCAATAATTTACAATGGATCCAATCACGACAAATGAATTGTATGAAGACCAAATCCATGGATGATTATTACCCAACGCTTCAGCTATCAGTAATCTGAATTACAATCTGGTAAACCATCATCTGCCCAGCAAAGAATTAGAGGTTAGCGAGTAACTGTTAAAGCGACAGTGACAGATAATTCCCTGTTGTTGGAGACCAAAACAAAGCTAAAATAATAATGTTGCTTTCTATTGGATGTAAATATGAGCTCATGTTTGGATCAGATTACAACAGGCCTGTCAGACTCATGTTCCCCGGGGGCCAAATCAGCGTCATGGGGTTGTAACTGAAACATATAAACGTATAAACTACTCCCAAATAAATTGTGAAATAACTCTCTTTGCATTTGATTATGATATGATATGATATATACCTTTATTCGTCCCACAGTGGGGACATTTCAAAAATCACAGCAGCGGTGCACATCAGAGCATTAATAAAAATAATTATAAAACACAAAACTAAATACTAAAAAACTAAATACTAAATATACAAGGGGAAAACAAAGTAAAGTGCTGAGTAAAGTAAAGTGCTGAGTAAAGTGTTGAGTTTGCCAGGATCTCCAGCAATCTACTGCAGTTTGTTGTGCAGCCTGACAGCAAATTATTGATTATTCGGGTATAGAAATATTGTATATGAGAACATTTCTCTAATATTATAACACAAATCCATTTCATTTGAAACCTTCAAACTAAAAGCACGGATATTTTTCTTACATTTCTTGAAGAAAAGGTGATCACATGTCTTTCAAGCCGTCAGCGGCCACGTGAAATGACGTGTGTTTGACAGCGGTGGCTTCCAATGACACCCTTCATATCTACATGAAGTCATGCAAATGCACCGCCATGTTTCTACAGGAGCCCAATCAGGTCGGTGACATCGCTGCTCGAGACCCCGAGATCTGAAACACCGGTGTATCGATGAGTATAGCTTTAAGTGAAGAATACTGTGGGCTGCTGCCTCTTGCATCTCAGCCCTGGCTCTGTTATCCAAATATGAATTTACGAGGGGCGATGCAGAGGGGAGCGATGGAGATCAATCAGCGCTGCGTGTTTCAGAGCCAGAATGGGGAGTCCAATCCGTGTCGGCCGAGTCCGATTTGGAGGAAGCGTGAAGCGTGCGGCCCAGAAGGTCGTATCTTTGTTGAAGCTATTGAATAATAATGATAATGTTTCCCGTTCAATGTTCAGCCCTGTTCATTAGAACCAGGTTGTTGCTCATGTGGAGCATCGCCACCATATCACACTCCTCTCGTGGATAAGAGTGAATGTATACGTGCAGCTCGGGTCGAATCAGCTCCGACGTCCTCCGAGCTGCAGGCGGAGAGCTTTGTTTGCTTTGATCGTCGCATTTCTCGCAGATATAAATCTGAATCCATCTCCAAAATTGAAAGTGAACGCGTGCGAGCCGTGCCGCGGTCTCGCCGCGCCACGCTAATAAGCTACAAGTCAGCTTTGATGTGGAAGCGTGTCGCCTCCTGAGGAAAGGAGGGAGGGAGGGACTCTCTACCATCTGAGGATACGAGACATGGACTCGTGTTCTGTGCGTCGAGTTATGAGCCGCCATCGCAAGGAGTCGTCAGCGACGCCCACAAACTGGCACAAAACGAAGTGTCAGTTCCGACTGTGGGTAGAGGAGGAATATCCATAATTAATTGATGGCAGATCTGCCACATGGGACGAGCGGCTTCCACGACAAACTGACGAGAACGAAGCGACGAACAATGAGACGGAGGCATGAAAGACACGGCGCCGGGTTCCCTCGCAGCGCTGCTCTGACTTCCTGCCTGTCCTTGAACCCCTCAGCCCCTCCTCATTAACACACCTCTCAACTGCGACATATAGATGACATTTAAATATGAGTCACGGGCATTAACATTATGAACATGAGGGCTTTATGACGGCTCGGTAATGAGCTGTTATAAATCCACGGTTCACACATAAACCTCAGAGCGCTTTAACGAGGACGCCGCTCCATTCTGCTTCCCCACGGAGACGACATCTGAGATCCAGGGACGCCATTACAGTTATGATGTGTTACAGTCATATGCATATACCCTATGACATCATCCTATCACTGCAAGTCACAGAGAGATGGATGGACAGAGGATAGATGGGTGGATGGATAGATGGATGGATGGATAGGTAGATGGATGGATAGATGACTAGAGGATGGATGTATGGATGTATAGATGGATGGATGGATGGAAAGATGGATAGAAGGATAGATGGATGAATAGATGGATGGATAGATGATGGATGGATAGATGGATAGATAGATGAATGGATGGATGGATAGATAGATGGATGGGTGGATAGATAAATAGATAGATAGATGGATGGATGGGTGGATAGATAGATAGATAGATAGATGGATAGATGGATGGATGGGTGGATAGATAGATAGATAGATAGATAGATGGATAGATGGATGGATAGATGAATGGATGGATGGATGGATAGATGGATGGGTGGGTGGATGGATAGATAGATAGATAGATGGATGGATGGGTGGGTGGGTGGATAGATAGATGGATGGATAGATGGATGGATAGATAGATAGATGGATGGATGGATAAATGGATGGATAGATGGGTGGATAGATAGATAGATAGATAGATGGATAGATGGATAGATGGATGGATGGATAGATAGATAGATGGATGGATGGCATTTTAGTTCTTAAATGGATAAGTGGTGTCAGGAGGAATCGATGCTGAGGGAAACAACAGCCATAAAGTGCAGTTTGAATGACGCTTGTGGAAGAAAAGACATTAAGCAGCCGATCAATACGGAGGACAAGCAGCCGGAGTATTAAACCGATCATGACATCAAGCTCAAGGCAGAGAAGCCTCTGAAGACTTCCTCTTGGCAGCACTTTATTTCATCTGCAGCCTTTTCATTAAGAACTGGACATAATAGATGATCCATCGATTCTCCGTCACTGCGTCCGGAGCCTCCCCCGCGGGGGGAGAGCTGCAGGAGGTCTTCATTCCGGTCGGCTCAGGGCGCCAGGCGGCGCTCCTCTGTCCACCGCGTGTCAGGGAGAGCTTTACTGTGGACATTCAGTGGAGAGGAGGTGAGGACCTTGATGTGAGAGGTGATGACACCTCGCTGTCACCGGATGGTTCTGGACTCCCTGTGTTCAGGTCTCTGGTCGACCATCAGCCACCTGCATGCATGTCTTTTGTTGTTGTTTACCTGCCTGACTGATGTATGGGTGACTGAGGGTCAGAGGTCAGCAGGTCCATCTTTCAATCAGGGGGTTGGAGGTTCAATCCCCGCCCTAGTCGATGTGTCCTTGAGCAAGACACTTAACCCTGAGTTGCTCCCTGTAGCTGTGTCTACGGTGTAGTAGTATAACAGGATTGTAAGTCACTTTGGATAAAAGGACATGTAATTTATATATTTAATTACCTCTGCATGCTTTTATGTTCTGTGTCTCTGACATGATGTTTTTATTCTGTCCATTTTAACAGTCCTCCCTTTTTTTATTTGTCTGTTTTGAATGTTTTGTTTTATTTTAGTTTAGTTTGTTTCGATCAGCAAAATATACAAAAATTAAAATTCAACAAAAGAAGAAAGTGGCTGACCGAAAGGGTCGAGGCTGAAGCCATCAAGCTTATAAGTGCCCTGACCTATGATTTCACGAAAAAACTTATTTCAGAGAACCATATACATATACCTTTATATATACATAAACATAATGTGTGAGTCTTCTTGTTGCATGTCCTGTTAGTACTCTACGATGTCTCAGAGTATAATCACTATTCTCACTATTAATTGTGTGTGCACCCATTGGAAAGTGTAACTGTTGTACATTGTAGATGTAATCTTGTGTTTTTAGGTTTGTTTTATGACATCTGCCTCTCGGGACTACAGATGATGAATTGCCTCTTGACTATAACTCTGGCACATTTACAGAAATGTTGTTATTAATGTGCACTGTCCCTTATCAAATAAACTAAAGAAACATTTTTAAAACTGCAGGGTCAACGCTGCTCTACTTTACAGCTCTCCATGTCGCTGCATATTTCCTTTTTTTACTAAAGTTATGGACACAACGATACCTTTATTTAACCCACACCAAGTGGGACGGGTTGGGTAATTATGACCTACACGTTATGTTCAATAAAGTCTGGAGCATGATCAATACTATCACATTTATTATACGTATTAAATGACTTAAAAACAGGAGAGAATCCCTGGTTCCTTAACGTCTGTCTGCATATTAACACCCGTTTACTAATTCTCACTCTGACTCATGTGTTAAATGGCACATTAGATATTATTTTGTATTATTAGATATGACTCTCCTCAGGTGATGCTGTGTATCACATCGTGTGGTTTCTGGGAATGCTTCGCTGCTTCGTGATTATCTTACCATTAATTACCATTTTTATTAAAGTCGTCCTACAAAACTTCTTCCAGATTGCTCCATTAATTCATGAATTAATGGAGCAATCTGGAGCTAAAAGTCTGTCGATTCATTTAGAAACAGACACAACAGATTTAAAGAGAAACTCTGAAAACATGATTCACGTGTGTTCTTATAGCAGCGTGACTGAAGGAAGACGTGACCCTCGCCATGTGGCGAGCACAGAGACCTGGAGGGTCAAACTCATGTTCACCGTGGGCATCATGGCCGCCCTCTTAAAGGGCCGGAAACACTTTATAAACTCCTCCAACATATTGTTAAATAACTCTCGTTGCCTTTCATTATTGTTTATTTGAGTGTAGAGATATTGTACACGAGAAAATATCTCTAATATTACAAAATAAATCCATTTAATCTATAACCTTCAAAATAAAAGCACAGGATATTTTTCTTACATTTCTTTAAGAAAAGGTGATCGCGTGTCTTTAAAGCCGTCGGGCCGGATTCGGCCCGCGGGCCTCGTGTTTCACACCTGGGACATAGACCATAAACCATCATAGCTGAGATCATGTAACATGTAACATGTCTAACATGTAGCATGTCACATGTAGCATGTAGCATGCACTGCTTCACAGCTGGTCGTGTGGATCACGTGACCATGCTCTGCAATGAGGACTCCATCGTTACTGGTCTCTGGCGTGTGTGGGTTGTGTCACGATGACATCATGGGGGCGGAGTCCCGCTGTGTGTGAGCCCGTGTGTGCGTCGTGAGGGAGTAAAGTTATCAACGGCATGGCGGCGAGCTCCTGATTCAAAGTTAATCAGGAACAAATAATCAAGACGAGGGTCAGCGTGACGCCGAGACTAATCATGAGGAACGGGTTCATCCTGATTATCCATGAGTTATGATTTAATAATGTTAATGTAGTGTGGGGCTGTGTGTGTGGCTGTGTGGGGCTGTGTGTGTGTGGGGCTGTGTGTGTGTATGAGCGTGTCAGTGTGTCAGTGTGTGCTTGTGTCAGTGTGTTTGTGTGTGTCAGAGTGTGTGTGGGTGTCAGTGTGTGTGTGGGTGTGTGCATGTGCGTATGTGTGCGTGTGTGTGTATCAGTGTGGGTGTGTATGTGTGTGCGTGTGTGTCAGTGTGTGCATGTGTGTCTGTCAGTGTGTGTGCTTGTGCGTGTGGGTGTGAGCGTGTGCGTACGTGTGCGTATGTGTGCGTGTGTGTGTGTGTATCAGTGTGGGTGTGTCTGGTGTGTCAGTGTGGGTGTGCTTGTGTGTGTGTGTGTGTGTGTGTGTGTGTGTGTGTGTGTGTGTGTGTGTGTGTGTGTGTGTGTGTGTGTGTGTGTGTGTGTGACTCCTCAGAAGTGCTAAGAGAACAAACATCAACACGCAGAGCGATGATGAAGAGCTGCAGAGCATCGGACCGGCTAATCCTATTGGTCCACATCAAGACGGAGCCATCACCAGTGTGTGTGTGTGTGTGTGTGTGTGTGTGCGTGTGTGTATATGTGTGTGTTTGTAAAGAACATCACAACCAAACAAGTGAAGTGGTCTTTCCCCTTTTCCACTTCCTCTCTCCCTCTCTTCATCTCTTCCTCTCTTCTTCTCTTCCTCTCTTCTTCTCTCCCTCTCTTCCTCTCTTCATCTCTTCCTCTCTTCTTCTCTCTCTCTCTTCCTCTCTTCCTCTCTTCATCTCTCCCTCTCTTCTTCTCTCCCTCTCCTCCTCTCTTCTTCTCTTCATCTCTCCCTCTCTTCCTCTCTTCTTCTCTCCCTCTCTTCCTCTCTTCTTCTCTTCATCTCTTCCTCTCTTCTTCTCTCCCTCTCTTCCTCTCTTCATCTCTTCCTCTCTTCTTCTCACCCTCTCTTCCTCTCTTCCTCTCTTCATCTCTTCTTCTCTTCTTCTCTCCCTCTCTTCATCTCTTCCTCTCTTCCTCTCTTCCTCTCTTCTTCTCTTCCTCTCTTCCTCGCTCGGCTCGGCACACAGGAATAATAAACTATCGGTTTGCTTATTGTTTGTGTTGATGCATGAGCTCCTCCTATATGTACCTGCTCCTGCCTCCTGTTCCTCCTGTTCCTCTTGTTCCTGTTCCTCTTGTTCCTCTTGTTCCTCTTGTCGTCTTTTCCTCTTGTTCCTGTTGTTCCAGTTGTTCTCTTGTCCTTGTTCCTCGTGTATCAGTTGTTCCTGTTGGCTCTGAAGGTCATTCCTCCTCCTGTGTGCTCGCTGGTCTCAGAGGCTTCAACCTCAGCTCCTCTTGTTCCAGTTGTTCCTCTTGTTCCTCTTGTATCAGTTGTTCCTCTTGTTCCTCTTGTTCCTCATGCTCCTCTTGTATCAGTTGTTCCTCTTGTTCCTCGTGTTCCTCTTGTTCCTCTTGCTCCTCTTGTTCCTCTTGTATCAGTTGTTCCTCTTGTTCCAGTTGTTCCTCTTGCTCCTCTTGTTCCTCTTGTATCAGTTGTTCCTCTTGTTCCTCTTGTTCCAGTTGTTCCTCTTGCTCCTCTTGTTCCTCTTGTATCAGTTGTTCCTCTTGTTCCAGTTGTTCCTCTTGCTCCTCTTGTTCCTCTTGTTCCAGTTGTTCCTCTTGTTCCTCTTGCTCCTCTTGTTCCTCTTGTATCAGTTGTTCCTCTTGTTCCAGTTGTTCCTCTTGCTCCTCTTGTTCCTCTTGTTCCAGTTGCTCCTCTTGTTCCTCTTGTTCCAGTTGTTCCTCTTGTTCCTCTTGCTCCTCTTGTTCCTCTTGTTCCAGTTGTTCCTCTTGTTCCTCTTGCTCCTCTTGTTCCTCTTGTATCAGTTGTTCCTCTTGTTCCAGTTGTTCCTCTTGCTCCTCTTGTTCCTCTTGCTCCTCTTGTTCCTCTTGTTCCAGTTGTTCCTCTTGTTCCTCTTGCTCCTCTTGTTCCTCTTGTATCAGTTGTTCCTGTTGGCTCTGAAGGTCATTCCTCCTCCTCCTGTGTGCTCGCTGGTCTCAGAGGCTTCAGCCTCAGCTCCTCTTCCTCTGAACTAAACGTGGGACTCTCCCTCTGGGATCTGACTCGTGGAATCAAACCACCGGTTCTTCTCCCTGTGGACGTCGAGCTGATCGCCGACAGGAGAGCAGAGAGACGGAGGAGAGCGTTAGCTCTTCTTTGTTTTGCACATGTCCAAAACGATTGAAGGCAACCACAAGAAGAGGCGGAGCCTCTCCGTGACCTTCAGTCAGCTCATCTGACTTTGATGTGTAAAGTAGAGCGGCTTTAATCCTGCTCCACCAACCAGGAGGAGGAGGAGGAGGAGGAGACGCTCCGCTGTGTACCGTGACACAACACTGCCATCTGGTGGCCTGTGTGTTGGTGGGTGTGTTTGTGTGTGTGTGTGCGTGTGTGTGTGTGTGTGTGTGTGTGTGTGTGTGTGTGTGTGTGTGTGTGTGTGTGTGTGTGTGTGTGTGTGTGTGTGTGTGTGTGTGCATATGTGCGTGTGTTTGTGTGTCTGTCTGTGTGTGTTTGTGTGGGTGGGTGTGTTTGTGGGTGTGTATGTGTGTGTGTGATTGTGTCTGTGTCTAAGTGTGTGTGTGTGTATGATATTCCTTTATTCGTCCCACAGCGGGGAAATTTCAAAAATATTTTAAACACGTTAAACAACTTACAGTCTTTCACAGTTGTTAACACCCAAAAAGCGAAAATTCGGCACAATTTGCACAACCTTCTCTTCATGTACCAATCGTTCGACCCAATTTGGCACTACTTCACACTGCCTTATCTGCATTAGACTCTGATTTTCTTTGTTTACACTCTGATGTCAATTACACATCACCTTGTTGTCAAAACACTACACACAATGTTCAGTTGTTGCACACACTTCTCAAGTAAAATCTCAAAGCATCAACCTACAACACACAAATAGTCAAATCTCTAAACATTCAGGTCTGTTCAGCAATTTGCAAGTAAGTACCATACATTCAGCAATGACACATGCATGTACCTGTAATTCAATATTGTGCCTTCTCTACAGTGTCTCACTGTAGCCCACTGTGTTGACCTCTCTGTGTCCATACTGTAACTTGCATTCTCATGCTCTGTGTGTCAGCGGATCCAGGAACACGACACAGCAAATGTACTTTACCAGTACATCTTTATTGATGAGGTGGGTTTCAACCTGGTAAAGAGGAGGCGAAGGGGCAGAAATGTCATTGGCCAGCGGGCCATTGTTGAGGTCCCCGGCCAGCGTGGTGGGAACATCACGATGTGTGCTGCGATGAATCAACATGGGATCTTGCACCGTCATGCCCACCTAGGGGCCGATAACACCGCCCGTCTCCTCGTCTTCCTAGATGGCCTGCATGACCTGCTGGTACCACCTGGCCAAATAGATGACCAACAGCGGGTCGATCATGTTGTCATCTGGGACAATGTGAGTTTCCACCGGGCTGCTCAAGTGCGCGAGTGGTTCCAGGACCACCCACATTTTTCCGTTCTGTACCTTCCACCTTATTCACCCTTCCTGAATCCTATTGAGGAATTCTTTTCAGCTGGAGGTGGAAGGTATACGAACGGAACCCACAGGACCAGGTCCCAATGCTCCAGCCATGGAGGAGGCTTGCGGCGACGTGACTGTCGAGGCCCGTCAGGGCTTCATGCGTCACTCGAGGCGATTCTTCCAACGCTGCTTGGACAGGGATAACTTGAGCAGGCCGGTTTACAGTACTGTACTGTTGTCTCTGTGTACCAGAATAAACCTTTTTTTGCTGCATATTTGTGTGCTGTTTTAAGTTTGATGAAAAAAGTAGGCCTACACTGAGACATTTTACAAAAGGAGAAATGGCTCATTCTCCAGAGTCATTGTCATTCGTATGGTGTGTTCCATTTCGATGATTGTGTTTTCAATTTTGCCCTTCTGTGTGCTGTAAATGCTTGGTTGTGTGCAGCAAATGCTTAGTTGTGTGTACTCAATGAATGTATGTGTGTGTCTTTTGAAAAAATGGCTGTGTGTACCAAATGAAAAAACGAGTTCCATTTTGTGAACAGTTAAGAGATTTGATGGCAAAGAGTCATCTTGCAAAGGGAGTGTCAGGTTTAGCATTTTGTGTGTGTGGTTTTCAGTTTTCTGTGTGCAGTTTTGACAAAGCCGTTATTGTTTTGAAAAACGTGTGTTAACAATTGAGAAAAACTGTAAACACGTTAAACACGTTAAACACGTTAAACAACTTTAACAACTTAAACACGTTGAACACGTTAAACAACTTAAATACGTTAAACACGTTAAACATGTGAAACATGTTAAACACGTTAAACATGTTGAACAACTTAAACACGTTGAACACGTTAAACACGTTAAACAACTTAAACAACTTTAACACGTTGAACACGTTAAACAACTTAAACACGTTAAACATGTTGAACAACTTAAACACGTTGAACACGTTAAACACGTTAAACAACTTAAACAACTTTAACACGTTGAACACGTTAAACAACTTAAACACGTTAAACATGTTGAACAACTTAAACACGTTAAACAACTTAAACACGTTAAACAACTTAAACACGTTGAACACGTTAAACACGTTGAACAACTTAAACACGTTAAACAACTTAAACATGTTAAACATGTTAAACACGTTAAACAACTTTAACAACTTAAACACGTTGAACACGTTAAACAACTTAAATACGTTAAACACGTTAAACATGTGAAACATGTTAAACACGTTAAACATGTTGAACAACTTAAACACGTTGAACACGTTAAACACGTTAAACAACTTAAACAACTTTAACACGTTGAACAACTTAAACACGTTGAACACGTTAAACACGTTAAACAACTTAAACAACTTTAACACGTTGAACACGTTAAACAACTTAAACAACTTAAACAACTTAAACAACTTTAACACGTTGAACACGTTAAACAACTTAAACACGTTGAACAACTTAAACACGTTAAACACGTTAAACATGGGAAACACGTTGAACAACTTAAACACGTGAAACACGTTAAACACGGTAAACATGTTGAACAAGTTAAACACGTTGAACACGTTTCACATAATTTCTGGCGATGATATATTTGATGAGGACATACTGACCTCATACTGTGTACATCAAATGTTTTATACTGTATATATATATGTGTGTGTTTCTTTTTTATTATAAATAAATATTATTTATTCCCAAATATGTATTTTGTATATAATGTATAACATATTTTGACACACTCAAAAAACCGATTCAATCCCTTCTTAGAGGGGACACATTTAAATATTGTTTGATACATTTAAATAAATCAATTACAAAAATAGATATTTATATTTAATGGGTGTAACACAAAATGTAGGAATACTTTCATGTATTAGATTTCTTTAGGTTAGATGGTGTACATATCAACGCAAAATAAATGTGTTTAATTGGAGACTCCCCTTTGCGCATGCGCCAGATCTCGCGCTCTCAGTCGTCTTTCCCCGTTTCTCTTCTGACTGTGACCGAGGAGCCGGGTGCAGCACGGCTTGAGTTCCTCCAGAAGGTCGTCATGAAGTTAGATGGCCACGAGCTGAATTCGAAGATACAGCAGCTGAAAATCTAGTTGTTAGCATGAGGTGAACACGCCTTCAGCGCTGCACGGTGGTGGAGTGGTTATAGCACTGTCGCCTCACAGCCAGAGGGCCGTGAGTTCAATTCCCGGTGTGGGCGGTCCTTCTGTGTGGAGGCAGCGTGTTCTCCCCGTGGCAGCGTGGGTTCCTCTAAATTGCCCATAAGTGTGAGAGTGAATGCTTGTCTGTCTCTCTGTGAGCCCTGAGATGGACTGGCGGCCTGTCCAGGTGACCCCGCCTTCGCCTGATGTCAGCTGGGATCGGCTCCAGCGCCCCGCGACCCTAATGAGGATAAGCGGTATGGATGATGGAATGGAATATTTAATTTCCAATTTATATTTCGAGTTGGATTAATTAATTTAATTTAATGAATTTCGTTATTTTATTTTAGATGATACAAATGAGTTGGACTAACTTAATTAAATTGTATTGCACTGTGCAAAATTTGAGTTGGAGTTGCATATAATTATTGGATGGAAAACCTGCCAACGATCTAATTGAGTTCATCCAATGAGTCATTTTTTTGAGTGCATCTTCTTGACAAAATATTCCATTTATTGTTATTTCCAGGTTAGTATTGTGAGCACGGCGTCCCTCAGAATCACTTTGAACTGAACATTTGAAGTAGGAAGTGGAAACAGGTTTTTAGTTTCTCGCGATAAGAAATAAATTATGTTGTTTTCTCCGGATAAACAAGCTTGTTTTCTCAAGATAACGACATAATTACCTCGTGATCTCCAGATCAGGTGAAGCGGTATTAAAATAAGTGTTTGTTTTGGACTTCATGCACGATGGAGGTATGAACGTCTAGTGATGAAGAGTTCAAGAAATACACAAGATAAACATTTGAATGTCAGATATTTAAATCAAAAATAAACACAATAAGGAAGAATATGTGAAAAGCACGTTAACACGACACCTATTCATGCCCCAATGCATTATGGGATACGACTTCACCTCGCTTGATTCAACAACAACATGAAATACTTTTAACAGGATATATGGATATTAATCACAGAACCTCATGTTTGTCATTGTTTTATTTTTGTTATTGTTTTATGTTTGTTATGGTCTGTCAATGGACTACAGATGCTAATTAGCTTCATAGATCTGGTCCAGAGCATCAAATTGTGGCATTTATGTTTTTACTGTACATGGTCCCTTTTAAATAAAGATAATAATAAATAAAACATGTAAAATGACGACCTGCCCACGAGTCGCCTGCAGGGGGCAGTGTAGGGAAGCCTCCCAGCATGCACCAGGGCTTTTTATTTAAAACATTGTGTTCTAACACTGCGGTTTCCACACCATCAGCTTGTACACAATTACAATAAAGATTAGTTGTAAACAAAAGGTGTTTGACTGAGAGCGATGTCGTGTGCTCGACTGGTGCTTAATGGTGCACACAAAATATCTCTCGATAAAGAAGCTTCCTCTCTGGCAGCTTCACTGATGCATCCGCTGTCTGTCCTGACCTCTGCAGCGTGACTAATAAATCACATGTCGAGTCATCCCTCAACCCAGTAGATAAACTTCTCCAGCAGGTCGGCATCCCTATACGGTACTTTTTCAAAGATTTGAACTTCGATAACTTCTTATTTATGTCTTTAACATTTCAACTTTTCACCAGATTGACAGGAGCTGATGTTCAGCTGCTCGTCCTGGAGCTTTAATACTTAATACACACGCACAATTTAAAATGTAACCAACGTAAAACAATGGAAGAAAGGCTGGAAGGGTACAGAAGACACAAATGACTAATGCTATATGCTAAGCTACGTGTGGCTGAGGCTGACGGGGAACATTAATATCAAATATATATATATATATATATATATATATTTATACATCACATTAATATCATATATATACTTTTATACATAACATTAATATCATATATATATATTTATACATAACATTAATATATATTTAATATTTATATTTATGTATACATAACATTAATATATATATACATATGTATATATATATTATGTTATGTATAAATATATATATGTATATACATATATATATATATTTATACATAACATTAATATCATATATATCTATATATATTTATACATAACATTAATATATATTTATATATTTATATTTATATATTAGGGCTGTCAATCGATTTAAAAAAATTAACTAATTAATCGGACATTTTGAAATTCATTAATCGCAATTAATCGCGATTAAAAGTTTTTTTTTCTTCTTTTTAAAGACCAAACTTCACACAGAGCTGTGTTTTCAAAGAGGCTCCTACATATAAAGTGCCAGCGAGGTATTTAATATTGTGGATGATAAATTGTTTCTTCAGTGAAACATCCAGATTAGTAAAAAAAAAGAAGTATATTGAGACCCCATTGGTCCTGTCATCTTTAACATTGAACAGCAGCAGAACCAGTGGCCTTGGTAACTGACTAACAGATTCAAATATGTCCTGTTCACCCTCTGGAGGCTGGGCTCATTTTCTCCATTTTACATAAAAATGTAAATTCACCTTTTAACCCTTGTGTTGCCTTAGGGTCATTTTGACCCGAATCAATATTACACCCTCCCCCCGCCTTAGGATTAATTTGACCCCATTCAATGTTTAATGTCGGTGTTCTTTCGGTAGTCAACAAACAAACATAAAGTGCCTCACACTTAAACTTGGGAAACAATATTAATTCTAATAATTTTCTGGAGGTTTTAATTGCTGGCGTCAAATTGAACCCAAAGGGTAAAATATGTTAGTAAATATAAAGGTAACAGGAGGGTGAAACATTGAATCAGGTCAAAATGACCCAAAGGCGGGGGGAGGGTGTAATATTGATTTGGGTCAAAATGACCCTAAGGCAACACAAGGGTTAAAGGCTTTTGCATATGACACATACCCACGTGTTATACATCAAACATTCCAGAACAATCTCAGCTCTATTCAAAGAGGCACATTGTCCTCCTGCTGTGTTCTCTGGCTTCTAACTGACAGGCTGCCAATGAGCCTCACCTGTGAGGTGGGAGGTCCTTGTGATTTACTGAGTGTTCATTGGTTGTTTTTTTCGCAAAATGTTGACAGACAAATGGATTGACCAATCACATTGAAGGTTTCGTGTGACGAGTTCTTTCCGTGCCGCGTCACCCGACACGTCACCCCTCCGTTCCTCTGTGTATCGGAGGGGGAGACGGGAGGAAGGAGAGCAGGAGGAAACCCGACTGATTCATCCACGAGTTTAAACTGATTTCTGCTCCTTATTTTCGCGGAGAAATAATTGTTTTAAAAACGGAAACAGTGTTAAACCGTACTGCCGCGGCTTGACACTCAGGGGAGTATAAAAACTTCAACGAACACCGGAAGTAAACAAAGTTGCGTTAATTGCGTTAAAATATTTTAGTGCGTTAACGCGGCCAAATTAATCGCATAGATTAACGCGTTAACGCTGACAGCCCTATTATATATACATAACATTAATATCATATATATATATATATTTATACATAACATTAATATATATATATATTTATACATAACGTTAATATCATATATATATGTAAATATATATATATTTACATAACATTAATATATATCTATATATTTATATTTATATATACATAACATATATATATATATATTTATACATAACATTAATATATATATATATATATTTATACATAACGTTAATATCATATATATATGTATATATATATATTTATATTTATACATAACATTAATATATACAGGACTGTCTCAGAAAATTAGAATATTGTGATGAAGTTCTTTATTTTCTGTAATGCAATTAAAAAAACAAAAATGTCATGCATTCTGGATTCATTACAAATCAACTGAAATATTGCAAGCCTTTTATTCTGATTTATTGCTGATTATGGCTTACAGCTTAAGAAAACTCAAATATCCTATCTCTAAATATTAGAATATCATGAAAAAGTATATTAGTAGGGTATTAAACAAATCACTTGAATTGTCTAATTAACTCGTAACACCTGCAAGGGTTTCCTGAGCCTTGACAAACACTCAGCTGTTATAAATCTTTTTTTTACTTGGTCTGAGGAAATATTAAAATTTTATGAGATAGGATTTTAGAGTTTTCTTAAGCTGTAAGCCATAATCAGCAATATTAAAAGAATAAAAGGCTTGCAATATTTCAGTTGATTTGTAATGAATCCAGAATGCATGACATTTTTGTTTTTTTAATTGCATTACAGAAAATAAAGAACTTTATCACAATATTCTAATTTTCTGAGACAGTCCTGTATTTATATTTATATATACAAAACTTTAATATCATATATATATTTATACATAACGTTAATATCATATATATATATATATATTTATACATAACATTAATATCATATATATATCTATATTTATACATTTATATATATATAACTTTAATATCATATATATATATATATATTTATACATAACATTAATATATATATATATTTATACATAACGTTAATATCATACATACTGTATATATATTTATACATAACATTAATATCATATATATATACTGTATGTATATATATATACATACATATATATATATGTTGAAATATTTCAACTTGAGGCAAATGAGGCACATTTTTCATGCCGCGCAATTTGCATAATTCGCAACCACTCATGTCGGTGTGTTGACTTTGCTCATGGGATCTACTCGCAGCATTAAAGTAAATTACTTGTTAGAGATACTCTTTTAATTGAGTGTAGTGCCAGAGTTACAGAGTTACAGAGATACAGAGTTACAGAGTGACATTTATACATGACATCACCCGTAGGCTCACACAGCTCGGTGACTTCCACCTCTAGTCTGAATAACTGTCTCTTCCAGCTCCACTAGAGCAGCAGAAAGATTCACCAGCGGCGGAGCAGCTCAACTCTGATTGGCTCTCACAACTCGGCGAACTTGCTCACAATGATGTCGTCCAGAAGCTCAGAGAATAAGTAAAGCAAGGGGAAAGGTATTTGAGGTCAATCATCACAAGACCTCCTTCCTGTTGATCACCCTGCATGAGTCGTTGCACCAGTAGTTGCATCTATGTATGTTTATTAAAAATCACATATGCTTTACATGACAGCCCAAAAAGTGACTTTTAAGGTTTCTATTTGCTTCTTCTGATTCCTGATGAAACTTGCTCGCGTTGAAACGCTTATCAAAGTCTACATTACTGTTTCCGAGATGATGTCATCGATTACACAACTCAAGCGAGCCTCAGTCTGCCGATATAGATTTCTGTGCAGCAAAGAAATGAAGAGGACGAAGTATCTGAGGAGGAAAAATACATCCAAAATATATGAAATATATTGAAACTGAAACATTCCAGAAATGGAATCGAGCGTGATGTTTTAGATATGACAAAAATACTGTTATTGTCCTTTAAACGTCCATATGGACGGTACCTAGAAGAACAATGTGCAGCTTCTGATAGAATGCAAAGCATCTCATGAGATATGATGCAATGCATGCAATCCCCACAGGCCTGAAGACACAACACCTGAACACAACACCTGAACACAACACCTGAACACAACACCTGTGCAGGATTGGGCCTCAGGCCTCCAGCTGGTCCTGTCAGCAGACTGGAGGACTGATTCGGACCCTTCTGACTCCCGTCCCTGTGTGTCGTGCTGACAGGAGACAAAGTGTATGTGTACTGAATGTGTCAACACGCGTCTGTTGACAGGTCAAAGGTCAAGGAGTGGGAGGCTGGCGGCCATCTGATGACACATCCTCTCTCCGCTGTGTCATCGACCGAGTGAAACTGCTTCTAACTGCTCATGAGAAATGACTTTAAATGATTCCTTGATGTCTGAACAGCTGCTGATACATTTTACTGGTGTTTTATAAATATAGTTCGGGAACGAAGGCCACGCCCCTCGGCCAATCATCCGAGGTCTGTGTACTTAAGCATGTTGACCCCGTTCACTCTCTGTCTCCTACAGGTCTACAGGACCAACGGGGGACTCTGTACCTCCAGAGATTCAGAAGAAACGGCCCCCACCGACGAGTCTCCATCCCCGCCTCTAACCACTGGAGGCCAGCAGCCTCCAATCGCACCCCTCCAACCTTCTCTTCATGACCTTCTCTACCCTCCAACCTTCTCTACATGACCTTCTCTACCCTCCAACCCTCTCTTCACGACCTTCTCTACCCTCCAACCTTCTCTTCATGACCCCCTCTACCCTCCAACCCTCTCTACATGACTCCCTCTACCCTCCAACCCTCTCTTCACAACCTCCTCTACCATTCAACCTTCTCTTTACGACCCCCTCTACCCTCCAACCTTCTCTTCATGACCCCCTCTACCCTCCAAACCTCTCTACATGACCCCCTCTACCCTCCAACCTTCTCTTCATGACCCCCTCTACCCTCCAAACCTCTCTACATGACCCCCTCTACCCTCCAACCTTCTCTTCATGACCCCCTCTACCTCCAACCTTCTCTACATGACCCCTCTACCTCCAACCTTCTCTTCATGACCCCCTCTACCCTCCAAACCTCTCTACATGACCCCCTCTACCCTCCAACCTTCTCTTCATGACCCCTCTACCTCCAAACCTCTCTACATGACCCTCTACCTCCAACCTTCTCTTCATGACCCCCTCTACCCTCCAAACCTCTCTACATGACCCCCTCTACCCTCCAACCTTCTCTTCATGACCCCCTCTACCCTCCAAACCTCTCTACATGACCCCCTCTACCCTCCAACCCTCTCTACATGACTCCCTCTACCCTCCAACCCTCTCTTCACAACCTCCTCTCCCATTCAACCTTCTCTTTACGACCCCCTCTACCCTCCAACCTTCTCTTCATGACCCCCTCTACACAGCAAAATCGAAAGTGTGGATTTAACTCGCATAGTGTTAAAAACAACACTTTGCTGGTGTTTATATAATCCACCCCGGCTCCGAGTTAAATTTACACTTTGCATAGTGTTAATATTTTAACTCATTAATAGTGTTAATATTTAACACCTATAGTGTTGTTAAAAGACACGCAAAAGTGTACTTTTAACACTAAATTGTTGTTGATTTCTAACACTCTTGGTGTTATTTAATGACACATTGCAGTGTATTTTTAACTCTAAATTGTTGTTGATTTCTAACACTCTTGGTGTTATTTAATAACACATTGCAGTGTTCTTTTAACACTAAATTGTTGTTGATTTCTAACACTCTTAGTGTACTTGCAGTGTACTTTTAACACTAAATTGTGTTGTTTGCTTTCAGTAAGAGTGTTGATTTCTAACACTCGTCATGTTTAATGCTATGTAAAAATTTACTATTAACACTAAAATTGTATATCTACATGCTTACATCCCAAAAACAGTGAACTTCAATAAATTATTGATACAATTCTTTTTATTTTATTCAGAAAATATCTTCAAAGCACCATCATGCACATTTACAAAAATCAACTCCTGGCAGGCCGCATGTACAACACCACAAATGAAACACTTCATTTTTAAACCACGTGCAAGACCTTCGCCCGGAACTCACGTACTCTTGGAGACTGATCTGTTGTTGTAATATCGATGTTGTAGACTGTTGTCTGCACAAAGGTGAAGAGTGGGACCAAAGTTTCATCGTAAGACAGGTTGAACACGTAGTGGGATTTAAATAGTTCATCAAAAGCACCCAACAAGCTCGTAGCTTGGCAGGGGATGAGCCGTTTATCCACAACGATGTAGAAGGCATCAATTCTGTTTTTGTTTCGGCCAACAGCAAGGAGGTCCGGTTGTTTAGCCTCTCTTCCCAGCAGGTGTTCACTGATGCTGCAGCATGACTGAAAAACACAACATCAAAAACTTAGCTCAAGTTATTAGCCATGCAGTGGTACTTGTTGCTCCATGAGTTTAATAGATCCTCCAATTTGAGCAGTCATCTGGCCCTGTGTTGCAAAAATGAAATGTGAGCTTCACTGGAAGTGTCTTCCTCCCAAATTAAGTCCCACTTTATTTTGTAAAGGAACACTCAGTGAAGCGTGTATAAGAATTCGAATGATCACTTTAAAGCAGTGTAGGAAAATGAAGAGTTAGCAAGCTTTCAACTGCTCACTGCATAGTTGAGTCTGTTAGATAAAATAAATGTTGATTTGCTCCTGTGTCGAAAAAGTCTTTGCTGTTGAAGAACTGTTGTAAAGATTGCAACATTGAGATGTTCAGATTAGTTGTTATTTTTCAAGCTTAAATCACTTTTTTATTGAGTTAATATAACTGAAAAACTGGCTTATGGGATTTACGCAGATGAGACACACATACCTTGTGACAATGCAACATTTTTCCCACTGCATCACTGGGACTTATTTTGATCCTCTTCCGTCCAGCTGTGGGTGGCAAGAGATGGAGAAGCAGCAGCAGAGAAGCCATGTCACTGTCCCCGTCTACCAGGAGTAAATGAGGCAAAACAAATCATGTATATGTACTTGGAATGCACAAAGTTAATAGCACCAGCCATTTGGATAATAAATTAAGGATATCATGTAGCTTACCGGTATGATCATCTTCTGGAAGGTTCTCTGCAGCTGTCAGAAGTTGGCACAGCTCAGTTGACGGAGTCAGGTGTTTGGCCTCTTTGATGACCGTGGGCTTGAATGCTGTATCCCACTTCTCGAGCATCTTGGAAGCCGTCTCAGCACCAAACAGCAGTGTGAAGTCTTGATTCAGCTGTTGATCATACAGATGCCAAAAATAATAATAATGATTAAGCAAAGGTGTGTGTGCTGATAACTACTTACATCCAACCAAATTAAGGACTAGAGTTTAAATAAAAGATGTGCACAACTCACGAGTCCTTTGACGTCTAAAAAACGTGGAAATAAATTCTACAATATTTTGAAGAAACACTTACCCATCCATTTCAGTCATATGGCTAGCCAATATGTTGACAAGCTGTCTCGGTGCGGTGCTTCAGCGAATTTCCTGATTTGTACTCTTCAAGGACATCTTCACCTCCAGGTTTGGTGAGCAAGGCATTTTCTACCATCTACTGACATAAGATTTTAAAAAATTTAGTGTATAATTCAATTCAGTTTATTTGTATAGCCCAATTTCACAAATTAGTCTCGGAGTGCTTTACAATCTGTACACATTGACATCCCTGCCCCAAAACCTCACATCGGACCAGGAAAAACTCCCAAATAATTTTCAGTCTTAATCAAACAAACAAATTGGTCAGGTAACGTAGAAACATCTTTTCAGGATATGTGGGGCATGCTGAAGCCAAAACAAGCAATATAGTCTACACTACAAAAGACAAGGCACCGTTCCATGTATGTAAATTAACCTAATTGAATAAATATGTATGGAAAGAAGAGTTACATAATACAAAGCTACACAACAGCTAAACCCTGGGTTAATTATTAATTTACACTAAACTAAGTTTCGTAACTTTCTCAATCTGGCACTCACCATTCTAAATTTAATTATAGTCCAATTGGTGAGAATCATCATTCAGTTAAACAATTTTCTTGATGATATTGTGAGTAAAAATGTTAACTGACATCTACTGCTCTCAAGTACCTCTTTGCAGCCTCTGAATCCGAAACCTTTTTGTAGACCTGTCCATGACCTCAGAGCTCAAAATCCCCCTTTGTCTTTGACCGGAGAGGTCATTGTCACTTGAAGAAAGCGTCATGTATCCGTGAGAGAAGATGGTGTTGAATGATCTAAAGGAGAAAATCTTATTTTTATTACAAAATTAAAATTAAAATATATCCAGTTACCCGATTGAAATGTGAAAAATTACAACCAAACACACATTTACAAACTTTTGGGCAATTAGATGCTGATTTGTCTTTTACGTAAATATTATTTCTTTGTTCATCAAATTTATCACTGTAGTCAGACAGTTAGGGACATAAAAGGCTTCAAAATGCAGATTTAATAATGAAACCTACCTTTATCTGAAATGCTGTCACGCACGATCAGGCAAAGGTCTGGATTGGACTCTTATCAGTTCAAGAAGAATGTCTTCCTCCACTGCAGTGTCAGTTTCATCAAATATGTGAAGTTCAGCTGCATCATGGAGTCCAAATTTGTTTTTGACTACAGGATGAAAAGCATGACAACATAAAGATAAAAAACAGGTTTTAACTGCACATAATGACTGATCAACCATATTATCTATATAACATATCTGAAATTACATGCTTTGACTTAACAGCAGTATTACAATGTTGTGTTGTCGCCATTACTGTACAAAAAACAATAACTTTCAGAAGCAAGTTGAAAACTAAAAACACCATCAGTTATCTACTGTTGTGTATAGCTGCAATAGCAGACGACCTGTTTTCCAGTTGTGGCAAGACTTGAATGTGTAGCCAAGCAACCAAGATAATCCAGATATGGAATTTAAACAAAGTAACAATGAGAGGTAGAAGCTACATAATTGTCAATGTTTGCTGTATTTAGAATGTCAAAATAAACCAAAAAAAGGCCTGCAGCAAGAAGTAGACTATTCACGCCATAAGACGGACAGCACCAAGTACAAGTAAAATAATAAAAACCCATTAGGATTATGACAATCCTATGAACAATGCCACTTAAACATTGTGTATTTGTTGTTAAACCAGCAATAATTTGTTTTTTTACATAATATGTTACTCACCTGCAGTGATGAATTCCAAATAGGTGAAACCTAGCTGTAATCGGATGTACTTCTTGGTACTCTGGTATCTCACCTTCAGCAGCATGGTGATATCTTGCAGAAACTGTACAGTGGAAAAAGATAGCTGTTCAACTTTCTCGAGGCAAGGAGTTATTAAACATGTATTAAGTCCAACAAGTGGCTAAAGTTAACAGGGTATCGCTAAGTTAACGTTAGAACCTTCGTCTCAGAGATGTTGGGAGTCTATAATTACCGTTTTGGTATCAATTAGGCACTCGCTTTTTCCTCTTTAGTCCCTGTCGCAGTTTAGCATATGCCTGCGATAAAAGTCAGCCAATTAAACCATACGCCGGTGAAATGCAAGACAGCGAGACAGCAGTTCCGCGAAATTAACGTTAACCCTCGACACAGCAGTACCGCGAAACTACAGTTAGCCCTCGACACAGCAGTACCGCGAAACTACCGTTAGTAACGTTAGCCCTCGACACAGCAGTACCGCGAAACTACCGTTAATAATGTTAGCCCTCGACACAGCTGTACCGCGAAACTACCGTTAGTAACGTTAGCCCTCGACACAGCAGTACCGCGAAACTACCGTTAACGTTGTTAGCCCTCGACACAGCTGTACCGCGAAACTACCGTTAGTAACGTTAGCCCTCGACACAGCTGTACCGCGAAACTACCGTTAGTAACGTTAGCCCTCGACACAGCAGTACCGCGAAACTACCGTTAATAATGTTAGCGCGCGAGACAGCAGTACCGCGAAACTACCGTTAGCCCTCGACACAGCTGTACCGCGAAACTACCGTTAGTAACGTTAGCCCTCGACACAGCAGTACCGCGAAACTACCGTTAATAATGTTAGCCCTCGACAGCAGTACCGCGAAACTCTCGTTTATGTCCTGTCATGGTGGATCGTCGAATTTCTGATGGCAAAATAATGTGGCATAATTAAGTTAAATATTCTTCAAGAAATTTACTGAAAGAAAAAAAGTATATTTATTATATTGGCCTGGAATTAAATATGCTCGGCCGGTTTGAACAGGTTCATACATAGACTGATGTTACACTTCCTGTCTTATTTCTCCTCCCTTCAACCAACTAACGTTAGCAAACGTTAAGTTAGCTATTAGTCACAAGCTTCACTAAAATATAAAACACGTCTCACCACACTTGAAGTTAACACATCATTTCATATGAAGATGAACAGCCTGTAGAAGTAAATATAATGTGTACTTACCTTCTGAAATAACTGCTAAATATCTTCCTGACCACGGGTTTTCTTCACCGTGACTTCAAGAAGAAAGAGCGCGTTGAAACCGGATGTGCAAGTAACTCGGTCAGGAGAGCATCACTTAACTCGCCGCAATAACTCCGCCCCCAGAGCTGTTTTAACACTGTAAGTGCTAAAAGAACACCACGATCAACACGGATCAACTCAGAATATTTGACACTGGGAAATCAACACTACCAATTTTGCTGTGTACCCTCCAACCCTCTCTACATGACCCCCTCTACCCTCCAACCTTCTCTTTACGACCCCCTCTACCCTCCAACCTTCTCTTCATGACCCCCTCTACCCTCCAACCCTCTCTTTACGACCTTCTCTACCCTCCAACCCTCTCTACATGACCCCCTCTACCCTCCAACCCTCTCTACATGACTCCCTCTACCCTCCAACTTTCTCTTCACGACCTTCTCTACCCTCCAACTCTCTCTTCACGACCCCCTCGATCCCTTCATTCATTCATATCTCAATAAACCATCAACTCATATCTCTATTAACGAGGTCTTTGTTAGTGAGCTGTCTAATTGAATAATTGATGGCATGCAGCTTCACTTTACATTCTTCTAAAAGTAATCAGAGTGAAACAATTGAATGGTGATCAAAAGATGAAATAAGATCCCTTATAAAACTGGATGATGTCAAATTAGTTGTAACGGTTAATACCATAAGTGAGACCCGGACTGGCCTCCGTGCTTTTACGATACATCCATTGATCGGAGCTCTTGCTCCTCTCATTAAAACACGTTCATAGCGATATGAGTTTACAGATGTTTATTGATTTTCTCATGACTGAGCGGTTAGAAGTATGTTATTCTAGCCAAACATCGGCTGGTCGTCATTGGCGTCGTTATTTCCCCGATGTGGGACTCACTTATCTACTGAATACCTGGCAGCTCGTGGACGCACATGCAAATGGTGTATTTGATTACGCTAACCTGTCTCCTCGATTCCTTTACTCGTCTCCTCTCCTCGTGTCTTCGATGCCGTTTGCTGAGTCGAGGCGAAATGCTTCTAACAGATGAGGCATGCTCGCCTCAGAGTCGTTTTTAAGTCAATCAAATGTGCTCCATCAGCCGTTCATTGTGCTGGTAGAAAGTTATCCTCACCCTGTAAGGCAAAAATAAGTTTATGATGAGGATTTTTTTCTGCAAGATAAAAAAATTAACCTCACTTTTATGGTTTTTGAAGCGTTGACCTAAAGCTGTAAAACTCTATCATGGTGATGACGTCATCTCACTGACACACAGGTTTTTAAGAACCTTTAAAAGCTTCAACATTCATGTAAGGGGTATCTACCGGTGTATTTTATTTATCATAGAACTACATTTGAAGATGTCTTCAGCTTTTGTTTACCACATATTTCAGGCAGGAGTTATTTCATGTGTTCAGGCCACGGTTGAGATTATTCCAGCTGTGTGTCACGCCTCGTTCACAGAGTGAAGAACAGAGGGGAGGACGGATACTCAAGTGGTCCGAAGACAAGGAGGATTCTGGATGTTACAGTCATGAGACGCATGGACATGCATCTCCTCTGGCTTCATGTGCACGGGCCAATCAGCGTCCTGGGAGGAGCTGCAGGCAACAGGGGGCGGGGCTTACGGCGTACATGTATACCTTGTTGATGTATTTGTTTCAATGTGTTTTACAAAGTTATGAAAGCTTTGTTTACTTCACGCCTGACGTTGCATCATCAGACATCCAGGTCTCTTCACACATGAGGCATATTGATGGAACAAGTGTGAAGGTTCTTCTTCTTATAATATTATTATATTCATGTTCTGTTGTCATTGTGTATTGTTTTCTTATTGTTTTATGTCTTATTGTTTTATGTTTGTTATTGTTTTATGGTTGTTATTGTTTTATATTTGTTGTTGTCTTATGTTTGTTATTGTCTTAAGTTTGTTGTTGTCTTATGTTTGTTGTTGTTTATGTTTGTTGTTGTCTTATGTTTGTTGTTGTTTTGTGCTTGTTATTGTTTTATGTTGTTTGTTGTTTTATGTTTATTATGGTCTGTCAAGGGACTACAGATGCACATAAGCTGTGTAGCTACAATCTGTTCCAGAGCATCAAATGGTGACATTTATGTTTTAAGTGTACGTGGTCCCTTTTAAATAAAGATAATAATACCAATTTAAAAAGCTGCATCATAACCCATAAATAAGCAGCCTTCAGGGGGAGAAACAAAGAGACACATTTAAGTCATTTGGATTCCTTCTCTCAGTCGTTCAGAATAAATTACTTTGTACTTTTTTCTGGGATCCATGAACTCAAGGTTAAAATAACAGAATGCCAGTTGTTCATGACAAGACTTTATTTCCCTTCAGCTCACCACGTAGCACAATAACATGTCGGCTCAATAAGCAGTATACCTACTTATATTGTTTTTTAATCTCAGTGACACAGTCAGCTGGATACAATACATAATGATGTATTTAGACATGTATACCCCTTGCCAAGTCCAGCAGTAACAAATGATTCTAGAGCTGTTGTCCTCTTCATCAAGCTTGGACAAACTAACTCTTTATACCACTGAGAAATCTTCAAACAGCTTTCAGATGTCAAAGTGAGCTTTATGTATATTACAGTGTGATAACATTACTAAGGTAACCCTCGTGGCCCGAGCGTCTTCACATTGCTGTGGGGTTGTTGATCTTGCCCATGAAGAGCATGCTCTTGGTCGAGTGCTCCAGGATGAAGACCATGAAGGGTCTGTCCAGTTTCATGGCCTCAGGCATGCTCATGGGCATGATCTCAATGGTGGTGACCCCCGCCGCCACTGTTCCTGTCTCATCCACACTCAGCAAGGCCTTGTGGGACACCTGTGGGGGAACCGAGAAGACACAGTCAGAGTCCTGGAAAATTGTAGCT
Organism: Pseudoliparis swirei; assembly: GCF_029220125.1. NCBI lineage: Eukaryota > Metazoa > Chordata > Actinopteri > Perciformes > Liparidae > Pseudoliparis > Pseudoliparis swirei. The sequence goes on along the minus strand of NC_079399.1, from coordinate 21,995,323 downwards.
CGCAAAAAGAGTCTCTGTGGGATCGACTCTCTTCTATGTATTTGTGTGCACGTTGAAGAGTAATCGTGATTTCAAATGTTTGCTGATCCTACCTTTGAGAGTTTGAGCTTCTCCTTGTCGGTCAGGCTCGAGAAATCGGCGTTGTCTGAGAACGCGTCGACCATGCCCATCGCGGTCAGCGTGCTCTCCAGGGAGGCTTCGGCGGAGATGGAGAACTTTGGCAGGTACAGATCCACAGAACTGAGAACCGCAGAACAGCACCAGTATTACAGTCACGGTCCCTCGACATCTCGTCTCCTCAGAATGTTGACACCAATACAGGTTCTACAGGTTCTACAAAGGCCAAGACTTTCCTGATCACTCTACACTCCACAACCATCAAGAAGAGGAATCAAAAGAACTTATAATTCCTCTCTTACCTCTTGAAGAGCTGTTCATGCCAGTGCCTGATGTGGTTCTGGTTGATGCTGGCCTCCACCTCCTCCATCTTGCCTTCGTCGGGCAGGACGATCATCATGGAGGTGTTGCCCCCCCTGTAGGGCAGCAGGATGACGGTGGTGTGGTTGTCGTCGTCATGGTAGAAGTCGTAGCGGCCGGTCCTCTTCATCATGTCCACCTGGACCGTCGTGGTCTCGTCCACGTGAAAGTCGGCCTTCTTTGTGTGGTTGACGTTGAAGTGTTTCACCCACTCTCCTGTAGGGAACATGGAGGGGAAGAGTAACGTTATGGTTACGCAATATGTTACATATATGTGCTATGACTGCCTCTGACTTGTTTGAGCTCCTTGAACAACACAAATAGATCCTTCTGAACCTGAATACATGTATAGAAGCGTGTGGTTCAGTATGCTCTTGTGTCTTACCACTGAAGTAGACGTAGTTGATCAGCAGCATGGCCATCTCAGGGTCGAGGTCCTTCACCATGTCTGTGATCTTGTCATGGGTCTTATTGGCGATGTATGAGTTGATCTCGGCTACGGCCTCGGCGGGTTTGGCAAAGTTGACGTCGAAGGCGTGAGCGGAGTAGAAGTGCGTGGCGTCCTTCAGGAAGGTCTCCAGGGGAGTGAAGCTGGAGCGCAGGGCCACGGCGTTGCCCACATGCAGGTTGTGGCTGCCCTCCGTCATGTGGAACAGATGCTCGTACGCCTCGTTGACCTGAGCCTGCTGCAAGGCGCCGTAGCCCAGCACGGAGAACATCTGTTGGTGGGTTGCTCCCTTGGCCCCGGTGGACAGCATGGACAGGGCGGAGGAGATGCCCAGCGGGGAGAAGAAGATGTTCGTTCCGGCAGCGGCTTTGGCACTCAGGCTTTTGTAGAGGGCGAAGGCGAAGTCGGCGTTGGGAGAGGACAGCTTGGCACAGCTCATCTCCCCCTCGTGGCCGGCATGGTGGTGGTGGGGGTCGTGCTGGTGGTCGTGGACATGATCGTGGTTGTGGTCGTGGTCGTGCATATGTTCGTGGTGGGGGGCGGCACAGACTGCAGCCAGCAGCAGGGCAACGAGTGCACAACTAGCAAAGATACCCTGCATCTTCACAACCTGTCCAGGGGATAAGAAATTGTGAGTAGGTAATTGTGGAATTAGATTATAGAGGACCATTTGGGGAAGAAGTTGGACAAAAATGGACAAAGGTCAATGATTTTGCATCTAATAGCTCCAAAATATGACATATTATGTCTTTTTAAACCCTGATTTATACCAATATCAACAGCAAGCCAAAAACTCTATTATAAAATGCATTTATTTTGGAGAGCCGTGCTTACCTTTATGGTCCTTTTGGTTGCAGACGGTTTCATAGAAACGTCCCCGTTATATACAAGAGCTCAGAGTCAGCTGACAGTCGAAGTCAAAGATTAACCCGGAGCCGGCCCTAGACGCTCCTGTGCGTGGAGATATGAGCCCACGTTATCTTCAGCAACATGAAGCAACACCGCCTACTCAGCACACGATAATGGGCTTTTCTAAAATCGTTTAGCTTGTGTCGTGTATTACATTACGTACCTCCTTCATGGTAACATCAGTCATGCAGAGACACCAGAAGTCAACGGGGTTTCCTTACTGAGGGAAACACGACTTCATGATCTCATAGAGCCATTCATCAATATCCCTGTTTGCATGTTCAATTCAATTAAATTCAGTTAATTCGTATAGCCCATTTTCACAATTTACAAATTTGTCTCAAAGTGCTTTATAATCTGTACACATAGACATCCCTGACCTTTGACCTTTGACCTCACATCGGATCAGGAAAAACTCCCAAACAACCCTTCAGGGGAAAAAAGGTCAGAACCCTTGAGAAGAGAACAGAGGAGGATCCCTCTCCAGGATGGACAGGTGTAATAGATGTCATGTGACCAGAAGGAATCATTTCACACAAATTAAAACACAGGAACAACACAATGAAGATGACAGAGTGGATGAAGAGTTGGTAGTCGGCATATTCCACCATCCAGACCTCCACCATCCATCAGGCAGATGGAGGCAGAGAGGAGGCATACAGTATGCAGTGTGATTCAAGATGAAACTTTATTCTTTTTCATGCCATTAGATAACACAATGGTTGATGTCTAAACACATGTTTACCAACTTTAAGACGATACAATCGTCAGCTGGGTGCAGTAAAATGGAATATATACACTTGGATGTTTTAGTTGGCCTCAATCCAAGTTATTTAAGGCTCTCTGCTGATACTGAGAACCATCCAATAGATGTGGATTAAATATGTATCAGACATGAAGCATAGACTTCTATACAACCAGAGGAGTCGCCCCCTGGTGGTCAGGAGAGAGAATGCAGCTTTAACACATGAAGCATAGACTTCTATACAACCAGAGGAGTCGCCCCCTGGTGGTCAGGAGAGAGAATGCAGCTTTAACACATGAAGCATAGATGTATATACAACCAGAGGAGTCGCCCCCTGGTGGTCAGGAGAGAGAATGCCGCTTTAACACATGAAGCATAGACTTCTATACAACCAGAGGAGTCACCCCCTGGTGGTCAGGAGAGAGAATGCAGCTTTAACACATGAAGCATAGATGTCTATACAACCAGAGGAGTCGCCCCCTGGTGGTCAGGAGAGAGAATGCCGCTTTAACACATGAAGCATAGACTTCTATACAACCAGAGGAGTCGCCCCCTGGTGGTCAGGAGAGAGAATGCCGCTTTAACACATGAAGCATAGACTTCTATACAACCAGAGGAGTCACCCCCTGGTGGTCAGGAGAGAGAATGCAGCTTTAACACATGAAGCATAGACGTCTATACAACCAGAGGAGTCGCCCCCTGGTGGTCAGGAGAGAGAATGCCGCTTTAACACATGAAGCATAGACTTCTATACAACCAGAGGAGTCGCCCCCTGGTGGTCAGGAGAGAGAATGCAGCTTTAACACATGAAGCATAGAAAGCCATGCAGAGGCCGGTAAGTAAAACAAGGCTTTGACTTTCAAAATAAAATAGCAAACAGACAAACACCCGAGGAACATGACAGTTACACGTTTAGAGGGTTCAGGAGTCGGTTGGACCCGTGTGGATTCAGAGGCTGACATGTCTGGTTCTTCTTGTGATTGCTCACGCTTCCTCTCGTCATCATCTCCTCCATGAGCTCAATGTCAGCTCCAGTTTGTATTGTTGTGCCTAAATTGTCATGCAAAGCAATATTCCACTAATTGCACGCTGCGATGAAGCTTGTGATGCGAAAACAAAATGACAAAAGAGCACATGCGTTTGTTCCGGAGGAAAGTGTTTTATGTTTTTGTAAGAATAGCAGGGAGTCAATCACACGGATAAACGACTGTCATCTGGTTTTCATCAATTTGTGGAAATGAGTAAATAAATCAGCCAGTTTGGGGAAAATGGAGGTAAAACAAAGTACTCTGCAACTCTCGTGTAATTGTTGGAAAAGCATTTATTTCCCCATGAAAAGAAATACAATAGATATAATATAAATGAAGTATAATATCAGAGCCGTGTGCACACTCTGGTCTACACACTGCGGTCTACACACTCTGGTCTACACACTGCGGTCTACACACTGCGGTCTACACACTGTGGTCTACACACTGCAGTCTACACGCCTGTGGGATCCATAATCCTCCCCATGAGCAGGACGAGCCCCGTGAGGTCGTCGTAGATGATGAGCATGAACGGCCTGTTGAAGGTGATCCTCGTGGGAACAGAGAAGTCCAGCATGATGTCGGGTCTCCCCCCGTCTTCATACTTGGTCTCTTCCACCTCCAGCATAACCTCATGAGGAGCCTGGACAAAGGGACAGAAACAGGAGAAAAGACTGAAGAGAGAGACATGAGAAGGAGGTTCTTCACGTCCATCCACGAAGGGGAACCTCTCGATGAGCTCTCAACCGGCCGCTTCGGCCAAGAGGAACAGGATGTGTTGGCTGTCTCTTCACCTTGGTGAGCTTCAGAATCTTCTGCGATATCCCAGAGAAGTGGGCTGAGTGTGAGAACACCGACGTTACCCCAGAGCTCCTCAGCAGGCGTTCTAAACTGTATGTTTTCCTCAGTTGGAACTTTGGGAAACGGATTTCTGCCCGCCTGTAAAAAAAAAACGAAATCGATGTGAGAATGGATTTTCTCGAAGTTGTGTTGTTACAACTTGTGGCTCACTGATGTGCAGAGAGCAGTAATTATTGCTGACTCAGAATCCACTCAGCATCATTCATCACGCTAGAGAACAACCGAGAGCCTGAGGACCATGACATGGATCAATATGCTGCACACTCAAGCATAAGACAGCACCCTTTATGGAGGGCACTCATTGGACACGGACCACCAGATACTGTGGACCACCACATGCTACTAGACCCTGAGCTAGTTCAAACCACCTGAAGTGAACCCGACCTTTATGTTGTTAATGGGTTGGTTCAGATTTAGTCACTTCCCTTCACAGGGTCTAGCCACACTTCATTTACCTTCACATAACACACCGGAGGGCAATGAGTTCAGTTCACAGCATTTAAAAAGGGTTTCTTCATGATTGCTCTGTAGGATTTTATTTCACATGGGTACAGAAAAGTGTGAAAAGGAAACTGTGTGTGCTTCTGCTCCCGATATGTAAATGTTAGGAGTCGGTTCATCGTGTATCGCTGCTGAAGGATGGGATGCCGAGGGATTCCAGGCACCTTAATTAGACCTGGGAGCAGAGAGCTCAAAGACATCTTAGACGTATGCGTTCATTGTGTTTTGGGTGAAGCCCCTCAGTGTTGGCCTCTCTCGCTTTACAAGCTTCTTTTCTGAACTTTCCTTAGTAAGAGCTTGTTTGAATAGGGATGCAAAATAGCCGATCCTCAAATCTGCTGATGCCTACACTACCGTTCAAAAGTTTGGGGTCACAAAAGAAGAACAAAAAACGCGGAAATGTCCTTATTTTTCGAAGCACTGTTTTTTTCTTGAAGATCATATTAAATTAATCATAAATACTCTCTACATAGTTAATGTGTAAATGACTATTCTCTGGTGTGTAATGAAGTCTCTACAGAAGTGTGTAGAGGCCCATCTCCAGTGTTCTGATGGTACATTGTGTTATCGCCTTAGAAGACTAGCGGAGGGGTAGAAAACCTTTAAACCCTTTTTATGTGAGCGCAGCTGAAAACAGTTATGCTGGTGAGAGAAGCTGTAAAACTGGCCTTTCTTTGAGCCACAAGAAGAACAACATTAATATTTACAATAACAATCATTGTTTATAACCTTGTCAATGTCTTGACTATATTTTATATTAATTTTGCAATTCATTTGATAAATTAAAGTGAGTTTTCATGGAAAACACCAAAAGATGTTGGGTAACCCCAGACTTTAGAACAGTAGTGTACATTCGGTCCATGCACCCCCATCTATCCACCTATCCACCTATCCACCTACCCACCTACCCACCTACCCACCTACCCACCTATCCACCTACCCACCTACCCACCTACCCACCTATCCACCTACCCACCTATCCACCTACCCACCTACCCACCTACCCACCTATCCACCTACCCACCTATCCACCTACCCACCTACCCACCTACCCACCTATCCACCTACCCACCTACCCACCTATCCACCTACCCACCCACCTATCCACCTACCCACTGTCCACCTACCCACCATCCCACCTATCCACCTATCCACCTACCCACCTACCCACCTATCCACCTATCCACCTACCCATCTCTCCACCTACCCACCTATCCACATACCACCCACCCACCCACCCATCCACCTATCCACCCACCCATCTCCACCCACCCACCTATCCACCCACCCACCCACCCACCTACCCACCTATCCACCTACCCACCCACCCACCTATCCACCCACCCACCCACCCACCCACCCACCTATCCCACCATCCACCTACCCACCCATCCACCCACCCACCATCCACCCACCCACCCATCCACCTACCCACCCACCCACCCACCCACCTATCCACCCACCCACCCACCTATCCACCCTACCACCACCCACCCACCTATCCACCCACCCACCCACCCATCCACCCACCCACCCATCCACCTATCCACCCACCCACCTATCCACCCACCTATCCACCTACCCACCTATCCACCTACCCACCTATCCACCTATCCACCTACCCACCTACCCACCTACCCACCTATCCACCTACCCATCTCTCCACCTACCCACCCACCACCCACCACCCACCCACCTACCCACCCATCCACCCACCTATCCACCCACCCACCTACCCACCCACCACCTACCCACCTATCCACCCACCTACCCACCCACCCACCCACCCATCCACCTACCCACCTACCCATCTCTCCACCTACCCACCTATCCACCTATCCACCTACCCACATACCCACCTATCCAAGGCAAGGCAAGGCAAGGCAAGTTTATTTATATAGCACATTTCATACATGAATGCAATTCAAAGTGCTTTACAAAAAATAGATCAAGAATAAGAAATAAAAAATAAAAAAGGAATACAAAGTGCATCAAAGTAACAATTTAAAAGGCATAAAAGCATAAAAGAAGATTAATAAAAGAAAAAATAAAGATAAAAATCTAAGTGCAAAGAATCATTCCTTCTATCGTTGTCTTATTATTTCAGGATTAATACAAGATTCAATTTAAGGCAATGGAGAACATAAACGTTTTTAGCCTGTTTTTGAAAGTAGTAAGAGTTGGTGCAGATCTAAGCTCTTCCGGAAGTTTGTTCCAACTGTGTGTGGCATAATAACTGAATGCTGCTTCACCATGTTTTGTATCCACCTACCCACATATCCACCTACCCATCTCTCCACCTACCCACATCTCCACATACCCACCTACCCACCTATCCACCTATCCACCTATCCACCTACCCATCTCTCCACCTACCCACCTATCCACCTACCCACCAATCCACCTATCCACCTACCCACCTATCCACCTCTCGACCTCTCGACCTACCCACCTCTCCACATACCCGCCTACCTAGATACCCACCTATCCACCTACCCACCTACCCACCTATCCACCTATCCACCTACCCACCTATCCACCTACCCACCTATCCACCTATCCACCTACCCATCTCTCCACCTACCCACCTATCCACCTACCCACCTATCCACCTATCCACCTACCCACCTATCCACCTCTCGACCTCTCGACCTACCCACCTCTCCACATACCCGCCTACCTAGCTACCCACTTACCCACCTACCCACCTACTCACCTATCCACCTCTCCACCTACCACCTACCACCTTCCCACCTCTCCACCTACCCACCTATCCACTTACCCACCTATCCACCTCCCCACCTACCCACCTCTCCACCTACCCCGGCTTCAGGTTGCTCCTCCAGAAGCTCATGCGCTCGTGGGAGAGGCAGTCCTCCAGGGGCTGCAGCCGGGCTTTGGGGAGCAGGAGCAGCGAGGCCAGGCGCTCCGAGTGGGCCAGCCTCACCACCGTGGCGGAGCAGTTGGTATCGTACAGCATCATCACCTCGGAGGAGTCGTCCCCCAACATCATGGCGACCTCCACGCTGGCGGTGGCGTTCAGCTGGAAGCTCCTCTGCACCGTGTGCCGCCGCGCGAACGGTTGACGACCTGATTCACGTGCGATTAATGAAAGGAAAACAATGAAATGAGAAAAATGATTGGCAAAAGTAGGAGTTGTGCACACCTATCAAAAACACCCGCTGTGTAAATCCATGCTGGCCAGACAAGGAGAACATGTTGGAAGTGTTTTACACATTTACAGTCTAGCAGTTAATCTTCATTTCAACCCTTTATCTGACGAGAAACCAAATATGGTAACTTCTTGTTGTACGACAAACTGAACCATTGGACGATGAACCAGATATGGTAACTTCTTGTTTTACGACAAACTGAACCATTGGACGATGAACCAGATATGGTAACTTCTTGTTTTACGACAAACTGAACCATTGGACGATGAACCAAATATGGTAACTTCTTGTGTTACGACAAACTGAACCATTGGACGATGAACCAAATATGGTAACTTCTTGTGTTCCGACAAACTCAACCACTGGATGATGAATCATTTGTTTTACCACTAACTGACAAGGAACCATATATGATAACTTCGTTGATGTTGATTTTGTACCTAAACACAATATATACTTCTTTTTTTAAATGTCACAACAGGAAAACAGTATTGTTATGTCCTCCATTAGCACTGTAGTGTTGACATTTTTAATTTCAAAGTATTTAATTGAGTGCTTTATAAAGGGTTAAGCTTGTTTCTGAAGGTCTCGTAGTTCATGCGACGAGGAGCTACCTTTGAAATACACATAATTGGTAAGTTCAAGTGTGTCAGAGGACTCCAGGTCTGCCATCAACGTGTCAGCGCTGGTGTTGGAGGCGGAGGTCGGCGGAGGTCGGGGCATGAAGCTGCCATAGTCTGGGGAGGGCTTTCCATCAATGTGCAGGCTGCTCCACACTCTGAGCTGACCCCCAGGATTGACCCCCCCCTCGGTGTCATTCCTAGCCCCTGGCCCATCAGATGAATCCGATCTGTTTGCAGCATCTCCAAACTCCACCCCTGGAGCTGCTCCAATCCCAGCCGCAGACTCTGCCCTTTGAACCCCTCCCCCCTCCTGCACGGTGAGGCTGCGCTGCAGATCGGCAAGAGCAGATACGGTGGCCTCCACGCTCTGCCGCGAGGCGTTGCCATCCAGCCCCAGGGCCTCCAGGACCTGGCTCCGACTGTCGGACGCGGACACCCGGGCCAGCAGCGCCAGAGCCGACGCCAGGCCCAAGGGCGAGAACAAGAGGTTGTGCTGCCGCCGCTCGGCCAGGTCACGGTACGGCCCAAAGGCCAACGCCGCGTTCAGGGCCGACGTGTTGAGCTGCTGATTGGCCTCTGGTTCTCTCCGTACGGGCCCGCTGAGGAGTTCCTCAGGGGTCGGCAGAACCGACCCGCCCGCGGTGCGGCCTGCAAGCCACGCCAGCGCCGTGAGATATGTGACTCCATACAGCACAAACACCGGAGCTTCTTCTCTCGCCATCCTGGCCTGATGATTCTGGGGCACCGCAGGTTAATCTCTCGGTGGGGAAGTCGGGTTGGGTGGCGGCGGTGATGAAAGTCCATCGACCTCTGGGGGGCCGAGCTCCTGACCCCCGGGTTGAGCTCCAAGCAAACAACGCTGTGATTTAGTTTCTAAGAACTCCAGCAGCAATGACTGTGTGTGTGTGTGTGTGTGTGTGTGTGTGTGTGTGTTGTGTGTGTGTGTGTGTGTGTGTGTGTGTGTGTGGGTGGAAGGTGAGGACAGAGCATACTCATTCCCTACTTTTGTCTGTGTGTCTCTATGTGTGTGTGTGTGTGTGTGTGTGTGGAGGGGTGTGTGTGTGTGTGGGTGGGTGTGTGCGTTCGTGTGTGTGTGTGGGGTGGAAGTTAAAGACAGAGCATACTTACGCCCTCCTTTTGTGCATGTGTGTGTGTCTCTATGTGTGTGTGTGGGGTGTGTGTGTGTGTGTGTGTGTGTGGTGGACAGTGAGGACAGAGCATACCCCCCCCCCTCCCACACACACATGGCCTCTGAACCCTTGTGCAGCGCGTGCACTAACGATGAGCTTCAGTCGTGTTTCCACACACACGTTGACCGTCTTCACGTCTCTCGCACCTCGAAATACAATATTTACAAAACCGGTTTGATCCGGAAACGACCAGAAGATTCACGAGGAGGAAGATTTATTATTCACGTCTCACACACACACACACACACACACACACACACACACACACACACACACACACATGTCACGAAGGGAACTCCTGCTGTGAAGTCAAAGGGCTCATTAAATAAGACTTAGTGTCATGGCGTCACACTGCAGCTCAGTGGCGCCACCGTGTGGTGGGAGAAGACATTGAAAGGAAGATCGCTGCCTGACAACAAGAATCAAATCAACAGAACATTCTGGAGTGTGTGTGTGTGTGTGCGTGGTGAGGCCGAGCAGCTGCAACATGTGTCATATGAGAACAGCATTATGGGCTGTCACCACGTGACTCATCATCTCAGGTGTGACTCAGATATAAAGTCAACCCTCAGTGTCCTTGTTGGGCTCCTTAGTGGAACAGGGGCTAATAAGCATATCTTAATAAGCATATCTTAATAAGCATATCTTAATAAGAATATCTTAATAAGGGGGGGGGGGGGTGTTCAGAGGATGAGGCAGCAGTAGATCAGGATCCACAGGAACAGGAGCATCTGCAGCTCTGACGGGGTCAGGTCTCTGTGAGCAGCAGAGAAAACACAGTTACACTCAGTCACAACTGTATTTATATCAATTAAATAAACTAAAATGTAATTGTGTGTGTATTTTTGATGAGGGAATTCACCATGGCTCGGCAGTGTGAGCGATATCAAATATATCGTATATTAACGGACACATTTTTCGGGAATTGACATTCATTATAACATTTTAGCAAAGAATTTGTCAACTTTCATAAAGTGAAAACACACTGTGAAAAAACAACAAAAACAACTCTCACTGTGTAGCTCCGCCCCTAAAGCGTCCCCTGCTTTATGGTCTGTGTGACTCTAAATGACCATAATATACTAAATGATGACATCATGCTGTATAGAAGAAGACTTGAAACTAGAGACTGATACATAAACTCATGTTTACAATGTTTACTGAGGGAATACATCAAGAGAAGTAGAGTCACTATATAGACTTCTATACAACCAGAGGAGTCGCCCCCTGGTGGTCAGTAGAGACAATGCAGCTTTAACACATGAAGCATAGACTTCTATACAACCAGAGGAGTCGCCCCCCTGGTGGTCAGTAGAGAGAATGCAGCTTTAACACATGAAGCACAGACTTCTATACAACCAGAGGAGTCGACCCCTGGTGGTCAGTAGAGAGAATGTAGCTTTAACACATGAAGCATAGACTTCTATACAACCAGAGGAGTCGCCTCCCTGGTGGTCAGGAGAGAGAATGCAGCTTTAACACATGAAGCATAGACTTCTATACAACCAGAGGAGTCGCCCCCCTGGTGGTCAGGAGAGAGAATGCAGCTTTAACGCATGAAGCACAGACTTCTATACAAGCAGAGGAGTCGCCCCCTGGTGGTCAGGAGAGAGAATGCAGCTTTAACACATGAAGCACAGACTTCTATACAACCAGAGGAGCTCTGTTCTGTCCTTCATTTGGTTTGGGGAAGTGTACACTGCTCAACACTTTAAAGTCATCAGTTATAGATATAAGGATTATTGTTCCCATACCACTAAACTCCACTCTCACTATAATTGTGATGGGAACGTATTTTTAAACATTTACAACACGCTACCAAAATATTCAGTTAGTTTCAGTCAGGAAACATAATGGGCTTGAAATTACTACAAGAACTACATTCTACCACCGTTAGCATAGCATCACGCCATGCTGCCACGCCTGAACCAGTGCCATGACCTACCTGAACGACTGGGAAGCTGCGGGCCGGGCCGGAGCGCCCCCCCGCTCCACCCCCCGGACATGGACCCCTCCATCGGGGGCGTGTCTGGGGGCAGTTGGACCGTCGGTGAGTTCTCGTCTCCCACGGTTACGGTCTTCCTGCTGCGCTGCTCTGCCGTCAGGATCCATGACATCATCCGTGTCATCTCCACGAGTAAATCCTTCCATGTCCATGTCCCCCTCTTCATCCCGATCCTCTTCCTCTTGTTCTTCCATCGACTTTCTCTCACGCTCTTCCTCAATCTTCGGCACATTTTCCTCCTCTTTTTCCTCGTCTTCGATCCCGTGGCCACGTTTTTCAGTCTCTCTCTCAACTTCTATCTTCCGACTCTCCCCATCACAAATCGTTGAGTCCTTTCTTTCACCCGTCAGCGCCTCTCGTTCATCACGGCCGCGCTTCACCGATCGATCATATTCTGTCACTTCCTGTATCATCTGTTTGCCACAGGGATCCCCTCCATCATGACTCTGTCCTGGGACAACTTCCTCTGACTCAAACACAGATGCATTGTGGGCCATCTCTCTGGATGACCTCTCCCCTCCAACCGTCCGATGGGCCCCTGGCGGAGCCCGGACCTCTGGTTCAACATGTGAGTCCTCGTGATGTCCACTCCCGCTGAACGTCTTCTCAAACACTTCCAGATGTTGTGTCTCTTCCGTCTGCTCGCCCCTCGAGGACACGCCTCCCTCGGTTTCCTCTTCGACCCTCGCCACTCGCCTGTTCAGCGGATCACGTGGTTGACAGGCCTCTTCGTGCAGACCCAGGATGTAGCTGTAGGCGTCCTCCTCATCCGAGTCCAGCGCTGGCAGGCTGTAGATTCCTTCCTCTGAGCTCAACGACGGGTGACTTTCCCCCGTCGTGGTCTCGCCGGCGCCCCGCTGAGCGGACGCGTCGTCCATCCACGATCGGATCTCCTGGCTGACTCCGCCCGCGTCCAGCGGACTGGGCGGCTGCAGGACGCTTGGACTCCGGCTTTTCTTTGCGTTGATGGGTGCCGTGGCCCCGCTGGTGGGGAGCGAGGTGCTTCGGGGGCTCCCTGAGGATCTGCGGGCCCACCGCCTCCACAGGAGCTGCTCGCTGCTCCCCTCCAAGCCGTGGGCCGAGGCGTGGGCTGCGGGGTCATCGGCGAGGATCTCTCCAGAGCTGACGGACTCAAGGGATCCAAAATGTGTTGTGTGATCCTGTAATAAAGAGTTCAGTCGTGAGGGTGTCATTACACCATTACACCACCGGAAAAACAGCCATGAAAGATCATCGTGTTCATGAAGAGGAAGAATATGGAATTGGTTTGATTTATTCTGTAGACATGGCATCTATTGTTCATCTGGTCACATGACATCTATTGTTCATCTGGTCACATGACATCTATTGTTCATCTAGTCACATGACATCTATTGTTCATCTGGTCACATGACATCTATTGTTCATCTAGTCACATGTAAGTAAGTAAGTAAAAGTTTATTTATATAGCGCCCTTCGCAGTACGAATACACAGAGTGCTTTACAATAAAAACAATAAAAACAGTAAAAACAGTACAACATCATCAATATCATCATGTTAAACAAAGCAGCAAGGTGCTGAAGCCAGTGCTACATCACAAATTGCGGGTGCATTACCTCCAGTACACAAGACTTTTGAGCAGTCACAAACGCAGTAGAAGAAACCAACAAACAATAAATTAAACATAGAGAGCAGAAAACCGATAACACACAGAAACCTAACCCAGAAATGCCTGTTTGTAGAGATGTGTTTTTAGCTGATTTCTGACATCTATTGTTCATCTAGTCACATGACATCTATTGATCACCTGGTCACATGACATCTATTGTTCATCTGGTCACATGACATCTATTGTTCATCTGGTCACATGACATCTATTGTTCCTCTGGTCACATGACATCTATTGTTCACCTGGTCAAATGACATCTATTGTTCATCTGGTCTCATGACATCTATTGTTCATCTGGTCACATGACATCTATTGTTCATCTGGTCACATGACATCTATTGTTCATCTGGTCTCATGACATCTATTGATCATCTGGTCACATGACATCTATTGTTCATCTGGTCACATGACATCTTTTGTTCATCTAGTCACATGACATCTATTGTTCATCTAGTCACATGACATCTATTGTTCATCTGGTCACATCACATCTATTGTTCATCTGGTCTCATGACATCTATTGATCATCTGGTCACATGACATCTATTGTTCATCTGGTCACATGACATCTATTGTTCATCTAGTCACATGACATCTATTGTTCATCTAGTCACATGACATCTATTGTTCATCTGGTCACATCACATCTATTGATCATCTGGTCTCATGACATCTATTGATCATCTGGTCACATGACATCTATTGTTCATCTGGTCACATGACATCTATTGTTCATCTAGTCACATGACATATATTGTTCATCTAGTCACATGACATCTATTGTTCATCTAGTCACATGACATCTATTGTTCATCTGGTCACATGACATCTATTGTTCATCTAGTCACATGACATCTATTGTTCATCTAGTCACATGACATCTATTGTTCATCTAGTCACATGACATCTATTGTTCATCTGGTCACATGACATCTATTGTTCATCTGGTCACATCACATCTATTGTTCATCTGGTCACATGACATCTATTGTTCATCTGGTCACATGACATCTTTTGTTCATCTGGTCACATGACATCTATTGTTCATCTGGTTACATGACATCTATTGTTCATCTGGTCACATGACATCTATTGTTCATCTGGTCACATGACATCTTTTGTTCATCTGGTCACATGACATCTATTGTTCATCTGGTCACATGACATCTATTGATCATCTGGTCACATGACATCTATTGTTCATCTGGTCACATGACATCTATTGTTTATATGGTCGCATGACATCTATTGTTCATCTGGTCTCATGACATCTAATGTTCATCTGGTCACATGACATATATTGTTCATCTGGTCACATGACATCTATTGTTCATCTGGTCTCATGACATCTATTGTTCATCTGGTCACATGACATCTATTGTTCATCTGGTCACATGAAATATATTGTTCATCTGGTCACATGACATCTATTGTTCATCTGGTCTCATGACATCTATTGTTCATCTGGTCACATGACATATATTATTCATCTGGTCACATGACATCTATTGTTCATCTGGTCACATGACATCTATTGTTCATCTGGTCACATGACATCTATTGTTCATCTGGTCTCATGACATCTACTGTTCATCTGGTCACATGACATATATTGTTCATCTGGTCACATGACATCTATTGTTCATCTGGTCACATGACATCTATTGTTCATCTGGTCACATGACATCTATTGTTCATCTGGTCACATGACATCTATTGTTCATCTGGTCACATGACATCTATTGTTCATCTGGTCACATGACATCTATTGTTCTCTCCATCCCAGAGAGTGATCCTCCTCTGTTCTCTCTTGAAGGTTTCTTCACTTTTTTCCCTGAAAGGGTTTTTTCTATTTGTTGGGAGTTGTTCCTGATCTGATGTGAGGTCAAAGGTCAAAGGTCAGGAATGTCTATATGTACAGATTGTAAAGCCCTCTGAGGGGAATTTGTACTGTGTGATATTGGGCTTTACGAAATAAAATGAATTGAATTTTTAAAATTCTCTTTTTTCCCAGAGAGAGATGGATACCTTGTTCTAGCTGTTCGAGTGTAGGCCTACACTTTAATTATATACTTGTTTTACCCTATTCTTATTTGTTTTATTTGTCCACCATATTTTATTGTAAATGTTCATATTTTCTATTTAAATGATGTCATACTGCATTTTTACTCCTAAACACACAATCACCTAGTTTAAGGGAAACACACTTGGTAATAAACATGATGTATCACTGCACTGCAAAGAAATAGTCCTTCAACTTTAGTAGAAACACAAGTAGTTATGTTCTGTTTCAGAGAGGTATAACATTAGATGTGCTGGTGGCTGTTGAAAATCTTTAAGTTAAGTTAAGCTAAGCTAAGCTAATCGTGGACTGCTGGTCGCTTCATGTTGGTGAGAAGGCTAGCGATGTTGTCCTCTAACTCAAAAAGCAACAAAGCCGAACTGACCTCATCTGTTCCTGAACAATGTTCCAGAAACATGGACACATAGGTGATGACGGACTGCTCGTCTGGGGAAGGGCCGGACATGTCTGAGGAAAGGAAGAAGAAGAGGAAGAAGAGGAAAGGTTTTGAGGAAATTGTCATATTTCCACATGAACAAAACCACGATGAATATATTTCATCGTGGTTTTATTCAATCAATTGCAGCTTTTTCTTTAGATTCATGGTTTGGAGGCCTGTCTTTAAAAGACAAAAATTCTTTAAATCAGATTGTGAAAGGGTCCAGCAGGGTGGTTGAGGGCTGATGGGTGAGTCCCAGCTGAGCCCAGAGTCCCTGAACACAACACGGTTACCCCGGATAGCCGGCTCCATCTTAAAGGACGACTCCACCCATTGCACAGGAGGCTTCTTCCTTCTAGACGGAGGTATTTAGTCCTACTCACTTTCCACTGCGAACCCAGTCGACCTGCTCTGAGAGCCATGGTATGAGCCTTAAGCCGTGACCTTTGCTGCTCAGGTCAACTTCTAAATGGGTCTATGATGGGATAAGTGGGTCGGATCTACTCCTCCAACCCCTTGATGGGTACGTGGCGTAGGACTGTCGACAGGAAGAAGCACACGGAAGTCTTCGAGGATGACATCAGATCAACATGGGCCTTTACCTTCAGGCTCCAGAAGACGTGGTATATCCAGACTGTGATGAGCTATCGTGAAGGCCAGCTGCATGTTCTCTCTTGGTTGTCTGGTCAAGTTCTCCCTCAGGTCCACTAAGTCCGGGTCGATGGACTTAATCAGGGCTAAGAATGCGAGCCCACTCCTCCAGCTCCTCCCAAAGTCACACACCTCCACGCCAAACCTGCAGAGGCAAACCAAACCTCAGCTCGGCACATTGCGTTCGCCTCCTCGTGGTCCTGGAGGTGCATATCGGGTCTGGAAGGTGCTGGTTGACAGAAACGACTTGGTCAGCGGTTGGCTCTTCTTCAGACTCACTTTGAAGTGCAGCGTTGGACCCATTGCAGCAGAGCCTTGATTGCCTTCCCGTGGTACTTTGGCTCTCGGGCAGCCTTTCGGCCTTTGCTTGGCAGTGTGTTGCAGGAGTAGCTGCCCATGTCATTTGGCTGGGGCGAGAGGTCGCAGGAGAAGGGGAAGCTGCTCGTGGATAAGGAAGAGAGGCTGGTAGAAAATTGCCTCTGGAGGCCTCGCAACACTTTCTTTACCTGTACGTGAACGTAAGAGGTCAGTTACGAAGACAAACACTGAAGGCAAGAAGGGAAATAACACATTGAGACACGAGGGTCGAGAGATGATGCGGTGAGAGACATGCCTGGAAATACAGGATCATATTCCAGACCAGGTTCAGAACAGCAGAGGGGATCCCGTCAGCGATACTTGAGGCATCGATTCCAGGCAGCTTCACCTGAGAGACAACAGGGAGGAGACATCGATTCTTCCTGAATGAACATAAGTGCACCGGACAACCCCGAAGACAAGTCACCGTGTTGAACAGGCGGACGCGCTCACGTGTCGATCGTCCAGGAACGCCAGGGCCTTGGAGATGTTGTTCAGTCTGAAGATGCGATGAGAAGACGGCCTGAACCTGTAGAGCTCGAGACAAAACACAAGACACAGTCTCTGATCTGTTCCATGGATCCTACAGGCCGACGGGGATGGTGGATGGTAACGGCCGTGCTCCAGTCTTCAAACCACTCAAAGCTCTTTCACGCTATACTTGTCATCACTAAACCGTACACCCCGGCACGTTCGCTCCGCTCGGCAACAACCAATCGACTTGTGACTCCGTCACTTCGAGCTAATCACTCGACAAAATCCAGACTGTTTGCTGTCCTGGCTCCTGATTGGTGGAACGAGCTCCCCACTGACATCAGGACGGCAGGAAGTCTCTACGTCTTCACCGGAAACTAAAAACACATCTTCAGACTATATCTGGATTAAAACACAGATTAGCACTTCAGTGGCACTGAAATGGCAATTACATATGGTATTACTTATGGTATTACTCATGGTATTACTATGGTATTACTTATGGTATTACTCATGGTATTACGCATGGTATTACTCATGGTATTACTTATGGTATTACTCATGGTATTACTATGGTATTACTTTGGTATTACTATGGTATTACTTATGGTATTACTTATGGTATTACTATGGTATTACTATGGTATTACTCATGGTATTACTCATGGTATTACTTATGGTATTACTCATGGTATTACTTATGGTATTACTTATGGTATTACTCATGGTATTACTTATGGTATTACTTATGGTATTACTCGTGGTATTACTCATGGTATTACTCATGGTATTACTTTTGGTATTACTCATGGTATTACTCATGGTATTATTTATATTACTATGATATTACTCATGGTATTATTTATGGTATTACTCATGGTATTACTGATGGTATTCCTATGGTATTACTCATGGTATTACGAAGGTATTACTATGGTATTACTCATGGTATTACTCATGGTATTATTTATGGTATTACTATGGTATTACTCATGGTATTACTGATGGTATTACTCATGGTATTACTGATGGTATTACTATGGTATTACTCATGGTATTACTCATGGTATTACTCATGGTATTACTGATGGTATTACTCATGGTATTACTCATGGTACATTTGTAGTTTTACTTTCTTGAAGAAACTTTACTTCCTTGATTCTTGTTGTTCTGAGTTTGTCCTCATGGTTGATGAACTTATTGTAAGTTGCTTTGGATAAATGCGTCAGCTCAATGATGTTTAATATAATGTAATGACATGTCATGTAATGTAATGAACCCATCCACACACTGATGACAGGGACCTGCCCACACGATCGAATCCTCGATCCTCTTCTTGAAGGGCGACCCGCTCTACCTCTGAGCAACACTCGCCAATGTTTGTTTTGGGTGGTAAAGGAATAGTTTGACATCTGAGGAATTGGTTTAATCCCTTTTCTCCCCGAGAGAAGATGGATAGTGTTCGAGTTTACACAACACTCGCCCGAATGGTGCAATTGCTAGTAAACTGAACTGAAATGGACCCGAGGAAAAATAAATAAATGTTATTATATTCTTCTTATGGGCGAGGTTGAACACTTCCACTCTATAGCTGGACTCTTACTAGCTTGCACCCGGAAAGCTCCTCCAGCAGAGCCATCAGTACTCGTCCATCCTGAATGTCCGTAAACAGGTCGCGCACCTTGACTGGAGGATCGCGCTGGAAATGAAAGAAAAATGGTAAACCTTGTTAGCGACTGCTAGTCTATCGCTACGGTAACTCTGTATGTGCCTCACCCTCTGCAGAAAGACATTCATCCACCTGGTGAAGGCTCTCCTCTGCACCGCTCTCCTCTCATCTGGGGGAGGAGAGGAAACAGGAGGATGACTGGACGCCGTTACACTATTTAGAATGTGGATAATGGCACGTACAGCATGTGTTAACCCTCAAAGACTTCGAAGACTCTATCTCGTGGAGCATATTTTTGCTTGCGACCGATAAGGGGATTACAGAATCTATGCAAAAGTCTCCCCCTGGAAAGTGGCTGAGGAAATGAACTTAAGGAAAAGACGATGAAGTCAACTCGCTATTATCAGGCTGCTCTATTACGTCTCTTAAGTCAACTCCTTATTATCAGGCTGCTCTATTACGTCTCTTAAGTCAACTCCTTATTATCAGGCTGCTCTAATAAGTCTCTTAAGTCAACTCCTTATTATCAGGCTGCTCTATTACATCTCTTAAGTAAACTCCTTATTATCAGGCTGCTCTAATAAGTCTCTTAAGTCAACTCCTTATTATCAGGCTGCTCTATTACATCTCTTAAGTCAACTCCTTATTATCAGGCTGCTCTAATAAGTCTCTTAAGTCAACTCCTTATGATCAGGCTGCTCTAATAAGTCTCTTAAGTCAACTCCTTATTATCAGGCTGCTCTAATACGTCTCTTAAGTTAACTCCTTATTATCAGGCTGCTCTAATAAGTCTCTTAAGTCAACTCCTTATTATCAGGCTGCTCTATTACATCTCTTAGGTCAACTCCTTATTATCAGCTGCTCTATTACGTCTCTCAAGTCAACTCCTTATTATCAGGCTGCTCTAATAAGTCTCTTAAGTCAACTCCTTATTATCAGGCTGCTCTAATAAGTCTCTTAAGTCAACTCCTTATTATCAGGCTGCTCTAATAAGTCTCTTAAGTCAACTCCTTATTATCCGGCTGCTCTATTACATCTCTTAGGTCAACTCCTTATTATCAGCTGCTCTATTACGTCTCTTAAGTCAACTCCTTATTATCAGGCTGCTCTAATACATCTCTTAAGTAAACTCCTTATTATCAGGCTGCTCTATTACGTCTCTTAAGTCAACTCCTTATTATCAGGCTGCTCTAATAAGTCTCTAAAGTCAACTCCTTATTATCAGGCTGCTCTAATAAGTCTCTTAAGTCAACTCCTTATTATCAGGCTGCTCTATTACATCTCTTAGGTCAACTCCTTATTATCAGCTGCTCTATTACGTCTCTCAAGTCAACTCCTTATTATCAGGCTGCTCTAATAAGTCTCTTAAGTCAACTCCTTATTATCAGGCTGCTCTAATAAGTCTCTTAAGTCAACTCCTTATTATCAGGCTGCTCTAATAAGTCTCTTAAGTCAACTCCTTATTATCCGGCTGCTCTATTACATCTCTTAGGTCAACTCCTTATTATCAGCTGCTCTATTACATCTCTTAAGTCAACTCCTTATTATCAGGCTGCTCTAATACATCTCTTAAGTAAACTCCTTATTATCAGGCTGCTCTATTACGTCTCTTAAGTCAACTCCTTATTATCAGGCTGCTCTAATAAGTCTCTTAAGTCAACTCCTTATTATCAGGCTGCTCTATTACATCTCTTAGGTCAACTCCTTATTATCAGCTGCTCTATTACGTCTCTCAAGTCAACTCCTTATTATCAGGCTGCTCTAATAAGTCTCTTAAGTCAACTCCTTATTATCAGGCTGCTCTAATAAGTCTCTTAAGTCAACTCCTTATTATCAGGCTGCTCTAATAAGTCTCTTAAGTCAACTCCTTATTATCCGGCTGCTCTATTACATCTCTTAGGTCAACTCCTTATTATCAGCTGCTCTATTACGTCTCTTAAGTCAACTCCTTATTATCAGGCTGCTCTAATACATCTCTTAGGTCCCTCCAGTTGTTCTCCTTTTACAAGTATAAGCAGAGATTTAACACACTGCTCCCACCCCGTGGGTCAGTACGAGCTCTAGTCACAGTACCTTGAGGCTGCTGCACGCCGTGCTCACTGATCCCTCCCACCGAGTTCCCGCTGGCCTCGTCCTGCATTCTCATTCAACCCTCCTGCTCTACTTATGATCCATCGTGGAGATAAAGACGGGAGGACAATTCGAAAAGTCAGGCACTCCGAGCAATTAGAGGCGCTCCGAGGTTTCCTTACAGAATGAAGGATGAAGAGAAGGCAGAGAGAGGCGGTGTGTCTTGCCTGAACACGTTGATTCACTCTGGTGTCCGCTCCCCCCCCTGAGGCAACTCAACCTGAGTCCTACTGCAGGGCTGGGATTCACAGAACTATGTGGAGGCATTCAGTCACATGACTTCCTCGAGGGTTCAAAATGAAGGCATCAGCCGGGAGCACGATGTGAAGTGGTACGGTGTCCCTGCACAGGCCTGTAATGAATATTTCTGGTTCTTATAACACAGTTCACTCACAGAAGTTTGTCTCAGACGGGAAGAAAAAAAAAAATCTGGATTCGAGAGTCTCTCCTAGTTAAACCTGGAACTGAACTTTTTTTTAACTTTGAGCTCAAGGCCTCACCGCCAACAGCAAAGACCAGCTTTTCAGATATGTGATGTCTTTATTAGATATGACAGATACACATAACAGAACATACTATTGCACCTTATGCTAATATTGTTATGCACCATTAACCTGGACACATTCCATAACCTACTCAGCACTTAACCGTTTCTGATTCTGAAATGAAGGGAGGGGAAGATGAGGTGTGACATGAAACAACGACCACTGCCCAGATGTGAACTGGGGACACTGCAGTTCAGAGTCGACGCCTTTAATGAAAATATTCTAACTATTAGAGACAAGATTGATGATATCCTGCCCTCAGCCAGTGACATGTCGTCAAGCATGTCTTAAAGACATAAAAACATGGATGACCTGCAACTTCCTGATGATAAACTCAGATAAAACTGAAGTTATTTGACCCTGAACACCTCAGAGATCAATGATCCGGTGATGTGGTTTCTGTAGATGGCATTACCCTGGCATCAACACCACATTAAAGAATCTCTGTTCTCTTTGATCAGGACTTGTTCTTTAACTCCACGTGAAGCAATTATCAAGGACTGCAATGTTTGATCTACTTAACAATTAAAAAATCAGGCACATCTTGTTTTAAAAGGATGCAGAAAAAGTGGTTCACACATTGGTTACTTATAAACTGGATTACTGCAACTCCTTATTATCAAGCTGCTCTAATAAGTCTCTGAAGTTAACTCCTTATTATCGGGCTGTATTAGCTGCCCTGCACTGGCTCTCTGTAAATTCAAGAATCACATTTAAAATTCTTCTCCTCACCTACAACGCCTTGATTTGTGATGCTCAATTATTTCTTAAGGAGCTTGTAGCACCATATTACCCCACTAGAGAGCTTGTAGTACCATATTACCCCACTCGAGAGCTTGTAGTACCATATTACCCACTAGAGAGTGTAGTACCATGTTACCCCACTAGAGAGCTTGTAGTACCATATTACCCCACTAGAGAGCTTGTAGTACCATATTACCCCACTAGAGAGCTTGTAGTACCATATTACCCCACTCGAGAGCTTGTAGTACCATATTACCCCACTAGAGCTTGTAGTACCATATTACCCCACTAGAGAGCTTGTAGTACCATATTACTCCACTAGAGAGCTTGTAGTACCATATTACCCCACTAGAGAGCTTGTAGTACCATATTACCCCACTAGAGAGCTTGTAGTACCATGTTACCCCACTAGAGAGCTTGTAGTACCATATTACCCCACTAGAGAGCTTGTAGTACCATGTTACCCCACTAGAGAGCTTGTAGTACCATATTACCCCACTAGAGAGCTTGTAGTACCATATTACCCCACTAGAGAGCTTGTAGTACCATATTACCCACTAGAGAGCTTGTAGTACCATATTACTCCACTAGAGAGCTTGTAGTACCATATTACCCCACTAGAGAGCTTGTAGTACCATATTACCCCACTAGAGAGCTTGTAGTACCATGTTACCCCACTAGAGAGCTTGTAGTACCATATTACTCCACTAGAGAGCTTGTAGTACCATATTACCCCACTAAAGAGCTTGTAGTACCATATTACCCCACTAGAGAGCTTGTAGTACCATATTACTCCACTAGAGAGCTTGTAGTACCATGTTACCCCACTAGAGAGCTTGTAGTACCATATTACCACACCGGACCGTCGCCAATAGCATCTTTAATATATTCAGACAGTAGGACTTCTACTCGGTCCAGTTTGGTGACATTACATTATGAAAAATGCCTGACACTTTACAATAGTATAAAGCATTGATGCCAGAACACACAGAGGAAGGTTTTCCACCACGTATTAGCCATGGGAACCTTTGTGTTGGCTCTAAACGTGATGTGATGTGTAGCTCTGCATGGCGGCCCGTGCTTTATACCTACATTATAATATTACAGCTCGGTAGTGTATTCCTCATTCGTACTCTACAGGGAACTTCAGTGGATGTTTAATGAGGGACATCTTCAATCAGTGGGCAGGACCCCTGGTGAGAAACACGCCGTTCATAAATCATATCAGCTGAACGAGATGCACATTGAAGAGACTCATAAAGTGGAATCCACATGGAACACCAGCACATGAATCAAGACTAACAGCTCTCCTGTACTATAAAGCAGCCCATTCAATAAAAGGTAATACGTTAAATAACAGATAGATCAAAAAAGCTCAATGTTACTGTGACAGCTGACAGTACTGGACAGGAAGAGCTCCCCCCGTTTCACACACCATCCACCTGTCAGGCTTCACTCTCCCTGCCTGAAGAAAGGTGCAGGCCACAGAGCGAGGCCACCACCGCCGTGGAGAAGCAGGAGTCTGTCCAAGGAACATCGCACGTGAATCTCCTGAGCCTGCAGGAGCCACGCCTTTTCATTCTTTGAGTTGCTTTCTGCCACCTTGTTGTGCCCACAAGCAATATTCGTGCAAGGAGCCGCTTCACAAGGCGGCAACGACTGATTCAACATGTGGTTGTGAAGACACACACACACACACACACACATGCACATCAAATACCACCGTGGTTGTCCCTCAGCCCTTACGTCACAATGTCCAAACAGTGACCACACCAGAAAGAGATAATTCAGCAACCTACATGAGAATAAACCACATAACATGTCGACGGATAATCATATTTTTTATTAAAAAATCCCATGTAAATGTGTCGGATTCACCGCGACTCAACGATGCAATCATGTCGACTTTTTGAGAACCTGAACACAACTTTTGTCCAACTCCAGAAGCTCCAGAAGACAACAACATTTAGCGGGAAGTGTCTCAACGTGTCTCTTCTCGTCGTGCGGCTGAACACCTACACTCGGGTGGTCAGTCCCCTGCAGGTGGTCTCATGGTAAACCGGGAGCACATCCAGGTGCGACCCCGCCACGGCCGAGCACCACCGGGTCACGTCTCCGGAGCGCGTTCACGCCAGTGACGTCACGCCATCATTTCTTCCCCATGATGAAGCTCGGGGTCTCGGCGTCGTCCTCTCGTTCCTCCTTCTCTCCGTCGCTGCTGTCCGAGCTGCTGCTGTCGGCGTCGTCTTCCTTCTTGTTTAGGACTCCAGCTTCGCCTTCTTCGCCGTCTCCTTTTTCTGCTTAATCTTTTCCCGCTTCTTCCTGCGCTTCGCCGTTCGGTCGTCGGCCGCCAGCTTGTTCTGCTCCACCTTGTCCAGGTAGTCCCGGTCCTCGTCCTGCTTGTATGCTATCTTGTCCAGGAAGTCCTGCCTCTGGTACTCTCTGCGTCGGAGGTGCCGGTAGACGTGGAACTCCCCGCTGCCCGCTCCGGCGCTGGAGCCCATCACGTCCCGGACGAACTCCGGGGGAGCCCGCGGGTTCCATTCTTTGGGCCGGTCCGGGATCGGAGCTGGCTTATCCGGGTTCCGCATTAACCTCTCCAACTTCAGACGTTGTTCCTCCGCCGGAGTTTTGGCGATTATCAGAGGCTGAGCCTCTTTTCCACCAGATATTCCCGGCTTGTTATTCTTGTGCGTGTGCGCCGCCATCTTTGAAAACAGCGTCGTCTATTTCCTCCGTCGCCCCGGAAGTACTTGAGGGCTTCTGTTACCGGGAAATATTTACAGTACTTTTTTCGTCTATTTTTAAATATCGTTTTGTTCACAATAATATACAAAACGGAACTAATGTAATAGTGGTGGTGATTGTTTTAATTTATTTTTATTAAATCGTAACTGATTTATACCGTGTGTATGTAATGATAATGACGCGTCGCTGAACCAATGGCAGAGCAGTTAGCGTTTGTTTGGGCCCAGCTGTCCAATCAGCGTTCAGGTCCCGCCCCTTCACGTCATCAAAACGCTTCAAGTCAGTTAGTCTGGTTACAGACACTCCGGCCTGTTCAGAAGCAGCTGAGACACTTTCCACGACGTTGTCGCTCATCATATAAAGATATCTATCGCCAGAGACCATGAACACTTTACTCAGAGCCACTGCGAGTTGTCTGCGGAGCGGCGCTGCGGTCCAACTGCCCCGACACACCGACGGGCGCGTGCGGTCGGCCCGGTTCCTGTGCGCCGCGGCGGACTACCAGAAAGAACTTGGAGAGATGGTGAAGAAGGACAAAGTGGTGGTGTTCATGAAGGGGACGCCGGCGCAGCCCATGTGCGGCTTCAGCAACGCCGTGGTCCAGATCCTCCGCATGCACGGGGTGGACGACTACGCCGCGTACAACGTGCTGGAGGACTCCGAGCTCAGGGAAGGTCAGTACGACATGGCAGCAACAAGCTGACGAGCAGCAACACCTGGTTGACAGCTGACGTGGAACAAGACACGTTGTATGGATCAGTCTATTCCAGATGATCTGTTTGCTTCTGTTTATTGGAGCATTCAAACCAACCACACGCACCAGCCTGTGGTCCACCGCCTCCCTCACTGGGTCTGGAGGAGTTTTTATCAGCGCTGTGCAGCAGGACCAGAGGGTGTGGTCCTCGTGTAGTTTGAAATAATGACAGCACTTACGCGAAGGAACGAGGAACTGTTCCTCTACTTCCATCAGCGCTGCTCTTTTTAAAAAGGGATCGTCTCAATGGAGGTTTATGACTCGACAGCAATGAAATAGGCAAGCCCGGGCAGGATGGCGCTTGACCTCAATGACCTCTATGCAGATACTTAACTTAATCTAGAGAAGCGGACGCTAAGAACAAGATGAACCTCATTATCTCTGGAGTAGACGCACTCTGCTGGCACCTGGCTGTAAAGCGCCTCCGTTAACCCTGATCGTAGCGTTGGTTCTTTTCCACAGGAGTCAAGCTCTTCTCCAACTGGCCCACGATCCCTCAGCTGTACCTCAGCGGTGAGTTCGTGGGCGGCTGCGACATCCTGCTCCAGATGCACCAGAACGGGGACCTGGTGGAGGAGCTGAAGAAGCTGGGCATCAGCTCCACGCTGCTGACGGCGGAGGAGGAGTCCAAGTAGAGGAGAGGGGGAGGGGGGGACGCTGGAGAGAGAGGCAGAGGACACTTCTTTTTTAACCCCCCCCCCCTCGGATGATCCCAGTCAGACCGACTCTCTTTTGGCGGCCGTGGGTTAAGTCCACTCTCCACACACCCCTCTGGGCCACTAAGGCGCAACAAGATAAAAAAATGACATGCTTCTTCAGTTCTGGACATTTTGGTTCTCAATGGGAACTCATCGTGTGCCTCCCCGGTGAGGACGGCCTCTTCACCGGGATCCCAAATCAGTCGTTCATAACCCCTCGCCCACACTAGTAAAGCTTCATCCATTGACAGATTTTGATATAGCAACACTGGCGTTCAGGTGGCGTCGTGCTCCTGGACCCCCGACGAATCAAGAGGTCATCTTTCTGCCGCTGACGAAAACAAACAAGATCTGTAAAGTTTGGGTCCAGAAACTGAGACCAATACATCCCATAGAGACCAATACATCCCATAAAGACCAATACATCCCATAGAGACCAATACATCCCATAGAGACCAATACATCCCATAAAGACCAATAGAAACCAATACATCCCATAAAGACCAATACATCCCATAGAGACCAACACATCCCATAGAGACCAATACATCCCATAGAGACCAATACATCCCATAGACCAATACATCCCATAAAGACCAATACATCCCATAGAGACCAATACATCCCATAGAGACCAATACATCCCATAGAGACCAATACATCCCATAAAGACCAATACATCCCATAGAGACCAATACATCTCATAGAGACCAATACATCCCATAGAGACCAATACATCCCATAGAGACCAATACATCCCATAGAGACCAATACATCCCATAAAGACCAATAGAGACCAATACATCCCATGGAGACCAATAGAGACCAATACATGACTGAGTTTTTCACTACTTTGTTATTTCTAACTATAGCAGCTTTAATATTTCCATCAACACATGGAGGAGACACTAGTTCCTAGTTTTTAATGTGATCTTATCAGGATTCACCACATTCTATAAAACCCTTAAAATAAGTGTTGGAGGCAGGACACAGACCTGCAGACTAACCCCTCTGGGGAGGGTCCGGTTCCCCCTGTGCTGTGAATGAGGTCATCCATCAGGCCCAGGGGGCACCGAGACCAGGTCTAGATCTTTGTGTAGATCCCTGTGATGTCATCAGACGACACACCTCCCAGGTGAACCGTGCCTGTCGGCAGTAGAACAGAAAGAGGGCAGCACTGATGTCGGTCCATTGGGGGTTCACAGAGCTGCTGTGGGGTCATAATTATATGAATATGTTGTTTAATATCTGGCAAAGTGCATCTTTTATGCATTAGCCTTTGTTTGGTGGAGACTGCAGACAGACCCACCTCCGGCCTGTTTTAACGTCTACGCCACGGGACCCTCCTCTTCCTCCTGAATACCACGTTCAGTACATTTGGACAAATGGAAAGAGCTCTGAGTCGGTGGTATTTGTTAATTTATCACCGAAGGACAGGAGGGTCTTGTTTAATGTGTGTGTGTGGGGGGTGCCCTCCTGCTGTGTCACCAGAGCAATGGTCATGTAGTACACTGTAAGATATTGTACATTGAGAGCACATTGTTAAATATATTTGAGCTGCATGTAAACTCTGCACCGATTAAATATTTTGACAAATACCAAAGATCTGGAGTTTTTAAAGTGTTTTGTGTTCAGCTTTGGGTGCAAAGCCTCAATAAAGACGAAGTGAACCGACTGGTCTTGAATGAGGCCGGCGGCCTGTCGGCTCGTCGTCGGCCTCACGCCGCCACCGACGTGTTCTGAAGTCCAGACGCCGGCGCCGTGTGACGGGCTTCTCCTGAGCCCGACCCGCAGAGAGTTTATCTGAGCGGCAGCTGCTCCACAAACATCTAGTCACCTCAAACACGGGACGACAACATCGAGCTACACGCTGATGAGCAGGTTATCAGGGAGGGGGAGAGAGAGGAAAAGACCAAGAGAGAGGGCTAAAGAGAGAAGGGAGCGAGAGATGGCTAAAGAAAGAGGGCAAGAGAGAAAGGGGGGGGGAGAGACGGAGAGGGAAAAAGATAGGAAAAGGGGGCGAGAGACAGAGGGATAGAGAGAGAGAGAAGGAAAAGGGGGAGAGCACGAGAGAAAGTGGGAGAGAGAGAAGAGGGCTAGAGAGAGGGGGAGTGAAAAATGGGGAGAGAGGGCAAAAGAGAGACAAAGAGACATGTGTTCATTGTCGACCAGTCAGTGATTATTTTCCTGACCAAATGTTTAACCCGTTAAATGAAGTCCAGCAGACTTCTTGGAGCTTAGAGGTCAAAGGTCCTCTGACCAGAGGTCGTCACGGCCGACCCCGGAGGCGGAGCCGCTCATTCGGGGGGAACCGAGAACGTCGCGGTCCCGACTCCAGAGAACCGGACCGCTCCATCTCCCCCCGGGGGAGTTGAACGGAGCACAAACTCAAACTGGCTTCCGAACGGACACCTGACTTCCTGCTGAAGCGACGCAGAGGAAGCGCGTCGACGTTCTGCTCTTTCTTCACTTGGTGAAACTCACGGTCGTGTTTTACGATATGAAAGCTTCTAGAAAAAGAAAAAGCTTTTAATACAAAATACTATTTTACAAAAGCAAACATTTACAGTGAAACTACTGCCACCGCGGAGGAGGCGGAGCGAGCTCCACTCCCCAGAGTCCGGAGCAGCGGAACACCGGTCACAAGACCGCACGAGGAAGAGGAGGATGATGAGGAAGAGGAGGTCAGAGTTTCAGCAGGAAGCGCAGCACCAGGTCCCTCAGCGTGGTGCGCAGCGGCTCGTTGTTGTCGCAGACGATGTGCGTGCCGTCCTCCTCCAGCTGGATCAGCGTGTCCTCGGCCTGCAGGTGCAGCATGTGGCCGTCCGCCGTCTCCTCCACCTTCACCTCCGTGATGCCGTGCTGCGGGGCGACAGCGGCAACTCGAGTTGGCCGAAGTTTCGCTTATTTGTTGTCTCGACACGGAACAGGAAAACTAAGTGAAGTGTGAGGGGGCGTGGCCTAAACCGTCACCGACAGACTGGCGTCGATGGAGTTTCGATAGCATTTTGATATTCATCTTGAAACATGAGGTTAACTTCCTGGACTATTCAAAAAAAAGAAGCTGATAATCCCAACAATGTGTCATGTGGGAGGAGTCAATTATAATGTCATGTGGGAGGAGTCATGATTATCACGTCATGTGGGAGGAGTCATGCTTATCAAGTCATGTGGGAGGAGTCATGATTCTAATGTCATGTGGGAGGAGTCATTATAATTTCATATGGGAGGAGTCATGATTCTAATTTCATGTGGGAGGAGTCATGATTCTAATGTCATGTGGGAGGAGTCATGATTATATAGTCATGTGGGACGAGTCATGATTATATAGTCATGTGGGACGAGTCATGATTATATAGTCATGTGGGAGGAGTCATTATAATTTCATGTGGGAGGAGTCATGAATAATGTCATGTGGGAGGAGTCATGATTCAAGTGTCATAAGGGAGGAGTCATGATTCTAATGTCATGTGGGAGGAGTCATGATTAAAGTGTCATAAGGGAGGAGTCATGATTCTCATGTCATGTGGGAGGAGTCATATCCTGAAGACATCGAATGAGGAAATCTCATGTCTAACAGCTGCTATAAACAATAATGAGGTTCCTCACCTTCTGCAGCGTGGCCAGGAACGCCTCCAGGGGCACCGCCCCGCTCAGCAGGGGCTTGGGGGCCAGCAGGACCGGAGGCTCCTCGGGGACCCGTTTCCTCTTCTTGCTGGGGGGCGCTGGGGGGGGTTTGGCCACCGACTGGCAACGCAGGAGAGGAACAAAAAATACAATAAAAACGTGAAGCGATGCGGTTCCGTAATTAAAACATGAAGTGCATGTCTGCACTCACCTGCAGTGTGTGCTTGTTGTCCTTGGAGTGCAGCACTGCAAACACAGTTGCCAGGGAAACGCCGGGCTTGATCTCAGACGGCACCAGAGAGTTAGCCAGCTGTGGAAGAGTCGGACTTTTAGGCTTGAGAATTAGACACATTTTCTCTGAATATCGACAGATCACCGACACATGGGAGAATTCAAAATCTGCAATCAGTCTGTTTCTAAAAAGGCACAGATTTGAATCATGGATCCAACTTCATAGCCTCGATACAAGACTAGATCCCTTTAACCGGACTGATCACGTGACCCACCTCAGGCAGGATGTAGACCCGCTCATAGCGCCGCTTGTGGGGCAGGCTGAGCACAGAGCAGCGCCTGTAGGGCATCGGCGGCGGCTGCAGCTCCAGCATCAGGTCGGAGCGGTGGGACTGGGTCAGCGGCGGCTGGGTGTACTGCTCCGGACACACCACATGGACGGGCTGCAGGGCGGGAGACAGGGAGGCGAATCGTCTCGCGTAGCTTTCAACCACCTGCGGTGCCACGTTCCAGACTGAGCTGGAGTCCAACTGCTGCGGCTCCACGTGACGTCGGTGGTGTTGACCTCACCTGGACCTCCTTGAGGAGCTTGGACACTTGGTGGAAGTTGAGTCGCGTGTCGATGGGACAGTAAACGCACTTCATGGCCAGCGGCTGGTAGGGAGCCAGAGCATCCAGGTAAGAGAAGTCGGGCTCTGAGGGCGAGAAAGAAAGAAAGAATAAAGTCACGGAGGCCCCCGGGAGCGCAGCGTCTCCTTCACGCGTCCAGTGTGCAAGTCACCGGTGAAGATGATGGTGTTCAGGCTGGATTTGCCCCACAGCTCCATGAAGTGGACCACGTCCCCGAAGCGCAGAGACGGGTGGCCGGTGAACACCACGCACGGCTGGCGGAACTCGATGCTGAAGTCCCCGTGGATGCTGGCGTAGTGCTTCAGCTTGTTGGTCTGGATCAACTGAAGGAAGAAACACTCAGGAGTTGAAGAGCAGCAACAGGACGGGAAGCTTTGGAGGCGACTATGGCCGATGTGCTGCTGTGTTCAAATAAAGCTCGAGACCAGCGGTCGGAGCCTATGGCTCACGAGACATATATGGCTCCCAGACAATTTTGAGCTGAAAAAAAAAAATCTCCGCCCGCCCCCCTGTAATTTTCTCTATCGCGCCAGATGACAGCAGAAGTAACTTGAGGTCCTTTTCTTAAAGACGTCTTTGTTCTTTTAATAAACTAAACGTCTGTTATTGATCGTCTCCACACAACAGCATGTCATTTCTGTTTCTACGTGTCGCGTTCACACTTCTCGGCTCGCCGTCTCGCGCGCCGCAGAGCTCCGATGCCGGCGTGTCTGCGCGCATCGGGGCGGAGCAAAGAAAAAGTCCACTTCCACTGAGTCATTTTAATTCTCATATGAGAGCAGAAACCCAGATTCCCAACTATCCTCTTCACCTGAAACGCAGCACCTGAGACGCGGGACTCACCTCCGCATGAGGGAACGGAGGCTCTGGGAGATACACCTTCGATTGCTTGTTGTGGCAGAGCCTAAAAAAAAAGGATGTACCAGGATGAAACAAAAATACTTTGTTTTGCTCTCATTGACTGATTCAATGTGGCGGCCTGTGAGGCCCTGCACAGCTTTGACACACAGAAGCACACATTGCTTCGAGGTTTCCTTCGGGGTTCTGCTCCACTACAGAGTTCTAGCTCCTCACCACTCGGCGAAGATCTGAGAGAACTCCAGCGAGCTGTTGGCGACGGGCGAAATGAAGTAGAAGGGCGTGGTCCCCAGGTTGGCGCTGTCGATGAACTGGTACAGACACTCCAGCAGGTCGTAGATCACCCCGGACGGGTAGCACGGCACCAGCACGTTGCCTCCGGCTCGAATCGTCATGGCTACAGGCAGAGATGAGTAATCGACACTAGTTTGAGAATCACCGATGACTCCAGAGTCGCTGTGACTTAATTACATATCAACACAACATGCATTCAAATCATCCGGGACATTTGGACCTACCGAGGTTGCTGCAGAATTCTCCCAGCATGCCGTCTGGGTTTGCGGTGGGCATCTGGGTGAGGCCCGTCAGAATCAGAACGTCGCTGTTCTTGAGGGAGCTCTGGTCCATCGGCTGGGAGGAGAGAAGAACTTCAATGACCTTCATAGATCCCTCCCGGCGTTCCCGAGACGTCACGTTCACAGGAAAGGGACAAACGGATGCATCGCGTGTCACTTCATCGAGCAAGAGGCTGCTGGTCCCGTTGGACCTGCTGGTCCCGTTGGACCTACCTGTGGATGGGTGGTGAGGAGGGACGAGCTCGACACATAGGAAATCTTCTCATGGTGAGACTGGATGATCCAGTTGGAGCTCCCCAGTGAGTAGCCCGAGCTTAAGGGGGAAACCTGGACCGCTCCGAACAGCTCCTGGAATGTGATACAGGTATCTCAGTCGTACGTAGACGCGTACTCGTTAAGTCTTAGTTTAGGGTCCTGCATGAGACCAACGAAGAAGAAAAGAAGTCTTTACCACTTTCTGTGAATAACCCACGAGCTGCACTTTGCTGAGGGCAGAGTTGACCTCCTGCAAGCTGTAGCTTCGTTTCCACGCCCACACGTCGAGCGCGTCCTTCAGCGGCCCAGGGAGCATCCTGATAGAATACAATTATATAGAATAGAATTAGGATCAGATAAGAGAAACTGACATGTTAAGAGGTATACGCTTGTATGAGCTGGTACATTTGTTAAATAAATATCTTCAACTATCCACAGAGAAAGCTGACAGTTTTCTTACCGTTGTATTTCCTTGTTCTTCCAGCAGGTGGCAGACTGGGCTTTGGGAACTCTCTCCATGAAGTTCACCAGTTCCTCCATCAACATCCTGAAGGGGAAAAAAAGCAAAAACACATACATCTTAATCTCTTTTTGATCCTCCGGCTCTCTCTTTTTGAAATCAGAAAAAACTGTTAATCCTAACATGCACATTTCCCTTTTGAATGAACATAAAAACAATAAGGTTCCCGTGCGTCTCCTCACCTGCCGATGGTCAGGGTGGGCTCCGTGGCGTACACCATCCCAGTGAAGCCGGTGTGCTCCGTGATGTAGGGCAGGGCCATCATACAGTGGTAGTTGGAGACCAGGATGACGTCAACGGTCGACAGATCCAGCAGCTCTCTCTGTGGCCAACGGGAAAGAAATATTATTTACAACAAATATGTATTATCATTATTATCATCGGACAGCATTTACTATAACTTGAATTTGAATAACTGGCGTGTGGAAGTAGTACAAATATTAATAACTGTGGCAAAAGCACAGAAAGGAGAAGTGGAAGTTAGAGCTGGTACTTTAGTCTCACAGTCCGAGGAACGCTCGCGTTAAAACGTCATCAAGTTGAAGCATTACACTGATGTCTCACGTAAAGCTACCTCAGGGAGACAGAACTCTGGCTGCGAGTCCACAAACACTCGTCCTGCACACTCCTTCAGTTCCTGGAATGATAGAAAGAAAAGGTGTGTCTACTTCAGGCCTTCATCGTAGTATGTAATACATGTATTTACACTTTATAGAGACACAGAAACAACTTTAGAAATCTCACAAAAAGCATCAAACACGCGTTGAATGTCAGATACAAGATACAAACTACAAGAACAGCTCGTCATACCTTCTCCAGGTTTAGGGAGCCATCCTTAGAGACCCAACTAGGTAGCTTGGAGAGTCGTGGGCTGGATGAGAACCAAAGAACAAGAGACATCATCAAGGTTCAGGTCTACCAGCCACACGCAGATGAATGACTAAAAGAAGCCAGTCACTCACCTGTGCACCAGCGGAAGGGGCAGGAAGTGGAGCACTGAGGTGGTGTCCAGTCCACAGTCCAGCATGATGGTGGTGGATTTAAACTTGAGGACATTGCAGGGCAATGTGGGATGACCAGACAGACAAAACTGAGATGGAAAGGAAGCGATTAAGAGACGCACGTGGACACCAACACATGACAGATACTTTACGACTTACTTTACTCAGCACTTTACTTTATTGCCCCCCTGTATATTTAGTATTTAGTTTTGTGTTTTATATTTATTTTCATTGATGCTCTGATGTGCACTGCTGCTGTGATTTTTTAAATGTCCCCACTGTGGGACAAATAAACAAATATCATATCATATACACAGCAGAGGGGGGGGGGGGGGGTCAACAGAACATCCCTTTTACTCAGTAGTTCACCCAAACATCCGCAATGTTGAGTCATTAGAAGAACTAAAAGATGTATTCATCAACATCAGGTCCACCAGCTGAGTCAGTATGTTACTAGAACCATGGACTGCACACCTAGCTTAGCTTAGCTGCCTAGCCACACAGGGCTATTGACGTTAGCTGCTAAGCTAACAGAGTAGCTATAACTTAAGGCATAACTAAACGATTCCGCGACGCATTGTTACCGTCAGCGGAGGTTGACGTCGTAACTTTATTCTGCTAACAGTGGGGGAACTCACCAACTTCATGTCGGCCGCTGATAAATGAGCGTTGTTATATTCCGTTGGCTTCACTAACACCGCATCCTTCTGCTGTGTTTTTCGGGTCTAAGTTCTCGTCGTTTCTCGGGCGTTTAGCCCTCTACTGCCCCCTAGCGGGTCGGAGTGTTTTGACCAAAGCAGGATAAAATGACCCGAATAAATACAAAATAAAACAGCAGGTTTTTGCTTATTTGTAAATACCGTAGGGAAAGAGTATTATGCCTCACAATATAACAAATAAAAAGTTAATCATAAAGGCGATACTTGTTGTCAACAAATACACGTGCAGATTCTGATTCGCTGGCTCTAACTAGAGTGATATGTAGACCAGGTTGCGTGAAGCATCGCAGTAGATGCATAAAGAAGCCTATACTGTGGTTATGGTGGCCATGAGCTTGGTGGTCAGCCATTAGCCTATGTCGGTATACGGTGAAGTTACATGACATTGTATATAACATGTAGGAGAAGGTTTTCAGGCAGCCACGTGAACAATCATAGATCGCGTCGTAGAAGACGGGCGCAACCCGTTCCATTCACGGCTCTGGTGTAGCTCCTCCCATGCTAGCAGTGGCTGGCTAACAGGTGTCAGGTCACACCACTCCCTGGTGACTCGTACCGGTGGAGTTACAATGAGTTACGTGGTCATGTTGCGAAACTGATGAAGTAACATAGACACCCGGCCACTTCTCTATCTCCGGTAGGTCTCGTTTCTTTCCTTGAATAGTTCACGTTGTGTTTGTGTGTTTTTGGTGCTAGCGGCTAACAAGAAGCGGCGCTTTAGAAGCGGCTGCGGTCTATGCTGTCTCGCGGAGGATTGGTACACTTATTAGGAAAGAGGATACGCGCGTGGCCGCGGACAGGTAACCGCCTCAACGCACACCTCACCGGGAGAGAAGTGATTGTGAGGTCGTTACATGAAGAAGTAAACTTTGTACTTATATATATATATATATGACTTCCTTAATAACGCTATATGTTGTTAATGCTCACTTTAACATGAAGCACACTTATTAGGATGCTTATCAGGCCAAACTAACCGGAGATAACCTCACATATGGGGCAATGTGTCAACAATAAACTGTCATTTATTATCCAGTAACCGGTGGTCTTAATTATGGAGGACTTAAAATTTCTTAATTATGAATAAATAAATAAATGCATGAATAAATATAGGACGAAACAAATACATTCTTAAATAAATGTATAAATAAATACAAGAATAAATAAATAAATGCTTAAATAAATGTATAAATAAATACAGGAATACATAAATAAATGCTTGAATAAATGTATGAATAAATACAAGAAAAAAAGAATAATTGTTTTAATAAATGTATAAATAAATACAGGAATAAATAAATACATGTATAAATAAATACAAGAATAAATAAATGTATACATTAATAAATACATACAGGAATAAATAAATATAAGTTATAGCTAAACAGGACATCATTAAATACATCTATTTCTACATTTCTGTATTTCTTCATTTATTTATGTCTCTATTTATGTGTCCACACGTATTTCTTCATTTATTTATGCGTGACATTTATACTAGAGGGGATGAAAAGTGGCATTTTGATCCTGTTCTGATCGGAGCTGTATTCATAATCATGAAAGTCAGAGTCATCTGTTTAGCCGTACACAAGTAGTGTGTGTTTGTGGTTGTGTTGTCGTGCTCTCTCTCTCTCCACCATGTGTCATGACATCTGATGTCTCTCCACCATGCGTCATGGCATCTGATGCTGTCTGTCTCTTGGTGTGACCGAGCAGCCGCCATGGGGAACGACTGCAGTAACAACCTGGGCATCCCTCCAGGCAAGGGCCCCCACGCTGTGGGCTGCACCGACTTCATGATGGACCACACCGCACAGGTGAAAGAAAGCACCACACACACACACACACACAGATACAGAAACAGACACACACCTGGTCCACAGAGGACCGCTGACCGTGGTCCCATTGGGTCACGGGTCACCTTTTATTGAGATACCACAGAGTAAAGCTGTTGTTCTGTGAATGAGGAATGAAGGGCAGCACACCTGGGAATGTCCCATACCTCCATCAACCACACCTGATTGAGCTGCTATAAGAAAGTGATGAGTCAGCGCCGTACGACACATTGCGGGTCAAGGGTCAAGGAACATTAAAAGGTCCCTGCAGCGAGGAAAAGTTCAAAGTTCAGCGCGGGGAAGAAAATCTGGAGCCAAAACAAACCAATAAACTACCCAGGTTCAGTGAAGAAGAGGTGAAGAGGGGAGGAAGAGGTGTGTGCGTGTGTGTGCGCTTCACTCTGGTGTGTCCCTGTCTGCCTGTCTTAACAGGGCAGCTTCTTCCGGCTCTACTATCCCTGCCAAGAGACGGAGAAACCAGTCAAACCAGACTGGGTCCCGTGCGTGGAGTATTTCAACGGCCTGGCCGACTTCATGAAGATCAACAGGACTTTCGGCGAGAGGATCTTCAACTACCTTTTCGGTAATTTCACCTCCAATGAGGAGCACGCACAACATGTCCAACGAGTGCTTTGAGGACGCGGCCGTCCGTCGCCTGAAGCCCCCGGTGACCCGCTGCTCTCGTCTCTTCCAGGCTCCTTTAAGATCCCGGCCGCCGTGGACGCTCCGTTTAAATCCGATGCAAAATGTCCCGTCGTGATCTTCTCCCACGGCCTCGGAGCGTTCAGGTAAAGCCACCTGTGTGTGTGTGTGAGCGCGGCCGTGCAGCCCGTGTGTGGGAGGCTGTGGCTGACGTCTCCCTGCTGCCCCCTCCAGGACTCTCTACTCCGCTATATGTGCAGAAATGGCCTCGCAGGGCTTCATCGTGGCATCCGTGGAACACAGGTATGTCGTGTCTATTTTGAATTCATTTTGAAAGTGTCTTCGTGTCGTTTAGGACGAGGAGCTTCTCACAGTGCAGCCGTCAGGTGGGAGGACAGCAGCTATGCAGAGAGAAGGGCGTACGCAGGTGTAATCTTGGCTGGGTCACGCTGTGGGCTGAGACCACGTGACGGGGGAGGAAGTTCTAGTTGAACGAGAGCCAAGAGAACAATAACAGAGTCTCTTCTGTTTGTCTGTGGAGTAAGTGTGCAGACAATAGCACCAACCAGGTCATCACTTTCCCTTCAGTAGAGAGAGAGACAGAGCTCGTGCTTTTTGTCTGTTTTTTTTAGTCCGTTCCCACAAACCAACCAGAACAATCACAGAGCTGCGGCTGCTCCTCCAACGTCGGGTCGGCTGCAGGGCCGTCCTGAGGCAAGGAGGAGGAGCGAGGAGGAGGAGCTCCGGCTCCAGCCGGAGGAGGAGTCGCTCCTCGAGCCTGTTCTCAAACCCAGTGTCATGTATTTGTGGAGCAGAGGTTCATCCCTGGGGACTAACACAGGGTTTTTCAATATTAGATTTGCTAGCATGAGGAACTTCTCCATAGTCAGTATATATATATATATATATAATGTGTTTATTTATATATATTTATATGTATGTATATATATGTGTTTATATATTTATATGTATGTATATATATATAATGTGTTTATTTATATGTATGTATATATATACAGTGCATCCGGAAAGTATTCACAGCGCTTCACTTTTTGCACATTGTTGTGTTACAGCCTTATTCCAAAATGGATTAAATTCATTATTTTCCTCAACATTCTACACACAACAACCCATAATGACAAAGTGAAAACTCCTTTTTGCACATTTATTAAAAATAAAGAACGAAAAAATAACATGTACATAAGTATTCACAGCCTTTGCTCAATACTTTGTTGAAGCACCTTTGGCAGCAATTACAGCCTCAAGTCTTCTTGGGTCTGATTCCACAAGCGGGGCACACCTATTTCTGGGCAGTTTCTCCCATTCTTCTTTGCAGAACCTCTCCAGTTCCATCAGGTTGGATGGGGAGCGTCGGTGCACAGCCATTTTGAGATCTCTCCAGAGATGTTCAATGGGGTTCAAGTCAGGGCTCTGGCTGGGCCACTCCAGGACCTTCACAGAGTCGTCCCGAAGCCACTCCTTTGTTATCTGGGCTGTGTGCTTCGTTGTCCTGTTGGAAGATGAACCGTCGCCCCAGTCTGAGGTCCAGAGCGCTTTGGAGCATGTTTTCATCCAGGATGTCTCTGTACATTGCTGCATTCATCTTTCCCTCAATCCTGACTCGTCTCCCAGTTCCTCCCGCTGAAAAACATCCCCACAGCATGATGCTGCCACCACCGTGCTTCACTGTAGGGATGGTATTGACCAGGTGATGAGCAGTGCCTGGTTTCCTCCAGACATGACGCTTGGCATTCAGGCCAAAGAGTTCAATCTTTGTTTCATCAGACCAGAGAATTTTGTTTCTCATGGTTTGAGAGTCCTTCAGGTGCTTTTTTGCAAACTCTAGGCGGGCTGTCATGTGCTTTTTACTGAGGAGTGGCTTCCGTCTGGCCACTCTACCAAACAGGCCTGATTTGTGGAGTGTTGCAGAGATGGTTGTCCTTCTGGAAGGTTCTCCTCTCTTCATAGAACAACGCTGGAGCTCTGTCAGAGTGACCATCGGGTTCCTGGTCACCTCCCTGACTAAGGCCCTTCTCCCCCGATCGCTCAGTCTGGCTGGGCGGCTCTAGGAAGAGTCCTGGTGGTTCCAAACTTCTTCCATGTCCGGATGATGGAGGCCACTGTGCTCATTGGGACTTTCAATGCTGCAGAAATCTTTCTGTACCCTTCCCAGATCTGTGCCTCCATACAATTCTGTCTCGGAGGTCTATAGATAATTCCTTGAACTTCATGGCTTGGTTTATGCTCTGATAAGCACTGTGATACCTTATATAGACAGGTGTGTGCCTTT
The DNA here is from genome assembly GCF_029220125.1 of Pseudoliparis swirei. Lineage (NCBI taxonomy): Eukaryota > Metazoa > Chordata > Actinopteri > Perciformes > Liparidae > Pseudoliparis > Pseudoliparis swirei. Next base: position 21,955,260 of record NC_079399.1, on the reverse strand, counting down.
CTCAATCATGTCCAATCAACTGAATTTAGCACAGGTGGACTCCAATCAAACATCTCAAGGATGATCAGTGGAAACAGGATGTACCTGAGCTACATGTTGAGTGTCATGGCAAAGGCTGTGAATACTTATGTACGTTATGTTTTCGTTCTTTATTTTTAACACATTTGCACAAATTTGCAAAAAACTGTTTTCACTTTGTCATTATGGGTTGTTGTGTGTAGAATGTTGAGGAAAATAATGAATTTAATCCATTTTGGAATAAGGCTGTAACATAACAAAATGTGGAAAAAGTGAAACGCTGTATATGGACTCATTGTCTGGGATAAAAGAAATATATATATATAATGTGTTTATGTATTTATATATATATTGTGTGTATTTTATGATTTCTCCACGCAGAGACCAGTCGGCCGCGGCGACCTATTTCCTCCGCGAGAAGACGGAGTCGGAGAAGGCCGACAAGAGCGAGCCCGAGGCCTCGGGCCCGGTCCAGAACCACCTGGTGAGGGAGTGGATGTACTACAGGAGCCTGCAGCACGGGGAGAAGGAGTTCCCCCTCCGGAACCAGCAGGTGAGCAGCTTCTGTGGAGGTGGAGACAACTCCGTCACCAATATGGATCGGGACATCGAGGTTCAGCTTCAACCACGTCGTTTCCTTCAGCTTCTTAGATTTATTTATCGGATGAGTCTCACATTCAACTTTTATTTTTGCATTTCCTCTATTCTGTATTTATGTTTTTTTTTATTCTACACTGTTTTTTTCCAGGGTAGGACATTTACATATGTTTTATTATATATAATAATACATATTATCTTTATATTCTTATATATTATGTTACCCACTGTATATTTAATACACTATTATTTATTATATATATACATTATATTACGTTAGTCTATTTTATATTATATATACATTATATATTACTGTATTTAATACTATTATTTTATAATATTATATATAATAATTCATATTATTTTACCTACTTTATATTTAATACACGATTATTATATATCAGATTAGGAAATTTACATATTTTTAGGGGGCACTTTTTGAAACTTGTGAAATAACATTTATTCTTTGTTCAAACATAATAAATATACTTATTCAGGCTTGCAGGATATGAAAAATTGGCAATATTCAGACTTAGTTTCTGATTGTGTTTTTTTTTTTTTTTAGAACAAAAAACAACCTGAAAACATAAATCAGACAATAATATTCAATTCTATTCTTATTTCTTTGTGGTTATTTATTGTTATTACATACTTATTTCTATGTTTATCATAACAAATTATATGTAGTTTTTTGTGTGTGTACCTACCTAGCACAGGAAATAGACAGGACACACAACAAAGAACAAAAATAAAACGCTGTTAAATGATCTAAATTATGGGGCATTGTTTGCCTCTCCCAGTGAGATCAGGGGCAACATTATATTTCTTTTCGGGGCAGTTCTTCCCTTTGGTCCTGAGTGTCTTCATGTCCGTTGTGTTGCAGGTGAAGCACAGAGCGGACGAGTGCATCCTGGCTCTGGACCGACTCACCGAGATCAACTCGGGGGTCACGATGCACAACGCTCTGCAGACTCGGTTCGACTGGACGACGCTGGAGGTAAAGCCGTGACCTTTGCTCTGTTTGCACATCGAGCGTTCAGGAAGTCAGAACAACGAAAACAGAGCTGAGAACGAGAGGAAAGGAGTTCGGATAACTGGGACTGACGTTGTTTGTTACGACAGACGGGCGACTCATTCATCGAGCGTGACCCGCTCCAGGAAGTTCAGAAATAAATGATTAGATTACAAACCGAACACACCCGACATGGAACTAACCTCGTCTTAAAGGGACAGTTCCTCCCAAAAGCAACAATCCAGATTAGGCATCTAGCCTGTGGTTGTTTATTACTGGCAGACATGGTTAGAGATGACCTCCTCCTCTCCCTGTGAGATGACAGTTCTGCTGTAACTGGTGCTGAGCAGCCGCCATTGTTGTTTATTTTGAGCGCTCACACTTAAGCCACGCCCCCTGGCTGCCAGTCGGTCCGTTCATGTTAAATGATGTTCCCGCGCGAGTGAGGTAACTAACTTGTGTTCCGCCTCCCAAGTCAAGTTCAATTTAAGACTTTAAGGACCCGCGGCCACCCCAATACAGAGCGCATCACATGCAGTACGCCAGAAAGTACCAGGATGTTCTTCTGGGTCCTATTCGGACCCCGATCCTCTGTGCAGTGGCTGTGTGAGCCGAAGGGTTGAAGTTCAAGGTGTTAGAGTCCTTAATGCGAGGGGGGGAGATCCAGGGTTCAGGTTGGAGACCTTCCATTGACGTCATTTCCTCTCCACGCCAACAGAACTCCATGGATCTGTGCCGGGTCGCCGCGGTGGGGCATTCCTTCGGGGGGGCGACGGTGATAGAAGCTCTGGGCAAGGAGGTTAAATTCAAGTACGTGGATCCACGGCGTTCCGGAGCAGCGTGAACGCGCCGGGTCAGGTGACCGAGGCGGGCCGCCTGAACTCTTCTCCCCTCAGGTGCGGCGTGGCGCTGGACTCCTGGATGTTGCCTCTCGACGACGAGCTCTTCGCGCGGGTGAAGCAGCCCATCTTCTTCATCAACTCGGAGAAGTTCCAGTGGGCGGGGAACATCAGCCGCATGAGGAAGCTGGACTCGGCCGTCGTCCAGCGGAAGATGATCACCATCAGGTGGAGCGGCGCTCGGCCCCCCGGTGGTCACGGGAGGAACTGGGCGTGTCCTGACTGTGCGGCTCTCCTCCACCAGGGGCGCCGTCCACCAGAGCTTCCCGGACTTCACCTTCCTGACGGGGAACTGGATCGGCAAGCTGCTGAAGCTGAAGGGAGAGATCGACCCCGAGGTCGCCATGGACCTGTGCAACAAGGCCACGCTGGCCTTCCTGCAGCGCCACCTCGGTGAGGACCCGGCGCCCCGCCGGTCACTCCGCGGGTCTCACCGGCTCACTCCTGGTTGTTGTTGTTGTTTTCAGGGCTGCAGAAGGACTTCAACCAGTGGGACCCTCTGATTGACGGCCAAGACGAGAACCTCATCCAAGGAACCAACGTCACGGTGCTCCAGTCCTCCATCTGAACCGGTCCCGGCCCGCTCGCCGTGACAGACGGACTGACAGTTTGAAACCGTGAATCTCTCCCTCATCACGACGGATACGACCAGCGTTCAGTTTCAGGCCTGAATGTTCCCTTACGACCTGGAAATGATTTGACTGGTTTGAATGAGGCCGTGATGTCATTAGACTGAACGCCGACGATCGCCGTGTGATTCCGGAACGAGGCCGACGACGAGGCGTATCCGACTGGCGCCGAGAGGACGAAGGGAGATCGGAGGACTCAGACTGCAGATTCATTATTATCCAAACTACATCCATCCGGATTCAACAGGGCAGCTACACACAGGAAGTAGATCAGGAGAAGGTTCAGATGAGCTTCACGCCACTGGGAACTTTTATACTCTCATCGTCTACCACAAACACAATAAATCTGGTTTGAACTCTTTTTTTCCTGGAAGTTACTCTTGTAGAAACTGTTCAGCGTCGAGAGGAAAACGAGAAAATATGTATTTGATATAGATATCAAAATGCATATTTCCTCTTTCCGGTTGTGGATTTAAAAAATAATTAATCTAGATAGTTTTGGGCGTATTATATAATGCAACTAGAAGCTCGACTCAAGTGCGATGTCTTTGCGCCACAGCGATGGTCTGTGGATGGTTTCAGTAACCAGGTCAAGATTTATGGAAAGAGGCTTTGAAGAGTTTTAAAATGCAGTTTGTGTTTTTTGGTGCGACAGGTGAGGGAACACACCTGGATGTTGGGAGGAACCATCTGTTCCTTCAGGAGATGTTCTGACAAGCCTGGTGACATCAGAGCATACAGGCGAGACCTCATAGGACACGTTGTGACATGTGCCGCATCACATCGGTTTCATTTATAGTGATATACATTTGAGAAGTACCAGCCCACTAAAGCCGGTTCTTGGTAGTGGTCTCAGACTGGGCCTGCACACCAGAACATTATAGACAGTACCAAAGAAAACCAGGACCCCGGAGATCTGTACGGATATTTATTTTGCCAACACAAATAAATCTTTAACGCATGCATGTAAACACAACACAAAACAATCTAGAAGAGAGTGCATCACAACAAACTGCTATCAAAGCCTGACTGGGCACTCAGGGCTGCGTTCCCATAGCAACAACAACGCTAAAGGACACGGAGGAACAAAAAGAACTCGACACGTTGAACTTAACATGCGGCGGCTCCGTGTCGGAGACAAAGGAACAGGAGGAGGCGGGTCACTCCTCTGGGTTCTGCTCCGCCAGCAGGACCTCAGAGCCGCCGCAGACCAGCAGAGAGAGATGAGTGACCCCCGACAGCTGGGCCTCTAGGAGAGGAGAGGTCACGAGGTCACATGACCAGATACACATCCTGCAGAGCCACGTGGACCAACACAACCTGCTGGAGTCCACTAGAGCTCTATGGACTACATGGAGTCCACTAGAGCTCTATGGACTACATGGAGTCCACTAGAGCTCTATGGACTACACAGAGTCCACTAGAGCTCTCTAGACTACATGGAGTCCACTAGAGCTCTCTAGACTACATGTAGTCCACTAGAGCTCTCTAGACTACATGGAGTCCATAGAGCTCTCTAGACTACATGGAGTCCACTAGAGCTCTCTAGACTACATGTAGTCCACTAGAGCTCTCTAGACTACACAGAGTCCACTAGAGCTCTCTAGACTTCATGTAGTCCACTAGAGCTCTCTAGACTACATGGAGTCCACTAGAGCTCTCTAGACTACACAGAGTCCATAGAGCTCTCTAGACTACACGGAGTCCACTAGAGCTCTCTAGACTACATGTAGTCCACTAGAGCTCTCTAGACTACACAGAGTCCACTAGAGCTCTCTAGACTTCATGTAGTCCACTAGAGCTCTCTAGACTACATGGAGTCCACTAGAGCTCTCTAGACTACATGTAGTCCACTAGAGCTCTCTAGACTACATGGAGTCCACTGGAGCTCTCTAGACTTCATGTAGTCCACTAGAGCTCTCTAGACTACATGTAGTCCACTAGAGCTCTCTAGACTACACAGAGTCCACTAGAGCTCTCTAGACTTCATGTAGTCCACTAGAGCTCTCGAGACTACATGGAGTCCACTAGAGCTCTCTAGACTTCATGTAGTCCACTAGAGCTCTCTAGACTACATGTAGTCCACTAGAGCTCTCTAGACTACAGAGTCCACTAGAGCTCTATAGACTACACAGAGTCCACTAGAGCTCTCGAGACTACATGGAGTCCACTAGAGCTCTCTAGACTTCATGTAGTCCACTAGAGCTCTCTAGACTTCATGTAGTCCACTGGAGCTCTCTAGACTTCATGTAGTCCACTAGAGCTCTATAGACTACATGTAGTCCACTAGAGCTCTCTAGACTACATGTAGTCCACTAGAGCTCTAGACTACATGGAGTCCACTGGCGCTCTCTAGACTTCATGTAGTCCACTAGAGCTCTCTAGACTACATGTAGTCCACTAGAGCTCTCTAGACTACACAGAGTCCACTAGAGCTCTCTAGACTTCATGTAGTCCACTAGAGCTCTCTAGACTATATGTAGTCCACTAGAGCTCTCTAGACTTCATGTAGTCCACTAGAGCTCTCTAGACTACATGTAGTCCACTAGAGCTCTCTAGACTACATGGAGTCCACTGGAGCTCTCTAGACTACATGTAGTCCACTAGAGCTCTCTAGACTACATGGAGTCCACTAGAGCTCTCTAGACTTCATGTAGTCCACTAGAGCTCTCTAGACTTCATGTAGTCCACTAGAGCTCTCTAGACTATATGTAGTCCACTAGAGCTCTCTAGACTTCATGTAGTCCACTAGAGCTCTCTAGACTATATGTAGTCCACTAGAGCTCTCTATATGCAGTCCACTAGAGCTCTCTAGACTTCATGTAGTCAAGTTTGTGTGAGAGAGATGGGGGGGGGGGGGGTAACATTGTCTGTACCATTTAATAATTTCCAAAATGCACAATGTAATTAAAGTATTCTGCTTCTATCCGTATTTGTTGCCTTTCAAAAATATTTCATTACATCCTTTGAAGAAAGTTGATTTATTCTGAAGTTAATGGTTTTATATTAATTGTTTTTAGGGCGTTGACAAACATTTAAAGCGACAGTAACACTAAATATTTGGTACTGGCCGCTTTAATGTATCCCACTATATCTGAATCCTACAAAAATATTAATTTCACCAGCATTACTCACCAAAGCCGTCATCCGCAGACGAACACGCGTCTTCCTGCAGCACGCCGACGTCCTGGGGACACATCGTGAGCGTAGACAGTTATGGATGTTTACGTGAAGTTGAGTCCCAGTTTCTGGCCACTGAGTTTTATTGTTTTTAAAGAACGCCATGAACACGCGGCTCAGTGTCCGGACAACAAACCTCCAGACCTAATAAACAAGTCTCCTCTTTCACTGGAGCAGAACAAAGACATCCAGGACTTAATCCAAAAGGTTCTACGTGCCTCGGCTTTAATGAAAGTTACTTTAGTTTTATTTGATAAGGCACAGTGGACATGAATAGAAACAGTTATGTAAATAAGCCAGCTAGCCAAGAGGCTAATGAGTAAATTTACTTCCCGGGTCCCTGGAGCCAGGACCGTGTTTACACGCCACCGTGAACCACAACACCAACAACCCAGCTGCGTTATATTAACCCTCCTGTGACCTTTGGGGTCAAATTGAGTCCATTCAATGTTTGACGTCTCTAAAAAAAAAGATTGACATTCTTTTTGCAACATATTTCATGAATTTTCCTAATTTATTGGGGACAACTGGGAAAACATCAAATTCACATGATGATACGTTTTCAATGTCCTGAACAACTTGTACTCATCGGTGTTCTTTGAGGTCAATTTGACCCCAGGCTGTTTTTCACTGTGTAAAACGAATACGAAATATCAACTTTTTTATACATTTAAAGGGCTATTTAGGTCGTCAACAAACAAACATAAAGTACCTGACACTTAAAATTGGGAAACAATATTAATTCTAATCATTTTCTGGAAGTTTTCATTGCTGGGGTCAAAAAGGGTAAAAGATGTTAGTAACTTTGAAGGTAACAGGAGGGTTAAAGTCAACATTACATTTAATTCTTGACTGTCAAACATGTTGGAAACGTGGAGCAGCTCTCGAGGTCCCAGAGAGAAAGAACTGTGACTACGCTTTGGCTCCAGCGCATCCCGAGGGCCTCGTCACGTTACTGAGGCTTCGTGATAAAGACCGTGTGAAAGGGTCCACGACCCCGCCAGGAGTCAGAAGCCTTACCTCTCTAGGGCGGGGGGGTGCATGCACCTGCTGCTCGGCCTCCTCCCTCACATCTTCTTGACGTAAACCTGGAATAAAGAACTTGTTGAATCAGGCTTGAATCCAGCGGAACGTTTACAATGAACACACAAGTGACCTTACGCGACCTCTAAGAGGCGTTAAACCACAATGCATGGTGGGATACCTCTGCAGACGGCAGTCCGACGGCTCTCCTCTCCCATCGGGTCGCTCTGAAAGCAAAGACGACGACACTCATCACTGGTGGAATGTTTGGGAGCCTCACTGTGGGGTCGTGCGGACGCGTCTCATTACCCCGGGGGGACGGCGGCCGGCACCCTCTGGTGGCTCGGCGTCGGAGAGCAGAGCTGCAAACACCCAGATAATGAAAGACAATAAAGAGGAGGAACGTGTTCACTTTGCCTTTGCTCTCGGACACACAGACAGACGGGGACCAACCGAAGGGGCGGGTCAGGTGAAGAGCCGCGGCCTCGTCTTGATTCTGAAACACAGGAACAGCCGTCATCCAGAGCGTCGCCGACGACAACCATCGGACAAGATGAGACGGCTTTCATGGAGAACGTCCCGATGCCAACTTAATAAACCGTATCGGCCTATTGGCAGCCGTCCAATCGGTACGGAGCATGTGCAGCTCACGTGACAGGCTGTATGCCCTGGTTTAAAGGAACGAGACAGATCTCTAGCGTTTGGGAAGCGTTGTTGTTGTTGTCTTAACGTGTAAATTAACCGACGCAACGGGATAATCAATACTGCTTTCAACATGATTTTCACATGAATCAGGTTCTACCTCGTTATGCTCATCCTCGTCCAGCAGGGGGCGCTCTCCCAGTTCTGGCTCCCCCAGAGCTTCTGTGGAGACAATCAGAATCCACATCTACTGCACATGGAGACCACGTGTGAACAGAGCTGGAGGCCCAGTGGCAAGAGGACAATACACGTTCCCCTTTAGAAGAACAGGACTAACTACAACCTCACATTTAAACATATTTTGCCCGCGGGAACAAGTCTTCACCATTTTCTACATTATAGATGAGCAAAGACTCACCAGGTAATAGTTGTTGAAGCTCCCTACAAGGACGCAGGGAATCATGTTGGACCTAGAATGTCAGAAATGAACATTTTGATTTAAAGAAATAAATATATATATATATATATCATGCCTGCAAACTCACGAGTGAAAAAGGTGACAAGGGGGGGGGGGGGGGTGTGCTGGTGACTTTTTTGTCGCCACATGTATGAACTACGGTCATTTGATTGTTCTGACCACAAATCTACATAAAAATAAACATTTTAAGAGAACAATAGGTCCACCATTCTCACTAAGTCAGTGATCGGGCCCTGTAATAATAGTAATACATATAAATTGTCATTATATATAATATGGTGATTCATGAACCAACTTTTTGGCCTGAACAAGTCTTGTGCTCTGCTGAGCCTCGAGTCTGTTCCTCGAGTCTGTTCTGCCTCTACCTGGTTGTTGTCACGATCTTTGACACAATACCTGCCATAAATATGATACTACCACGAGACCAGAATTCAGTGTGAGCAATTATAGTTACATAACTTTACAGATGTGTGTTTGAGGTGAAACCCCCTTGGCTTTCACACACACACACACACACACACACACAGCTTTTGTTGAATGATCGGCTCCGCCGATCCGCCCTCTTCTGTGAACCCCACCCCGGGATGAGGTGTAGGAGAATCACACAAGGTGACTCCCACCAAACCCCCCCATCCGGGGGGGGTCGCTCCTTCTGTGGGATCCACAAGTCATTCCCACCGCTTTCTGTGAGTAACCCGCCAGGATCCCCCCCATCAAAGCGATGCAGCTGAGTGTCGGAGAATCACACGAGGTGACTCAGCGAAACGCCACAAGACTTACGGAGCATTCACCCCGCTGAGATGAGGGGACCACCCCCCCACTCCTCCTGAGGGCGTCACATCACGGTGCTGCTCTGCTGGAAATCACTGCTATTTACACTAACTCTGCTCCGTGACATCACGACTACGAGTGACGTCACGGCATCAAAGCGCAGACAATGTTTCCATGGTGACTCAGCGACGTCACGGAGAATGTCTTGTCCGCGAGCGCGCGACATCCGCCAGCTAAACGGCGCGAGCCTTAACTGTTTTCTCTTTAACTCCTACACACGTAATAACTATCAACACACAGCACCCCAAAGCGAGCGGACGTTACATTAATACCTTCTCTCTCTACAGCTGTTTCTCCCCGCCTCAAATCTTCGTGCTCCGCTAGTTTACTGAAGCTTCATCGATCATATTTTTTACACCAAGAAACAACTTTTAAGTGGGCGAGGGTTGTTTGTGTGTTATTAGTTGTTATGCTAAGCTCGACAAACAGCTCCTTCTGTCGCTTCATACTTTCTGTACAGATGTCAGTGTTCTCCGTGTCTCACTCCAATCTCAGAAACGCCGGCCGGCCAGGTGACCCCCCCCCCCCCCTCTACCCCAAATCAAAAACTCTTCGGATCTACACGATTCACGTGGATGACCTATTTTAATTTCAAAACGGTGAATTTCACCGAATGGTGACAAGTTTGCAGGTATGATATATATGGACCAGACACATACATGGACATTACCTCTGCTGATGTCGTGCTGAGACGGTCATCTCTTGGCTGGTTGGGGTCTGTGGTGCAAAGGGAAGATTATTGATAACACAGAATAAGTAATAACTGCGTTCAGTGTGAAGACGCATTCAATGGCAATGGGAATCGCTCTCGCACATCCCGATTGGATTTAATGTTGAGTCAGAGGCCTACGATGAGATTATAAAACTATTCATCTTTTTTTATCTAAATGATTCATTTTGTTTCATTATTTATCTGCCTTTTTTAAAACACCTCATATTTGCAATGATTTATAATAAAACTGGTGAATTTACTTCCAATATCTCCAATTAATTCAATAATAGTAATAAAAAGAAGAGTCAACCAGAGGCGTTCGCTTTCCAGCCAGATTAAACGGCCTGTTGCAGCGTCAGAACTCATCAGATTCTGTTGCTTCATGTCAGCTGATCGAGCTCAGCCACCAGAACTCTGATGGTCTCTGGACCAGAACTCTGAGTCTCTGGAACCTCTTCAGTAGTGGATCATGTTCTGATTCTTGAGTTGAACATCTGAGAATAACATTGTTTACCTGTTGAGGCATCCGTCAGGCCGGGCGCCTCCTCCACAGTACAGGGCGCCTCCTCCACCGAGCAGGGCGCCTCCTCCACAGTGCAGGGCGCCTCCTTCACCGAGCAGGGCGCCTCCACAGTGCAGGGCGCCTCCTCCACCGAGCAGGGCGCCTCCTCCACCGAGCAGGGCGCCTCCTCCACCGAGCAGGGCGCCTCCTCCACAGTGCAGGGCGCCTCCACAGAGCAGGGCGCCTCCTCCACAGTACAGGGCGCCTCCTCCACAGTGCAGGGCGCCTCCTCCACAGTGCAGGGCGCCTCCACAGAGCAGGGCGCCTCCACAGAGCAGGGCGCCTCCACAGAGCAGGGCGCCTCCTTCACCACAGTACAGGGCGCCTCCTTCACCACAGTACAGGGCGCCTCCTCCACTGAACAGGAGGTTGCATCCACAGAACCGGTCGCCTCCTCAAAGGAATCAAATGAACAGTTCTCCTCAAAAGAACAGCTTGCCGCCTTAGAAGAACAGTTCTCCTCCACAGTACAGGGCGCCTCCTCAAAAGAACCGGTCGCCTCCTCAAATGAATCAAAGGAATAGTTCTCCTCAAATGAACAGTTCGCCTCCTCAAAAGAGCAAGTATCCTCCTCTGCAGAGCAGGTCTCCACCTCCACAGAGCAGGTCTCCTCCTCCACAGAGCAGGTCTCCACCTCCAAGGAGCAGGTCTCCTCCTCCACAGAGCAGGTCTCCTCCTCCACAGAGCAGGTCTCCACCTCCACAGAGCAGGTCTCCACCTCCAAGGAGCAGGTCTCCTCCTCCACAGAGCAGGTCTCCTCCTCCACAGAGCAGGTCTCCTCGTCCACAGAGCAGGTCTCCTCATCCACAGAGCAGGTCTCCACCTCCACAGAGCAGGTCTCCTCCTCCACAGAGCAGGTCTCCTCCTCCACAGAGCAGGTCTCCTCCTCCACAGAGCAGGTCTCCACCTCCACAGAGCAGGTCTCCACCTCCACAGAGCAGGTCTCCACCTCCACAGAGCAGGTCTCCACCTCCAAGGAGCAGGTCTCCTCCTCCACAGAGCAGGTCTCCACCTCCAAGGAGCAGGTCTCCTCCTCCACAGAGCAGGTCTCCACCTCCACAGAGCAGGTCTCCACCTCCACAGAGCAGGTCTCCTCCTCCACAGAGCAGGTCTCCACCTCCACAGAGCAGGTCTCCACCTCCACAGAGCAGGTCTCCACCTCTACAGAGCAGGTCTCCACCTCTACAGAGCAGGTCTCCACCTCTACAGAGCAGGTCTCCACCTCTACAGAGCAGGTCTCCACCTCCAAGGAGCAGGTCTCCTCCTCCAAGGAGCAGGTCTCCTCCTCCACAGAACAGGTCTCCACCTCCACGGAGCAGGTCTCCACCTCCACGGAGCAGGTCTCCACCTCCAAGGAGCAGGTCTCCACCTCCAAGGAGCAGGTCTCCTCCTCCACAGAGCAAGTCTCCTCCTCCACAGAGCAAGTCTCCTCCTCCACAGAGCAAGTCTCCTCGTCCACAGAGCAGGTCTCCACCTCCAAGGAGCAGGTCTCCACCTCCAAGGAGCAGGTCTCCACCTCCAAGGAGCAGGTCTCCACCTCCAAGGAGCAGGTCTCCACCTCCACAGAGCAGGTCTCCACCTCCACAGAGCAGGTCTCCACCTCCACAGAGCAGGTCTCCACCTCCACAGAGCAGGTCTCCACCTCCACAGAGCAGGTCTCCACCTCCACAGAGCAGGTCTCCACCTCCACAGAGCAGGTCTCCACCTCCACAGAGCAGGTCTCCACCTCCACAGAGCAGGTCTCCACCTCCACAGAGCAGGTCTCCACCTCCACAGAGCAGGTCTCCACCTCCACAGAGCAGGTCTCCTCCTCCACAGAGCAGGTCTCCACCTCCAAGATGCAGGTCTCCTCCTCCACAGAGCAGGTCTCCTCCTCCACAGAGCAGGTCTCCTCCTCCACAGAGCAGGTCTCCTCCTCCACAGAGCAGGTCTCCTCCTCCACAGAGCAGGTCTCCTCCTCCACAGAGCAGGTCTCCTCGTCCACAGAGCAGGTCTCCACCTCCACAGAGCAGGTCTCCTCCTCCACAGAGCAGGTCTCCACCTCCACAGAGCAGGTCTCCACCTCCACAGAGCAGGTCTCCACCTCCACAGAGCAGGTCTCCACCTCCACAGAGCAGGTCTCCACCTCCACAGAGCAGGTCTCCACCTCCACAGAGCAGGTCTCCACCTCCACAGAGCAGATCTCCACCTCCACAGGACAGGTCTTTTCCTTAACCTCGTCACCCTGAGGAGCAATAAAGGCAAAATCCACAAGTCAGATGTGAAAACTTGTAGTTAATATTATTTAATCGTGCAGATTCAAATCCTTTACTGGATCTCGGGGAGCAGCTGTCGGCGTCTCGGTAGCTGCCGTCAGGGCTGCAGACACAAAGACAGATTCTTTAGGTTAGCGATCGGCCGGTAACGAGCATCAATACGTTTCCAGTGTCATTCATTAATGCTGGGGTCATTCTTTTATGTACAAGACAGCATCAGGTTTGACTTAAACATTGCTTTCCTGACTTTGTATGACAAAAGAAATGGATAGAAATCAATGTACTGAATTCTTATTTGTGAAAATAATAGCATAGAATTGAGAAGGTGAAAGGTTATCAAACCAACAGTTTTACTTAGGATACAAATATTGAGAGAGGACGTCATCAAACCTGTATGTCCATCCCCGTGATGAACCACGTTGTCCTCTGTGGTCATCAAGTCATTCTAAAAACAATAATAATAGCAGATTATTAATCACTGACAATGATGTCATGAAAAACTGTCAAATTGGTGACAAGACTATAATAATTTACTCTGCACAACAACTACAAAAAGAACAGAAAAGTGACGCCAATCAAAAGTACTGATCCATAACATTACCTGAACATGTGTGGTTCCACATGGCAGCTCCTCCTTTGGGACATCTGCTCCGTCAATCTCCTGCTCGAGAGGGACGTCTACGGAGATTATCACAAAATACAACACAGTATGTTCAGAACACACGGCATCACACACTTGGTCATCCAAATGGAATTCCACCTGCAGAGTTTCAAACTACTTTCTATAAAACAAAGATGCTCTTCTTAATGATCTGAAGCCAGAGTGTACGTTATGTTTTAAACATTATTGACAGCTTGCCTTAAAGCCTACACTGTACGAGTGTTTCGTGGTAATATGAAGGAATCGCTCACCGAATGCAGGAAGCACGCAGTCGGGCAGCAGCACTTCAGCCTGAATCTGAAAGATGACAAAACACACCAATAAAAACCAATGGAAGATGAAAAAAATGTTTTTTTTGCATAAGCTGTGTGTAGCGATACAAAAACCACCATGTTCCCTTTTTACATCTTCAGAAATGTGAATTATGCGTCTCAAGCGGATTAAATTACTTTACGGGAAACCTTTAGAACGCATCAAGTCTATTTACCCACATGTGCTCAAGTCAGCAGGATAAACAACTTGGTCAGTCGCACAGCTCACCGTGGTCACTGTAGCGGCGCTGGTCAGAGAATCATCCCTCGCCATGACAACCTTGCTGTGATCTCTGTCCTCGGTCAGATCTGTAAATGCAAAGAAGACGTTATTTTTTCTCACCAATAATGTGATTTTGAGCAGGAATGCATCATTAATTACTCATCAGAAACAAAAGATGAAAGAAGGGAATGTGTTTACCAGAAGAAGTCATGATGTCAACGCTGCCGGTGGGAGCCTCTCCTGGCAGAGACTTCAAACCGGTCGTTGCGACCTCCGATTCATCCGTGGCCTGGGTGGGGTTCTCATCCAATAGAGAATTGAAGTAGTCTAGCTCGTTTATTTCCATTACTAACATCTCCTCTTCTTCAACTCCTTTGTCACTTTCCACCGCACTCTTGTCACAGCTCATGGTCAAAATGCCGTGGGCATCTTTGTTCTGGAGTTGAGGTAACCCAATTCCATCCATGCCGCCGTCACACGGCAAGATATCTGCGTGGGGGTCGACAAGCTCCCCCGTGCTCCGCTCTTCACATTGCAGTGGTGCTTGGCTTGGAGGGCTCAGTCCAGAAGCAGCAGGTTGGTTTTCCGTTGAGGCGCTGCTTCTCCACCAGGTTCTCAGGGCTTCATTTATCACCTGGCCTTCACATTCAAGCCGCACAAGCAGTTTGATTTGACCCGCTTCTCCGGCTACTCTGGCGACGGTCAGCTGTAGCACTTTGTCCATCGTGAGCGCCGACAACTCATCGACTGCGTCGCTGCGCCAAGTTCCGCGTGCAGCGTCGAAGCCTTCCAGCTCGCACAAGAAGGCCTGTCGAGGAGTCCCCGTCAGGTCGGGGGGCATTTCCCTCACGTCCGTGAAGTTGACTCGGGTCTTGTTCCCGTAGTCCACAAAGAGAACAGACAGCTCACCTCCATCTCTGCCGATGACCTCTGCACGATACCAGAAGCCATCGTCTGAAAAGAGGGCGATGCACGGGCTGCCGAGGGCGATGGAGTCCGGGTCGACGCTCTTGTGATCGGCAGCAAACACTTTGGAGACGCTCGATGTGATCTTCTCGAGGTCCTCAGAGTCCGCGGACTGACACCAAAAGTTCTGAGCGGTACTTATCGCCGTGATGTAGACCTCCATCTTCTGTCCCTCTAAAAACTCTTCTTGCTGGTAACATAACGAGGAGTTCGGTGGTGAGTTCTCTGGCACGTTCTGACGGATCTGTGCATGCGGTTCCTTGACTTGTTCAGGTTCCTCAGAGGTCACTCCAGAGCAGTCGGTTGAGCCAGGAGGAGGAACTTTACACCTCACACTCACACCATTGTCTTCAAGTCTGACTTCCCAGACAGATCCTGATTGCCTGACGAAGTTGCACTTAAGCAACTTTTCTCCATTGCTCCCGATGTCTTCTTTGAACGCCGACAGTACTTCTGGGTCAAGCACTTCCTCTTTTCCAAGACCGGCAGCCTCATTCAGCATACAGTGTGTGCTGTAGCTGGGAAACTGCAGTAAGGACTTCTGGAGTATTCTAATCTTGGAAATTGGCATTGTTGCGGTGTTTCCGAAATCTACAAATTCAACAAGAGCCATCGTTTTGCCTTGGACCTCTCTTACAACCGCTCGGTACCACGAGGAATCATCAGCGAACTCGGCTTGAACAAGTTCACCTGGATGCACTTCTTTGACGATGTGGGTTTCGGGGGTGAGTTGGGGACCATTTAGCTTTTCCACAAGGGAGAATGTGGCATCCTCCTCTCTGACAAGTTGCACATAGAAACTCAGAGGGCTATTGCACTGGGAGACATAAACATCTGCTTCCATTCCGGATACGATAGAGCTTGGGGGCAGATCTGCAAGTTCAGGGTATTTTTCCACAGCGCTTTCAATCTGGAATCCAGTGCCAGGGGATTTGGACTCAATGGGCTGTTTCGTTTCTGTGGGAAGGCTTTCTCTTCTTGGTTTGATATGGGCTACTGCCGACTCCGAGCCATCTTCTGGGCTACGTGACTCTCTTTTGTGTGGAGGCGTGTAGAACTCCAACGGAACAGCTCTAATCTTTCGGCCATTTTTGCAAACAACGTCCAGAGGCTTTGACGCAGACTGCAGATTCATGTCGTCGTTCTGCATGTTTGCAGCTTGTTTTGGGACAACTTTTGGAGTCTTTTGCAAATGATTTGCTGGAGCCTCGAGCGCTCTCCGACTCTGGAGGACAACAGCCTCTTCGGTTTGCTTCTCGGTATGAAACATCTTCTTGATCTTCGAGTTGACCTGAGTGTTTCCATGATACAGTTCAACCTGCAGCTTCCCGTCCGGTTCCCGCGCCACTACCAGAGCTTTGAATTTACAGTCCGTTGCGCTCGTCTCAAACCAGCGGTTCATCTCATTAGGCACGTTGGCAGGGACATCAGAGAGACTACACTGAACTGCTTGCACAGGCACTGACATGATGTCACTAGCCTCTCTGGGAATCGGAAGCAAGTCAGACTTGTCCACTTCAATAGTGTCCCCATAATCCACAAAGTGAACCAGAATCGCGGGCTTTATAGCCTTGATCTGTCCCCTGTACCATTGCCCATCCGTGTATTTCGCAAAGCACAAAGTTCCAAAGACAGTCGGGAGCTTTACGGTCCCGAGCTGATGACAGAGATTTTTGACTTTGATCTTGAGATCTTTGATCACATCGGCGTTTTTCTCGAGGTGGCAGTAGAACTCATGGACATTGTTCACACACGTCACTGTGACCGGTTCCTCTGTTCCGGTTTTGACATTGTGCGTCGAGTAGTAGTACGTGTCCAGACGGAAAGATGGCCCCGCAGCTTTCTGGGGAGGGGCACTTCTGAGCAGATTGACAATACTGGTGCAGACGCTCTCAAAGGGCGTTTCCAGATCCACAATGTTGAAAACGATCTTCTGCTCGCTGTACATGACGGCGTATATTGTGCACTTAAAAATGGCATAGTTGGTAGAGGCCGCCGTGTCCACAAAGCTGCGGAACTTTGCAACCGCTTCTCCATTCCAGTCATTTACAGCAGATGTGGGGTTAATGGGGTTTAACAGACTGCATCGAAAAGCTTGGCCTTGCAGAGAAAGGAATTGTGGGACGATCCTCCTCAGGTCACAGCGGGAGACGGTCGCCGTCTGGCCATAGTCGACAAACAACACGTCTAAATGTGGCAGTTCACGTTTGTAAATTACAAGGGCCCTGTACCACAATTGGTTATCGGGGTGGCGGGCGATGCACGCCATTTCCACATGTGATTGGAACTCACTGCCAGCGTAGTGAGTCTGGATGTCATGCATGAGCATTTTTAAGTGTCCTGCATTTTTAACTTGCTGGCACCAAAAGTCATTTGGGCTTTCAATGTAGGACACGCTGACATCAATGACACTTCCGATGGGAAACATGTGCTCCTTGAATGAAGGAATTTGCGTCTCCTTACCAACAGCGCCCACTGGGTTTACGGTCGTCTGGAAAGACGTTCCTTTGTTGCCGTGTACACCCGAGAGCCTGGCATCTGGGAGTTGTGGCGGAATAGCAGGCTGCATAGTCATATTTGTTTTCGGTTGACCCTGCATCTCAGCTCTTTCCGCATGGCCAGAGCTGCACATAAGTGTGCTGAGATCTCTTTCTTCCTGTGCTTCAGGATCCGTTAGTTGGACGACGTAACCCTCGTCGTATTTTGCCGTCACGTGTACATTTAGGTCTTTATCTTTAACCGCTTTGAGGAAAAAGTCTTGTGCACTTTGACTCCATTTCCCATCTTTTGGCCGGACACCAGCCAGGGAGCATTTCAGTGACAGACATGGCAGCTTTTTGAACTCATCAGGGAGGGTCCTGATGTCACTCCTGTCCACCACTTTGGTATTTCCATAATCCACAAAGAACACCGTGACTTGCTTTCCGCTACCCTCCGCCACAGTTGCTCTGTAGAACTCACCATCTTCTGCTTTGGCAGCACAGTAGAGGCCAACTGTTGGATTTCTCACCACATCTTTATCCACCGGGACTTTGTACAGATGATAGATACTATCCATCAGTTCATCAAACTTATAAGCATAGGTCTGTGTTTGGATCCAGAACTCTGACGGGTCAGATATGTGATGAACTGCTGCCACGTGTGAGGAATTGAGTGCAAGGTTTTCAGTTGGCAAGTACACCATTTCTTTCCTTTGTGTACCCGTCACAGTCTGAGCACGAGTTGGCATCTTCCCTGGGTTGCGTTCTTGTTGAGCAGGTTGCTTGCAACTGGATGCAGCGTTGCAGATGGCATAATCTCCAAGTGTTTTTTCACTCTCCAGAGAACGGCTATCCATGGAACTAAACAGGTTGTTAATGCTCGAGTTGTCATCGCCGTAGAGCGTGACATAGTGAACACCCTCAGAGATGCTTTGGTACTCAAATTTGGCAATCACACTCTTGTGCAGAAGAAGGGTTTTGAGATAGTCAATCTGGCTGGATGTCCATCCAACCCCTTTGTTATTGACTCCATGGAAGGAGCAGACGTAAGTCACAACAGGCATCCTGAAGAACTCTGAAGCCAGTGGTCTTACATTCTCTATTTGAACAAACTCTTTGGTTCCATAGTCTACATTTAACACTCCCACCACTTTGTTGTTTGAGCACACCTGTTGTAGAACAGAGCGGTACCACCTGCCGTCGCTTCCTTTTGCAGCGCATGGAAACCCAATCATTTCTGGACTTACAATGCAATTGGCTGCTCTGCCCTCACAGCACTGCGTAATTTGCCCCGAGAGTTTCTTCAGCTCTTGCGAGAAGACTTTCAACTGGCAAAACATCCGCTGGGGATTCGTCACTTCTGTGACGATGACGGTCTCCACAGTTCCTGCTGACAACTCCGGGTACATGAACACCTCGTTCTTACTCAGTCGCTCGCCTGCTGCCAGGGAGATCCGAGTCTCCGTTGACGCCTCCATTGGACTGTGGGACTGCAGCGACATCAGGACAAAGTCCTGGAACACATCTGGAGACAGCTTCCTGGCAATTCCCATCTCATACATTTGTTTTGATATGAAAGGGATGTGCAGGAGAAAGGTTTTGTGTGGCACGAGTACATCTTGCACATGTGCCTTCACAGACTTCCCAGAGAGAGATTGTAGAAACTCAAGAGCCACTGGGGACCATTTCTTCTCAGCTGAGAGTGGCAACACATTGGCTAGGACACAAAATTCCACTTCGGGTGGCAGGTGGAAGTGGTCCTTCTTGCCCCATGCCAGCTGACTTGTGGCAGTCCTATATGTTCTCCCTTTGTCAAAGAGGAACACACTGTATTTCGAGCCATTCTTTGACACTATGCGAGACCTGTACCAAGAACCGTCCACTTGAGCCAAGCACTGGTCACCAGGATTTCCTTCAAACTCTTGAAATGTGTTTCCAGGAGATTGAATCTCTCTGGCAAGGCACTCATAATCTGCTTTCCGCTGCTCGCTAAATTTCCCCCAGAACTCCACAAGCATACAAAGAGGATGCAAGTGGACACTGCTTATGAGGACTGTTACATCTGAATATTTGGTTGGGAGTCCTGGAATTGATGACATTTTGGCAGTTTCATGAATTCCAGCTACCCATGATTTTTCAGCTCTCATCAACACAGCCGTGTGAGCACTGGACGTTACCTGAAAACACACAGACAAACACACACACACACACACACTAAACACCACATTGCCACAAACTCCTAAAATTCTTGTTCAAATATCCTTTCTTGCTATTCTTCTAAAAAGGTACATCACAAATGTAAACTCTGCAGTTACACACAAAATATAGCAAGACATGTCACCACAAATGTTAGAGATTGTTATACAACTATTTATGGTAAAGATAATACATCAGTTTAGTATGTTGTTTTAGACAAGAAATGTCTGCAGACCATCTCCTTAATAAGCTTGTATTGTAAAATATATCTAAGGCTGTCTTTCCTCTAAGGTACTGGGAAAAGTAAAAAGATGAAATCCCCCCCATTACTCCAAGTCAATTAAATAATACAGCCAAGTAAAACTGTGTTAAAAAGTATTTTACAACTGAGAAAAACATGTGATCCTGTCTAAGCAGACACTCATCAAACTCTAGTCAATACAACTGTTCACATTAAGAAACGTTCCACCAGGAAAGTGCATATATGTGCTGTTGAATAACCAAAATACTCACTGCTTATTAGTTGCTTTTAGATGTGCACAGGAGACGGCAGAGCTTGAACAAATCTTGCTGAGAGCAGGTCCAGTGGGAAATCTAAAAACAGGCCCAAAGACATTAAAAAAATACAAACTCACAACATTTGTAATCAATTGCAAGCAATTAAATACAATAAAGATATCCAATTAAACAGAGGTGGGCAACCAGCAGTACGAGAATGATTTTTGTCAATCTTAAAGGGCCCTGCCTGACAAATACCGGTCACAGCCATTAGGAGTTGTGCAGCCCGTTATATACGGTACCTTTTAATTTGTACAGACTATTAATAATATTAAAGTTTAAACGTAGTCTATGGTGGGACAATATATCCCAAAAAAATGAGTAGTACCGACCAACTTAAAAAACTAAAAAACATTTAAGCCATACCCATTTTGTTAACATAGGTTGGTACAATTTAAAAAAAATATGACCCATGCTTAAAAAACACGTGACTAAGTCTGATCACGTTTCCTCCTCAGGCAAAACTAGGTTAGCTTTAGTCCAATTTTACAATGAAGGGGAAACATTTTAAATATTGAGTGACAATATTATAGATGTAAAATATATCTATATAATCTGGAAATAAAGAGTAAAAAAGTACAAGTATAATATATTTTATGAAGTAAGTAGTCAATTAACGTTAAATGTCAAATGTATGGGCGGTTTGTCAAACTATAAATACTATATAACGTTAAATGTAATATTCAGAGGCACATGCAAGATATGCATTATATTTCAAATAAATGTTTCAGAAGTATTCACAATTCACTTACAGATGCATTACTTTTCCTGACAGTACTCATATTTATACATTTCTTCGTCCAGCTGTCTTACCTTACCCGTTGTACCGTGTGCAACACACAGGCTCATATATGACGTAAGCTCTCTAAAGACCATCGGTCACGTTAGAGAGAATAAACGGGTTTTTACACCTTCCTTCAACAAAAAAAGTTGGAGGAATAATCACAAGCCTGAGCTCGATCGATGAATGGACAAACAGCTAGCAACAGAGTTAATGTTACACATTTTGGTTTGAGCCGTTCGACAGCAACAATAAACAAACAAATTGGTTCAATTCATTTACAGAAACAAAATTAATTTCAGTGTTTCCAGACCAAAACAACCACGTAAGGAACGGGCTCCGTGTTGGCTAGCTCGCTGTCGTTACCCGCTTCGGCCTTTTGAACCACACGCTCGTGCTAATTAGCAGATGACGTTACAGGCGCTAAACTAATTCACCACAAACGTTGGTCAGATTATTGTGATTTTCCGATTTACACAGTAACTAATAACTCACCCGTTGTAATTCAGGAGCTCGAGCCGAGGTTTCAGAGGCACCGAATTAACGCGAACTTCACGAGTCCCTCGTGGCAGCGGCGCGTGGATCCGACCGACCGTGTTCGCGGTTAGCTAACTGAACGTGTTCGCCCTTAGCCAACTGGCGCAGCTCCGTGCGCGCGCAGAACTATCGAGACGTTTCTCTTTTTTTCTTCCTGTGACTAGCCGTGTTCCTCACCCGGTGTGACGGTTTAAGAAGCGACCGTGTTAACTGGAGACTTTGCACCAAACGCGCCCGTTGTTGTCGTAGTTACAGAGAGCTGTTGCAAATAGGAAGACAACACGTAGCTGCCCTCGTGAATGCCGCATTGTTCTTCTTCTTCTTCTTCTTTTTTAACGGCGGTTGGCATCCATATAATGCCGCATTGTTTAATTGATATAGTAGCGAGATGATAGTATGTATATGCGGGAGGGTTTGACACTGTATTACGAAATTAAACCAACGGCCGTCGTAACTACGACAACAACGAACGCCTTCGTCTGAAAAGTCGCCAGTTAACTGGCGACTTTGAACCGAACGCGCCCGTTGTTGTCGTAGTTACAGGAAGCTGTTGAAAATATGAGGGGAACACGTAGCTGCCCTCGTGAATGCCGCATTGGTATAGTAGCTATATATGAGTATGTATATTGGAGGGTTTGACACTGTAGTACAAAATTAAATCAACGGCCGTCGTAACAACGTAACAATGTTTGGAGGTGACTGTTGATCCTCTTCGAGTTTGCTGTAAGGAAACATTAACATGAAATTATTCAATATTTGTTATTTTCGTATACAGAGTAAGAAAATACTTCAATACATAACCAAAGAAATGTATCAACAATATAAACTTATTATAAATGGCTGATAGAGTGCCTTTCTCTCTGACACACACATACACATACACACACACACATGCACACAGATTGAACTACACTAATACACTCTATTGTTCTATATTTCTTAGTAAACTGACCAACGAGAATATAACAGACTTAAAAGAGCCTTTAAGTGATGTCTCCACTGACTGCTGTAACTCTGTCATTTCTTCATGTGACCTGCCTCGGCTGTTCTGCACTTAGCCAGCAGAACCAGTCTCTCTTTTTCTATTTCAGTTGTACCATTGAAGGAATACTATCATACGAAGAAAAAAGATATCTCATGTTGCTGAAACTGCCTGTTCCAAAGGTGTGGATGTGCTTATGACACTTGATTTGGAAGATTGAAGTGAACTTTCCTCGCTATAGAAAGCAACAAATATGTATGCCCACCTGACAAAGTCCAACAGCCATATGAATGTTGGACCTTTAATTTATGGCAACAGTTTAGTTACATTAAAAGTATTACTTTACAATCAATCAAGATGTGGTTCTAGAAAGAAAACATGCACATACCTTCCCACCCAATCCAACTATGTCCCTGGCTGTATTAGAGCTGTTGCACCATAATAAACTTGGAAACCTGAAAACAAGGCCCTTTCTCAATACCAAGTATCAGCCAATTAATTACCTTGTGTTAGAAACCGATCGGAACTTGCTGGGATCGTGTTTTCCAATTGGGCCTGCAAACTTGTTATTTATTTGATTCAATACACAATATATGTTTCCTGTGTGTCATAATAATGTTTGATTGTTCCTTGTCAGCAAACAATTGATATATTAACAATGGTATTGTGTTGATGAAGTCAAATTGCATCGTAAATACAGGACTGTCTCAGAAAATTAGAATATTGTGATAAAGTTCTTTATTTTCTGTAATGCAATTAAAAAAACAAAAATGTCATGCATTCTGGATTCATTACAAATCAACTGAAATATTGCAAGCCTTTTATTCTTTTAATATTGCTGATTATGGCTTACAGCTTAAGAAAACTCTAAAATCCTATCTCATAAAATTTGAATATTTCCTCAGACCAAGTAAAAAAAAGATTTATAACAGCAAAACAAAATCAAACATTTGAAAATGTGTTTCCAGGTGTTTCGAGTTAATTAGACGATTCAAGTGATTTGTTTAATACCCTACTAGTATACTTTTTCATGATATTCTAATATTTAGAGATAGGATATTTGAGTTTTCTTAAGCTGTAAGCCATAATCAGCAATATTAAAAGAATAAAAGGCTTGCAATATTTCAGTTGATTTGTAATGAATCCAGAATGCATGACATTTTTGTTTTTTTAATTGCATTACAGAAAATAAAGAACTTTATCACAATATTCTAATTTTCTGAGACAGTCCTGTATATCAAAAGGATGGCGACAGAGCAGAAAATGCAAAAAAAGATAAACTCTCCTATTCAAGAGCTGTCAATCACAATTAAAGGAATGACGGGCGCCATCTGTATGTGTGATTGACAGCATATTGCAAGAGTATTAATCTAAATAATGAAATAAGATAAACTAATTTCCCAGTTATTATTATAATAATAATTATTATTATTATCAATATTATCATTATAATAATTATTATTATTATTATTACTATTATTATTATTATTATTATTATAATAGTTATTATTCTTATTATTATAATGATAATATTGATAATAATAATAATTATTATTATAATAATAATAGTTATTATTATTATAATGATAATATTGATAATAATAATAATAATTATTATTATTATTATTATTATTATTAGGAGTAGTAGTAGTAGTAGTAGTATAACTATTATATTGATAGTATAGATGTTACACATTCCAGAACAGTAGGTGGCGACATGCACCGTCAATGTTTGTTTGTAGTCCGCCAGAGAAGAAGAAGAAGAAGAAAGCCCGGAAGTGCGTAACCACCTGACCACACCGCTGCCATTTTGACAACGGGCAGAGCGAAGCGCCGCGATCCTGCGTGTTTGTTTCCAGCGGTCTTATTTACACGTACTAATATTTCACCATGGCTATGCAAGCAGCGAAACGCGCTAATGTAAGTCGGAGCACGTCCGCTGTTCTCTGAGGAAAATTACTGATGGTATTAGCGTAGTTAGGCTAGGAGCTAGTGTTAGCATGTGGCTAAAGCTAGCATGCTAACGAATTGAAAACAATCGCATTAACTTGCTGTTAAAACTCGCCGCTTTCTTGCTTTTAGCAACTCCTAGCGTTCTTTCTGTAGGCGACTTATGTGGGTCGCAAAGTATTTGTTTTGTGAATGTGGGAGCGTGAACATAAACATCACAATATTCCCTCAAAAGTGACAACGTGCCAGCTAAGTGTGGTTCCTGGTGCGTGAGGTTCATCTGGTAACCGGCTCTGGAACTCCACGCCATTCATCACCTGCATTTCAAACGGACTCTATTAATGCTCGTTTAGTAACGAGACGAATAGTCTGGTGGATGTGTGACGATATGACGTCATCTGGTTGAATTGTTATCTCAAAGATGTCTGACTCGTGGTGTGCTGCAGATCCGACTGCCTCCTGAGGTGAACCGGATCCTTTACGTCAGGAACCTCCCGTACAAGATCACAGCCGAGGAGATGTACGACATCTTCGGGAAATACGGGCCGATCCGCCAAATCAGAACGTGAGTGTGTGTGTCAGGAAGCAGATGACGTCATTGTGGTTATAACACGAAATGTGTTGCACAACAGCCAATTATTCATGGGGCTTTTTATCAGTGACATTCTGATTCAAAACTATTACTTGATGTTATTGGCTCTCTGCCTCTCACATTGGGAGTCGGAGGCATTTCAATGTTGGCTCAATGAAATCAAGATGGTAGGAAAACAAATGAAATACGACGGCCAGATATTATTTTACATCTCGCAGTCGGGTAGGAAATTAACATCTTTTTTTACGGGGCAACTTTTGCTCGCAGTGACTGACATCCAGGGGCATTTGAAAAGAAATTGGGGGCACTTTTTGAAATTTGTGAAATAACATTTAACCTTTGTTCAAAAATAATAAATATACTTATTTATTCTTCCAATATATGAGCAAGTGTCTTACAAATGGCAATAAAAAGACTATTAGGCTGTCGTCTACGGATTAAAAATGTTTTCTTCGATTGTTTTAACACAAAACAAACAGAAAAAATAAATCATATTCAATGTTGTTCTTATTTCTTATTTATTGTTATTACATTTTTTTTACTATTAACAATTATAACTTCTTTCTTTCTATTTTTAATAATTTAATTTTATATTTATTGATTTTTGTTTGTGTACAATACAGGCATTACAGATAGGACACACACAACAAAGAACAATAACAAAAGGCTATTAAATTATCATATTATTAGAGGACATTTTTTGCCTCTTCCCGTGATGTCAGGGGCAACATAAATTTCTTAGGGGCAGTTTTGCTCTTTGCCCTGTTGTGTTTCTGACGCTGGTCGCAGTCGATGCTGCTCACACTTGTAGCCCAGTAAGAATTAAATATATAATCCGATGTAAAATAGATTCAAAACTGTTCTGGTTCCATTCAAAACATTTGTTGGTGTCTTTTATTGATCTTGTTGTCACTGTGTGTTTTGCTTGTTTTCCTCTCAGAGGGAACACGCCTGAATCGAGAGGAACGGCGTATGTGGTTTATGAAGACATCTTTGACGCCAAGAATGCCTGCGACCATCTGTCAGGCTTCAACGTGTGCAACCGTTACCTGGTGGTCCTCTACTACAATGCAAACAGAGTACGTATCACAGTGTCTGGAGGGAAATTATGGGATATGCTTTTGTAAAAGTCTTGCATAAATATATGTTCAGATTATAATTTAAAAAACTTATATTTGAACATGCAGCCATTCCAGATGTATTAAAGTTTTCGCTTGTTTATCAACTCGTTGCAGGCGTTCCAGAAGATGGACACGAAGAAGAAAGAGGAACAGCTGAAGCTTCTAAAAGAGAAATACGGCATCAACACGGACCCTCCGAAGTAGCTTCCTGCCTCTTCGTCCTTCTATCTGTACAAACCCCCCGCGTTCCTCGGTTTACGCCGGTCGTTATTTTACTGGTCTTTTTTTATATGATTGTGTTTCATCAAAATTCTCTTTGTTTGATCCTCAACTTCACGAAGGACACGATTCACAGGATGTGAATGTGTGTGGCCATAGTCTTCATCCTCCAAGATGTTATTTTTTACTCTTTTCAGACGCATCCAGTCTTTAAATGTAAAGCTAACCATGTGCGACATGAAATGGAGTTGATCAGTGACGACTATGTGAAGTATTTGGTTTCTGTAAAATAAATGCCCCTATTCTTAAAGCTCCGCCTCCTCATTACACACTGGAGTGTCCTGTGTGAACCTCGATGGACTGTACACATGCTCTACAGTCGCCTGATGCTCTGGTGATGATGCAATCCCTCAGCTTTTACACTGATGCCCAAAAAGACTTTATTCCCACTTGTTACTGCTATTGTATCCACCTGGGGGGGGGGTATTCAAATCAAAGAACAATCATCTCAACGGGGTCATCTGGTGGTTGTACAGGGACATTATATTAGAAACCAGCATATCCTTTTCAATACCGGCTCGTATGGATTAAACTGTTAGGAAAATAAACCTCCACAAACTATTTCTAATACAAATTGGTCTAAAAGGTCTCTAGTAAATTCTTAAATTCATTTCCATTTAGATTATATGAAAAGTACTTGTCAGGTCAGAAGAAAAGTACAACTTTTTAATAGCTGAAACGGTGTTGGAAATACACAAAGGCAAAGGGAAAAACTGCCCCTAAGAAATACGACGTTACCCCTGATATCACGAGGGGCGACACATGCCCCTATAATGTCCTCATATTTTAATACGATTTGTTCTTTGTTGTGTGTCCTATCTGTGTTGCCTGTACTAGGTACACACAACAGAATTAATAAATATAATTTTAATTCATAAACTAAACAAAATAAATTAATTAGAATTGTTAATAGTACCATAAATAACCACGAAGAAATAAAAATATAATTGAATATGATTGATTTGTTTTCTGTTTGTTTTTTGTTCTGATAATCTAAGACAGGGATTCCCAAAGTGTGGTGGGGGTGCGCGAGCTGTCTCTAGGGGGTGCGCGAGAGGAAAAATGTAATGGCGGTCTAATGGTGTAATAATTAATATTAAACATTCTCAGGGCTCTCAAGTGTCACGCATTGAGCGTGAGACTCAGTGGCGTCCCTAGGCTAAAGCCCCGGATGTTTTTTAATTAGCCCCGAATGTTAATTTAAAATAAAAAAAGATTTGGCACACAAGTGGTTAACACCTCCAGGTCGCACGTGACGTCATTCACCCAAAAAAGCGGAGTCAGACTGGCAGCAGGGCACGTAACAGCAAGCTTCTGTCTGAGAGTGTTTCTATGTCTACAAATTTCGCTGCTTCACGGTCCGTGTACGTTTTGTTAGTTTGTTTTTTCGTTTCATTCCAAATACGGAATACGGAAATCACGTGGTTTTTTCGTTTTCCGTTTGAAAACCAAAAACGGAAAAACGGAATACCACCTCCGTATTTCGTTTCTGCCGTCTGAAACCAAAAACGACAGAACGGAAGTGCTTAAAATTAAGTCAAAATAAAAGCCAGTGATACATATTCGTATTAACCTTAGAAGAATATTAATTAATCAATATAAAGAATAAATAATTAAACGGGGATATTTTAACGATGCAAACACATAGCAGGGTAACGTTAGAAGAATATTAATTAGTCAATATAAAGAATAAAGAATTAAACCTGGATATGTTAGCGACAGTGGTGACGACGGGAAGTTTAATATTCATGTACACAGCAAGAATCACCTTCTCACTTAATCGTTGCATTGTTTGATGCAACACAGTTAATCAACATGTAATTAAATAACTATTTCACACTTTCATTAATTATTCAGAATGGTTAACTGAAGATATTGAAATGTGTGAAAGTAAGTTAGTCTGGGGGGGGGAAATATTTGTTTATCAAGAATCTGAAAATGTCTATTTTGCAATGACAGAATCACAGAATCGAGAGAATCTGGCCAGAAATCAACAACCGGGTTAACTATCCGTTGAAAGCTGCATTGGTCCAACTGGTGGATCAGGAGGAGCTGGACATGGAGGACCAGATGACTCGGTTCTGTGTGTCATCTTTGACATGCCAGTTGGCCCAGATCGGTGTTAACCGAACTGTGCAAGCATGGAATGCACACAGGATTCCTGGTATGTCTTCGGGTTGGTCTTTCAAGCCTTTTTTAATGTGAATAATTATTTTCAAAATGTTTTACTATTGAATGTTTCTTAAACATGTTTAATCAAATACTAGAAGGAGCATGTTGCAATACATGGCATGGTTGTGACAGCCACATTGAATTATTATTACAGGGAGGGGGATACCAAATTACTTGGCCAGAGATGGATGCCCAAATAAGCTGTCGACAGACCTTTTGCCAAATGCATCTGTGGCTGCAGACTGGTACGACCAGGAAGTGGGCTCACTGACAGAGTGTCAGACTTTGACACCAACCATTTCCAAGTTTACAGGACCAGGAAGCTGCAGTGAGGGGATTTGCTCTGCAGTGCCCTGATACAAGTGTCCTGCTGGACAATGCAGTGAATAATCTGCCACAACCGTTCAAAGATGGACTCAAAGGCCTCATCGACATCTCAAGGACAAATTGCCAACGCTGATGTTTTTTTGTGTGTCTAAGTTGTTATTGTCTGTGCTTTTTAATTGGTTCAACTGACGGAATGTTTTTTTCTTTTCTTCAAATGTTGGGGGTCTAAAGGGAGAAATATGTTCTTTTTGAATAAACACTTCTGTTGTCTTCAAAGTCTGGCACGAATTTCATTTTTAATTTGTAATGGGAAAGGCTGGACCTGTAACACCAACTATTGATAGTGACACGGTGTGTTGACCCCCTGCCAGTGTGAGTAAGGCACTGGAAGATGGCTTGTTCAGTGACCTCTGACCTAGGTAACTAACGTACACCCCAAAATATACACACACAAGACGGTTGCAGCCGGTTTAGGGTGGTGCAGCAATGATAACTTCATACATCAGCCACCATTGTATCACTTGTTTCAGGCTCATAAGTCGGTCTCCCTGACAGCCGGATATCACAGATTTGGACCCAGTGAGTGTGAAGATTTCCCACTGGAGGAGGACCCCTATGTGGTTGGGAACCTCGCTTGTTTATGAAGGGCAGCTTAAGGACCCTGACACCCTCAGTTTGGATGTCAATCTGACACCTATTGCTTCACTAAGAACACAGCTGATGTCTGAGCACTACAATCAAACAGCAGGAACAAACATCAATGATAAACAATCTGAGCCAGCCTATAAATCACATCATACTAAACACCATTTTGACCTGAGCCTGTAGCAGGTATAAAGCTTCAGTGGAAGCTCAGTCAGGACGGTTCATACATCTGACATTCACTTTTCATTTGGAACAGTTCTTGGAAGGCAAAACGTTGATGATGTAAATCATGCGAGCAGATTGACTGCAGATGGAAGAATCAGAGGAATTGAGATCCAGCAATACAATTCAAATACAAGAATGTAATCCTAATGCAATGCGACCACTAATTCTGAAGGCTCCCTCTTTAGGGGAGTAGTTAACTTGTGCTTGACATAAATAATTAGAAAATACCAAAGATTGTCTTTCTTTACGAATCTAGAAGTGTGCAGATGTCATTGGATCAGATATAAGTAGGCTACATGTGAGCTGCTGCTCTGAGCTAAACAAGGCCGACCTGTTGCTGTGAGCTAAACCTGTTGCTATTAGCTAAACAAGGTCATGACCTGTTGCTCTATAAGCTAAAGAAGGCTCTGAGCTGAATATGGCTTATCTAAATGTACATGTAGAGATATAGCCATACGGCTAAACACAGGCAACACCGCCTAACAATCACTACTATAAACTATGTGAGACATCTTAGAGATGAGAGGAGCTGTGCTCTCCATGTTTCAGTCTGATACAATAACTCATGGAGTCAACTCCTCAAAACATGTTCACACAACACAGAGCTCCATCCTTCTGGAGACCAAAGGACTACATGATGATGATGTGATGTAGTCAGAGGAGTAAAGACACTGACAGCAGAGTCACAACAGAACAGGTTACATGTTTATGATGATTTAGTTTATTTCGATCAGCAAAATATACAACAATCATAATTCAACAAAAGAAGAAAGTGGCTGACCGAAAGGGTCGAGGCTGAAGCTAACGAGCTTATAAGTGCCCGAACCTATGATTTCTCGAAAAAACTTATTTCAAAGAATCATATATATATATACACACATACATACGTATACATATACATACATATACACACACATATATACATATAAACACACACACTATACATACACACACATGCATATAAACATAAAACGAAAAACAAAACAAAAAACGTGTCCCCATTAACCGTTGATGTAATGATGTAGTAATGAAGGTTACAGGTGAAGCACAGGTGGTGCTGTGACTGGGTGCTAACTGAAGGCTGCTTAATAAGAAAAAATCAACTGTCTCTTTATTTTTCAATTGTCAATATGTATTGCCTCGTGGTCATCATATCCTCACTCTTCCATGTGGGAATGTTTAGTTCCAAAATGACCCAAATAAAACAAGGAAATACATGATGTATACAACTATGCTGGAAATTAACCATGAACATAAATATCAGAGGAAATAAACGGCATTAAATACATATGTATCAATAACAGGTATACTGCCATCTAGCGGTATAAAGGTGAACCGTTTACTCTGCGGTGGAAATATAGTCTCTGCACAGAAACATTACTTTGATTAATCTATATTAGGAACTGTGTTGCATCAAACAATGCAACGATTAAGTGAGAAGGTGATTCTTGCTGTGTAGGCTACATGAATATTAAACTTCCAGTCGTCACCACTGTCGCTAACATATCCAGGTTTAATTCTTTATTCTTTATATTGACTAATTAATATTCTTCTAACGTTACCCTGCTATGTGTTTGCATCGTTAAAATATCCACGTTTAATTATTTATTCTTTATATTGATTAATTAATATTCTTCTAAGGTTAATCCGAATATGTATCACTGGCTTTTATTTTGACTTCATTTTAAGCACTTCCGTTCTGTCGTTTTTGGTTTCAGACAGCAGAAACGAAATACGGAGGTGGTATTCCGTTTTTCCGTTTTTGGTTTTCAAACGGAAAACGAAAAAACCACGTGATTTCCGTATTCCGTATTTGGAATGAAACGAAAAAACAAACTAACATTACGTACACGGACCGCTAAGCCCAGCGCCGCCGCTCCCATAACGCGCATCGCTCTGCGGTGTTACGCGCTGACACATCCGCGCACATCCGCCCCCCCCCCCCCCCCAGTCAACAACTCTTCTCGGAGCAAAAAAAAGAAAAAGTGTGGGGG
This sequence comes from Pseudoliparis swirei, assembly GCF_029220125.1. Lineage (NCBI taxonomy): Eukaryota > Metazoa > Chordata > Actinopteri > Perciformes > Liparidae > Pseudoliparis > Pseudoliparis swirei. Next base: position 21,923,422 of record NC_079399.1, on the reverse strand, counting down.
ATTGGGGGTGCGTGAACCCGGTCGGGATGCAGAAGGGGGTGCGTGGCCTAAAAAGTTTGGGAACCCCTGATCTAAGAAAACACTTTGAATCTGTAAACTACTGCCTAATAGTAATTGTTATGACAATGGCTCATATCCTGTAAGCCTAAATTAGTATATTATTTTTGATAAAATGTTAAATGTTATTTCACAAGTTTAAAAAAGTGCCCCCAATTATTTGTTAAATGCCCCTGGAGTTCAGTCAGTGGGAGCAGAAACTACCCCCTAAAAATATGTAAATTTCGTACCCTAATGTATATTAATATATAATAAACACCGTGTATTAAATATACACTGGGTAATATATATAATATATAATATGTATTATTAAATATATAATAATATAAAATAACAGTTTATTAAATAGACTGTGTAATATATAATATTATAATGTATATACAATAATATAAGGTATATAATAATATGTGTTTAATATATAATAACAGTATTAAATATACAGTGGGTAACATAATATACAATGATATATAGATAATAATATATGTATTATTATATATAATATATAATAACTGTATTAAATATACAGTGTGTAACATATAATGTATAACAAGATAATATCTAATAATATAACATGTATAAAATAATATATGTATTAGTGTATATATATACCATGTATACAAATATATAATAACAGTATTATATAGAGTTTATAGACAGTGGGTAACATATAATCTATTATAATATATATATATATATAATAAGTATTTTTATATATCATAATATATAAAATAAATAATAATAAATAGTGCATTAAACAGACAGCGGTGTGATTTATTATTTATTTTTGGTCAATTTTAAGCTCTTTTAAATCATTCTCTTTTTAAAGCACAATTATTATTATTTATTTGTCAACTAATTTAATTCATTTTTGATTATACTTTGATTTATTATTTAATATTTGTCAATTGTTTTATTTTAAACGGTCGTTCCGGATTTTTCTGCTCTTGGTCAGTTTGGCAGCTTGGTCACGCGATGTAAGATTACTCTACTTAATTTATTGCGCAATCGCTGTTGTCCCGGTAGTCTAGCGGTTAGTGTCAGCGACATTCCCATTCAGCGTCGCTGAAGGGTTCGAGCCCAGCTTCGGCACGTGTGTGTGTGAGCCGTCTCGTTTTAGGCGAGTTTCATCCGGGATATTCGGTTTCTTCCCGTGACAATTGTCACCTAAAAAACGATTAGGTGAGTTCTCCGGCGGTAGTTCTGCCAATACCTGCATTTAATTAACTCTGCATGCTTTTATGTTCTGTGTCTCTGACATGATGTTTTTATTCTGTCCATTTTAACAGTTCTTCCTTTTTTTATTTGCTTTGTCTGTTTTTAATGTGAGTCTTCTTGTTGCATGTCCTGTTAGTACTCTACGATGTCTCAGAATATAATCACTATTCTCACTATTAATTGTGTGCGCACCCATTAGGAAAGCGTAAACATTGTACAAACATTTTAGATGTAATCTTGTTTTTTAGGTTTGTTTTATGACATCTGACTCTCGGGACTACAGATGAAAAATAGCCTCTTGGCTATAACTCTGGCACATTTACAGAAATGTTTTTATTAATATGCACTGTCCCTTACAAATAAACCAAATAAAAGAAAAACACTGATCTGCCTAGTCTTAAAAATACTGCTATTACCTTCATTGTGATGCCATCAGCACGACTCATCCCGTACATCTGAATATGGAACTGAGCTCAGAAGCATGTTTTTAATTTCTTCTTCACTGGAATGATGTATAGAGAATGTATATTAAGAATAATACAGTGGGTAATATATAATAATATAATATGTATTATTAGATATAATAATATAAAATAAGTGTATTAAATAGAAAGTGTCACATATAATATATAATAAAATAATGTATATATAATAAAATAATGTATATATAATAATATAATGTAATATAATATATTATTATGTATATATAATAATATCATGTATATATAATATAATATATATCTAATATAATGTATATATAATAATATATATAATAACAGTGTATTAAATATAATGGATACAACTTGATAAAACCTAAAGGAAGCTACTTCTAATCTGATGGAGATGCAGGGTTGCCGTGGAAACCAGCGGCCTACGTCTGAAGACGTGAGTTACAAAGAACCAGACGAGAACCCATAGAGTTAATTTTATTAGATTAAATCACAACACAGGGAGTAGTGCAGCCATGTCGCCAGGGACACAATACATGCTACAAAAGAATCCGTGGACACGCTTGCCTTACATTTGGTATCCGGACAGCGGGAAGAGTCACAAAGAAACATCGATGTTCACGTAAAGAAGTTCAGATCACAGAGTCACACTGAGACATGGCGATGGACCGGGATGCTGCGTCGTTATTGCGGTTCTGTGTGTGTGTGTGTGGTGCGCCGGGTGGAGGGTGTCAGTGGGCTCACGGGGGTGTTTCCACGACGGCTTCACGGCGCCACTGAACTCCTCTGCATGAGGAACGCACCGGCACGGCGTCCATGTGAGCGGAGGGAGTAAAAAAGTACAAAAAGACCGACTGGTTGGAAAGAGAGAAATACTTGGGAGGAGGAGGAGGGGGAGGAGGGGCGAGCGAGGTCTTCACCGCGAGGACCGTCCTCCACTCCCACCGGAGACTCCGCCCCCCTCCGGGTGAACCGTGTTGATATGCAGCCTGCAGGCCGGGCGGGGGGCGATGGCGGCTGTAACTAAGTGTGATGACGATGCTCTGCAGACGGACGCCGCGCTGCACTGACCCATCACCTCTCTCTCTCTCTCTCTTTCTTTCTTTTTTCAAATCTCCGACGCGGCTTCAAAATGGTGGATTCTTCTCCATTCAGCATCTGCTAGTTAGCGACGAGGTTGTGTTTAAGGGGGCGGGGCAGGGGGCGGGGCTTTAGTTCTGCGACACACACACACACTACGGCTAATCTACAAGGAAACATGCTCCCACAGTTAAAGCAGCCAAGAGACACAGGAACTACCCCCCCCCCCCCCCCCGCACACGCACGCACCCGATGACCCCCTGCGGTGCCCCTCCCCTCTTCAGGTAGAAGTCCTCACGGATTGGACGAGGCTTTCTGTCACAGGATGCAAAAACGAGGCCGAAACCCAAAGGCATGCAAATGAACTACGTTTACGTCTTCTTCTTTTTTATCACTGACGGCACAAAGCATGTTCTGGAAGGAACCGCCCCTCCTCCGCCGGGCGGCGCCGGGTCGATGTAACACACACAGCTAGTGTCGGTACACAGAGTAGCGGCGAATTCAACGCGGCGCGCCGCTGACGCTCCGGCCGGGCGAGACCGCGAGGAAAAATATTTTGCACACTTCACATTTTGGCAGTTGATCTTTTAAATAATTTAAATATATATTCATATTTATATATATATTTTCTGTGTGCGTATGTGTGTGTTGCGTGGAGATCTTTTTCAAAAATCTTTTAGCACAAATGACATTGTCATGCACACAAGAAGCAGATCCATTGAAAGGTAGTCCAATATATTATATATATATATTTTTCAGTGGAAATAGCTGCAAACTGAATGGAACATGAACTTCTTGGTGTGCAGTCCGGGCGGAGCGCCGTGAGCTCGCCCCCCCCCCTCTCCCCCCCCACCGCCTTATTTCTGGAGGTCGCACTGCAGCAGCAGCACGATGGACGGGTCGCTCTTCGCCGCCTCCTTGAACTCGTCCAGCGAGATCTGGTCGTCGTTGTTCTTGTCCATCTTGGAGAAGATCTTGTCCACCCTCTGCTCGGGCGTCAGGCCGTCCTCGTTCATCTTCATCATGATCACCGTGCCCACCATCTTGTAGATCGCCTGCAGACACAGGGGGGAAAGAGGGCGGGGCCTGAGAGGAGAGGAGACGCCGGGGCCGAGGTGTCTCCGTGCACAGCTGGAGCTGCCGCCATGATTGTGTGTGTGTCTCGTCTGATCCTGTAGGCTCCGCCCCCTTCTTCACAACCCCCCGACGTTGGCTCGTGCTGCCGGTTCGAAGTCTATCCCTGAATATGTATTTCAATATGTCTCTGACTGCGTTACCTGGATGATCTCCAGCATCTCCACACGCGTGATCTTGCCGTCCCCGTCCAGGTCGTACATGTTGAAGGCCCAGTTGAGCTTCTGCTCGAAGCTGCCCCGCGACGTGATGGACAGCGCGCAGATGAACTCCCTGAAGTCGATGGTGCCGTCGTTGTTCTTGTCGAAGGTCCTGAAGGCGTGCTGGGCGAACTTGGAGGCGTCGCCGTACGGGAAGAACTGTGAGGGGGAGGGGGGGGGGGAGGGGCATCAGAGGAACATCAGAGGAGGAACATTAAAGAAACATCAGAGGAACATTAAAGAAACATTAAAGAACTAGAATGTGCACTCGGTAGAGCGCATAGCTTCGCATATCACAAGATTGGGCGTTGAATTATGAACATTTTGGCATTAGTTGCATGCCAATTGGATATAAATTGACCGTGCTATGGTAAAAAGAAGGTTTTGACCTTTCATGACCTTGACCTTGACCTTTGACCCAATCAATCCCAAAATCTAATCAAATGGTCCCCGGATAATAACCAATCATCCCACCAAATTCCATGCAATTCGGTTTAATACTTTTTGACTTATGCGAATAACACGCATGCACGCATACAAATACACGGCGATCAAAACATTACCTTCCGCATTTTCAATGTGAAGGTAACTAGAACCGGCACTCGGTAGAGCGTATACCTTCGCCGCAGCCACTTTTTTGGTACTTGGCATGAGAGTGTGGGGAACTGTTAATTGATGTAACTTGATACCGGATATTGTGGTAAACATCACAAAAGAATTATGTATGAACATCAGCCTGGATTTATTGATTTAGAAAGAAAACCATGTAGTGGTACTCGATAGAATTTGGACTGTATGTAATGCCGTCATTATGATATGTCGTATATCACAGGATTGGGCATTGGATTATGAACATTTTGGCATTAGTTGCATGCCAATTGGATAAAAATTGACCGTGCTATGGTAAAAAGAAGATTTTTACCTTTTCATGACCTTGACCTTTGACCAGATCAATCCCACAATCTAATCAAATGGTCCCCAGATAATAACCAATCATCCCACCAAATTTCATGCGATTCGGTTTTATACTTTTTGAGTTATGCGGATAACACACAAACACACACACACAAACAAATAAACTAGAACGGGCACTCGGTAGAGCGCATACCTTCGCCGCAGACACTTTTTTGGTACCTTTTCATGACCGTGACCTTGACCTTTGACCCGATCGATCCCAAAATCTAATCAAATGGTCCCCGGATAATAAACAATCATCCCACCAAATTTCATGCGATTCGGTTTAATACTTTTTGAATTATGCGAATAACACGCATACAAATAAATAAATAAATACACAGCGATCAAAACATAACCTTCCGCATAATGCGAAAGGTAAACATCAGAGGAACATCAGAGGAACATCAGAGGAACATCAACACTGAGCCCCAGAAACACCTAGAAGACATATGAATGACTTGATATAACTGGTAACAACGAGTCCCACTGACCCATTGTCCACATCAGGAGGTCGTATTGACCCATCCTCAGTTATTAAAGAGCAACTATGAGGAGAGCGGGGATGGAACCGGCGACCTCGAGCTACAGCCGACTCCACCACCGAAGAAGAAGCTCTGGATGACACTGTGTGTCTCCACTGCATCTCATTTAGTAGATGCTCTGAGAACTTGAAGCTCCTCTGAGTGCCGACACATGAACACGAGGTCGGAGCGTGCGGGGGCCCCGCGGGGGGCCGCCAGGAGCCGAGTGACTCACTGGACACGACCTTCCACTCGACCTCTGGGGGCCGATGGGAGTTTTTTTAAGGATCTGTTGGTTGCCGAGAGCGATTCCTCGCAGCACGGCGGTCGTATCATGAGAACAACGTGATCACTGTAGCGCTGAGCTGCAGTCAGTCGATCATCTATATCGATATATACATCATATCATATCTGCCAAAGACACATTCAATCATCTAATTTGATTATGGTAGCTTCAAACTCCTCATGGACGTTAGAGGCGGAGTTAGACGGCGCGATCACACCAGACGCCACTTTTAAGAGCGCAGCCGCTGCTGCTTCATCCTATTGGCTGCCTTGGGCCTCCTGCTTGATCCTATTGGCTGCCTTGAGCCTCCTACTTCATCCTATTGGCTGCCTTGAGCCTCCTGCTTCATCCTATTGGCTGCCTTGGGCCTCCTGCTTCATCCTATTGGCTGCCTTGGGCCTCCTGCTTCATCCTATTGGCTGCCTTGGGCCTCTTGCTTCATCCTATTGGCTGCCTTGAGCCTCCTACTTCATCCTATTGGCTGCCTTGGGCCTCCTGCTTGATCCTATTGGCTGCCTTGGGCCTCCTGCTTGATCCTATTGGCTGCCTTGGGCCTCCTGCTTGATCCTATTGGCTGCCTTGGGCCTCCTGCTTGATCCTATTGGCTGCCTTGGGCCTCCTGCTTCATCCTATTGGCTGCCTTGGGCCTCCTGCTTCATCCTATTGGCTGCCTTGGGCCTCCTGCTTCATCCTATTGGCTGCCTTGGGCCTCCTGCTTGATCCTATTGGCTGCCTTGAGCCTCCTACTTGATCCTATTGGCTGCCTTGGGCCTCCTGCTTCATCCTATTGGCTGCCTTGGGCCTCCTGCTTCATCCTATTGGCTGCCTTGGGCCTCCTGCTTCATCCTATTGGCTGCCTTGGGCCTCCTGCTTCATCCTATTGGCTGCCTTGGGCCTCCTGCTTCATCCTATTGGCTGCCTTGGGCCTCCTGCTTGATCCTATTGGCTGCCTTGAGCCTCCTACTTGATCCTATTGGCTGCCTTGGGCCTCCTGCTTGATCCTATTGGCTGCCTTGGGTCTCCTGCTTGATCCTATTGGCTGCCTCGGGCCTCATACTTGATCCTATTGGCTGCCTTGGCCGAGTGTGTCATTGATGAGTGGTGCGTCTCCGCGCCTCGCTATGAAAGTTGAGAATATTTAAACTTTTAAGTGCGCCTGAAAAACGCTAAAAGAACGCGCCGCGCTGCATTTAAAAGGCGCCGCACTGTAGGGAAACGATGGTTTTGCCAGCGACGCGTTTTTGAGAGTCGCGTCTGATGTGATCGAGGCAAGAAAGACGAAAAGATGGAGGAGACTAAAATGAGTGATGCTACATGTACACCTGATGCTACACGTACACCTGATGCTACATGTACACCTGGTGCTACATGTACACCTGATGCTACATGTACACCTGATGCTACACGTACACCTGATGCTACATGTACACCTGATGCTACACGTACACCTGATGCTACATGTACACCTGGTGCTACATGTACACCTGGTGCTACACGTACACCTGATGCTACACGTACACCTGATGCTACACGTACACCTGATGCTACATGTACACCTGATGCTACATGTACACCTGATGCTACACGTACACCTGATGCTACACGTACACCTGATGCTACATGTACACCTGATGCTACATGTACACCTGATGCTACATGTACACCTGATGCTACACGTACACCTGGTGCTACACGTACACCTGATGCTACACGTACACCTGATGCTACACGTACACCTGATGCTACATGGACACCTGATGCTACATGTACACCTGGTGCTACATGTACACCTGGTGCTACACGTACACCTGATGCTACATGTACACCTGGTGCTACACGTACACCTGATGCTACATGTACACCTGATGCTACACGTACACCTGATGCTACATGTACACCTGATGCTACACGTACACCTGATGCTACATGTACACCTGGTGCTACATGTACACCTGATGCTACACGTACACCTGGTGCTACATGTACACCTGATGCTACACGTACACCTGATGCTACACGTACACCTGATGCTACACGTACACCTGATGCTACACGTACACCTGATGCTACACGGACACCTGATGCTACACGTACACCTGATGCTACATGGACACCTGGTGCTACATGTACACCTGGTGCTACATGTACACCTGGTGCTACACGTACACCTGGTGCTACATGTACACCTGATGCTACACGTACACCTGATGCTACACGTACACCTGATGCTACATGTACACCTGATGCTACATTAGCACCTGATTCTACATGTACACCTGATGCTACACACCTGATGCTACATGTACACCTGATGCTACATGTACACCTGATGCTACATGTACACCTGATGCTACATGTACACCTGATGCTACATGTACACCTGATGCTACATGTACACCTGATGCTACATGTACACCTGATGCTACATGTACACCTGATGCTACATGTGCACACCTGATGCTACATGTACACCTGATGCTACATGTACACCTGATGCTACATGTACACCTGATGCTACATGTACACCTGATGCTACATGTACACCTGGTGCTACATGTACACCTGATGCTACATGTACACCTGATGCTACATGTACACCTGATGCTACATGCACACCTGATGCTACATGCACACCTGATGCTACATGCACACCTGATGCTACATGTACACCTGATGCTACATGTACACCTGATGCTACACCTGATGCTACACCTGATGCTACATGTACACCTGATGCTACATGTACACCTGATGCTACATGTACACCTGATGCTACATGTACACCTGATGCTACATGTACACCTGATGCTACATGTACACCTGATGCTACATGTACACCTGATGCTACATGTACACCTGGTGCTACATGTACACCTGATGCTACATGTACACCTGATGCTACATGCACACCTGATGCTACATGTACACCTGATGCCATGTACACCTGATGCTACATGTACACCTGATGCTACATGTACACCTGATGCTACATGTACACCTGATGCTACATGTACACCTGATGCTACATGTACACCTGATGCTACGTACACCTGATGCTACACGCACCTGATGCTACATGGACACCTGATGCTACATGCACACCTGATGCTACATGCACACCTGATGCTACATGTACACCTGATGCTACATGTACACCTGATGCTACATGTACACCTGATGCTACATGTACACCTGATGCTACATGTACACCTGATGCTACATGTACACCTGATGCTACATGTACACCTGATGCTACATGGACACCTGATGCTACATGTACACCTGATGCTACATGGACACCTGATGCTACATGTACACCTGATGCTACACGTACACCTGATGCTACATGTACACCTGATGCTACATGTACACCTGATGCTACATGTACACCTGATGCTACATGTACACCTGATGCTACATGCACACCTGATGCTACATGTACACCTGATGCTACACGTACACCTGATGCTACATGTACACCTGATGCTACATGTACACCTGATGCTACATGTACACCTGATGCTACATGCACACCTGATGCTACACCTGATGCTACATGTACACCTGATGCTACATGTACACCTGATGCTACATGTACACCTGATGCTACACCTACACCTGATGCTACATGCACACCTGATGCTACACCTGATGCTACATGTACACCTGATGCTACATGTACACCTGATGCTACACCTACACCTGATGCTACACGTACACCTGATGCTACATGTACACCTGATGCTACAATTACACCTGATGCTACATGTACACCTGATGCTACATGTACACCTGATGCTACACGTACACCTGATGCTACAATTACACCTGATGCTACATGTACACCTGATGCTACATGTACACCTGATGCTACAATTACACCTGATGCTACATGTACACCTGATGCTACATGTACACCTGATGCTACATGTACACCTGATGCTACATGCACACCTGATGCTACATGTACACCTGATGCTACATGCACACCTGATGCTACATGTACACCTGATGCTACACGTACACCTGATGCTACATGCACACCTGATGCTACACCTGATGCTACATGTACACCTGATGCTACACCTACACCTGATGCTACACGTACACCTGATGCTACATGTACACCTGATGCTACACCTACACCTGATGCTACACGTACACCTGATGCTACACGTACACCTGATGCTACACGTACACCTGATGCTACACGTACACCTGATGCTACACGTACACCTGATGCTACACGTACACCTGATGCTACACGTACACCTGATGCTACATGTACACCTGGTGCTACACGTACACCTGGTGCTACACGTACACCTGATGCTACATGTACACCTGGTGCTACACGTACACCTGATGCTACACGTACACCTGATGCTACACGTACACCTGATGCTACATGTACACCAGTAGGACATGACCTCTGTTCACATGGCTTCATCAAAGCTACTTCAGCGAGCCGAATGCTTGAGGGAATACATGCATAATCCATGGGCTGTTTACAGTGTGTGTGTGTGTGTGTGTGTGTGTGTGTGTGTGTGTGTGTGTGTGTGCTCTTACAGTGACATGGCAGGCAGCAACAGAAACGTAGCCAGCGCACTGCTGTAGCTGCGACTGCGTCCAAGCCCCCAGGGTACAGAGCAGACACACACACACACACACACACGCACACACACGCACACACACACACACACACACACATCGTCTTGCTGTGAAACAGCTTCTCCTGAGACCAGCTTCACTTAAAGACCTTCTACATCCAAACCCCTTGTTTCCTCTGTTCGTGGTTTGCTCTTCTTCAGCCGCTCATCATCATCATCATCATCACCTCCTCCTGCCGTCCTCACGCTGGATTCAAGTTGACTCCACCTGGACAGGTACCAGCAGTCTAACAGCCTCACACCAGGTCATTTCAATGAAGTTTAGTCTCCTTTGTATGGATCAATATCACAGATCACAGGCTTCAGAGGAGCTCCAGGTTTGACCTCCACGGTGACCTAAGTCCTGCGCCGTGCTCACGGCTGAGGGCCCTCGTGACCCCGGTGTGTTCACGCTCCACTTCTAACTCCATAAATAGACTAAATTATAGTGACCTAATTCCAGTTGAATACCAGGTGGAGCCAGACACGTCTCACGTGCGCTGACTGTTTTGTATTAACGTTCGTTATGGATTTAGTTCATGTGAAATGGGTTCACACGTGTCTCCAGGCTGTGGATCTGGAGCTCGCCCCGGGCCACCGGCGTGTGATAGCGATGATTCTCGTTACCCGGAGAGTTTTGGAGGAGACATCACGTTTCTTTGTGAGAACCAGGGCGTTAGCAGAGTACGTTAGCTGCTTTAGCTTGTCCGTGATGGGAGGGGACAAAGACGAGGACAGTACGGGAACGCTGTAGCTCCTCCATGTCTCCAGGCGAGGAGCCGGTTCACTTGATGTCTTTCACACGTTTTCACCGATGCATCATTCTGGTGACACGTCCTCCAGACTCGTGCTGTCCACCCTTCGGTCGGCTTCTCGAGGAAATCTCAGAATTATATCACATATTCGTGGAATATGCCTACTACCAACTATGCCATTGCCCTGTTGAGACTCCGCCCACTCCTCCTCTCTACTTCCATCTGCCTGATGGATCATGGCGGTCTGGATGGTGGAATATGCCGACTACCAACTATCCATACACACTGTCGTATTCATTGTGTTGTTACTGTGTTTTAATTTGTGTGTAATGATTCCTTCTGGTCACATGACATCTATTGTTCTGTCTATCCTGGAGAGGGGTCCTCCTCTGTTGCTCTCCTGAAGGTTTCTTATCTTTTTTTCCCTGAAGGGTTGTTTGGGAGTTTTTCCTGATCCGATGTGAGGTCAAAGGTCAAAGGTCAGGGATGTCTATATGTACAGATTATAAAGCACTCTGAGGGGAATTTGTAATTTGTGAAAATGGGCTATACGAATCAACTGAATTGAATTGAATGTGTTCAGTGAGTGCAGTTAGTGACAGTGTGGGTGCCATGGTAACATAGCTCTGACAGCTTGACGGTGTAAAAGTCTGATGTGGACGTCCCCCCCAAAATGTCTCTTGCATATATACGAATAATATATATGTAAGAGACATTTTGTTTGTTTTTTGTTTTGTTGGACCTCCCACCACTAGGGGGCGGAGGGCAACTGTCAATTAAGACATAGGCCAATATAATCAGGAGGAGCACTGGGCCCAGGTGTTGCTCAGGTGGAAGGAGCACACAGTGGGACCTGCACTGTGTTTTAAATTTCATTTCATTTTTTGGGAATAGACAAATAGGTTTGGACAAGAAATGTATATTTTGGTTTGTGTTGGAACTTTATATATAACCTTTCACATTACAAACTGGATATTGCATCTGTTTATTGCACATGTCAAAACTAAACCTTCAAGCAACCATAGGGACCTTTTTTGATAGGCAACGGGGTCACTACAATATATATATATATATACATATGTATGTATGTATATATATATATAATACATATATATATGTATATATATTAGGGGTGGGCACGTTAACGCGTTAATCTTGCGTTAACGCATCAATTAATTAACGCCGACAATTATTTTATCGCGCGTTAACGCAGGTTTTATTATTTATTTTATTATTGTAAAAGTGTGTTGCTCACAGGCTTTTATTTTGTAAAAGTCTGCTACTGATTGCTGCGGAACTTATCCGGTCTTATCACCGGAGTACTTCCAGTCTTAAATATCATTTAAATGCTAAACACACCGTTGATGCCAGCGAATCATACAACAAACACAGTGGAGCGAGGCTTCGGCAGACGGCGCTGCAGGGAGGAGATGAACCAAGAGAAGAGAATCAATGCCACAGCGAAGTGGAGAGCTACAGACTGCAGGCCGGTTAGTGAGGGTGACCAGACGTCCTCTTCCCCCGGACACGTCCTGCTTTTGAGACCTACAAAATGCGTCCGGCAGGGATTCCAAAAACGTCGGGATTTTGCTTCGTCGGATATTTGTGTTTCTCTGGGTTTTCATAAACTAGTATTTACCCCTTACAAGTTTTGGAAATGGTATCTTCGTCGACCGATCTCAGGGTTGCCAGATACACGATAATTATCCTCCAAATTCAACCATTTTGAGCCTTTGGTACGATACTTCACCATCTCCAATCTGGCAACACGGAGCACCTTGCCACCTCCACTAGTTCATTGTTGTTTGTGCTATAAACTACGACCAGCGCCGCCGCTCCCATAGCGCACTACGCGCTGTGCGGAGGGCACCACGTCCTGAGGGGGCTCCACAGAATAGGCAACTAAAAAATCCTCAGTTATAATAATTATAATGCCGATATTATTTCAGTCTAAAAATATTAGGCACCTTTTAGGCATGTATAGTTCATTTTAGTTTAGTTCATATGGCAGTACATTTAAAATAAGTGTCAAGTTCTAGGAATTGACAAACTGCACTGAAAGTGTTTTCTGGTGTCTCTAACAGGGACAACACATGTTATGGCACTTTCATTCATATGGCAGAACATTTAAAATAGAAGTGCGCTATACACTACTTTTGAATTAATTATGGATTTTGCGTATACAAATGCGATTAATCGCGATTAATCAGGGAAATCATGCGATTAATCGCGATTACAATTTTTAATCGTTGCCCAGCCCTAATATATATATATGTAAATATATATGTATATATTTATATATGTATGTATATATATATGTAGGTATATATATACATATATATATATGTATATATATATATAGAAATATATATATATACATATATAATACACGTGTGACCTTTGTTTACCAATGTCTGTAAGATTGCTTTTGGTCTTGAGGATGAGTTTTTGATTCACTGAGACAAGAGGCTTTAAAGAAGAGGGACCACTTGATTGAAACATAACCCTCCCAAATAAAGTACTGTGTGTGTGTGTGTGTGTGTGTGTTGGAGGTGGAGGAGCAGACATTGAGGGGTGGGAACACCACCTGCACATCACAGATTGAATTGACCAACAAGATCTTCAACCAGCTTTGAATGGCGGCCTGTGTGTCACGGCTAATTCTGTGAGTCTGATTCCTGGAGAGCACAAAGTCAGTCAGCTTGTGATTGAGGAGGAATGTGGAGCAACCCCTGGTTTATCCATGGTTACTAATCACCATCTGGTTTATCCATGGTTACTAAACACCATCTGGTTTATCTGTGGTTACTAAACACCATCTGGTTTATCTGTGGTTACTAATCACCATCTGGTTTATCTGTGGTTACTAATCACCATCTGGTTTATCCGTGGTTACTAATCACCATCTGGTTCATCCATGGTTACTAATCACCATCTGGTTTATCCGTGGTTACTAATCACCATCTGGTTCATCCATGGTTACTAATCACCATCTGGTTTATCTGTGGTTACTAATCACCATCTGGTTTATCTGTAGTTACTAATCACCATCTGGCAGCACTGACTACATCAGGAGGGCAAATGACAGATGCAGATGGCCCTGCTGCCGGCGGCGCCTCGGGGGACGTGAGGAGAACAGTTATTGGCATTAGAGAACGATGAGAGAAGGGAAGCGCATCAGACTCCTTACAACGCCATCTCCACATCGACAACACAGACCAGTGACTAGCTGGTGTTAAAACCGGAACCATTTTAAAATTCCATGACTTTTCCATGTTTTCCACGACCGGTACGAACCCTGCAGGTATTTATCCACCTCTCGGCATCACAATGTCCCATCTGGTGCATTCCACCGGCGCCATGTTTCCGATCTAAATCCTCCACGGAGAAGCAGCAGGGTGACTCGGTGCTGGTACATCTGAGGCTTCCCGCTGCTCCTTGTGACGCAGAGAGAGGCAGAACAACGGAGGAGGAGGAGGAGGAGGAGGAGCCGTTATCTTCCCTTGCCAGCGGCGTGTGCAGAATGCCTCTACACAGCGAAGCCCTACGAGATTCTCCCGCTCAGACGCACACCAGCTCCTGACGACAGTGTGGGTCGTTATGTGCATCGTGGGTTTGTTCTACGGGACTCATCGAACCTCCTTCTTCTCCTCCTCAAGCGTCCGTCCATCATTCACGCCTGACTTCCTGCGTGTGAGCGACGTGTCTGCAGAAGCCTCACGTGTCTGAACACGCATGCATTCATGTGTGGGACCCCCTGCTGCCTGAATCTTATTACCATCTGACTGACGGCCTTTACACACTGGGGGCGGGATTTATAAATAACACCAAGATGGGGAATACTCAGACGCAAATATTTCATTTCACACTTAAAAATGCCGAGAACAATTTCAATAAAAGGTTTGAGTAGATACCTGCAAGAGGAGGATGGAGTACCAGGACCCCACTGGATCTGAGCTACACTGTACAGCCAGTAAGACATTTTATTGAGTTTACTTTTAGAAGAATGCGCCGAGTGAATTTGAGTTCATGCAGCTTTTATTATGAAAGGTAAGAACAGGATCTGTTCCCCCTTTGTTTGGACTGCCGAAGCTCAGAACTTGTACTTTGACATGAAAACCACAGCGGCCCAGTTCTTTAGGAGCAAACTTATTCTTATAGTTCGGGTGGGAGGAACGTTTTTACTCGTTTTAAGAGCCCTGCTTACAATGTGTAGTTTTTGTCCAGCTGACTGCTCTAATGCATGTGTTCCATTGAGATGAACAGTACTTCTATTTCCTTTGCTTTCCATCCTCTTGCCCACTCTCAGGTCCCTGAGGGGGTAACTGGTTCTCTTTGCCCCGCCCCCTCTTCTGTCACCATTTCAGGGGGCGTAAGGGTCACGTCACATGTCAAGGCTTATTTACATCTATCTCCTCGATAGAACATCTTTAATGCTCAGTTGTCTTTTCTCTCTTCCTCCACACTAACATGAGGGGGAATGTATTTACTGATGGAGGACGGGTGGAAATTCTCTGTCGTGGTCAAAGCTCAAGAGTTTAAGGGTATAATGTCTTTAAAGGTTTTAGACATTTCCAGTGACCCCAGTTATTACAACAGTCAGAAATACAGCCGTCTACCTAAATATTCATTACCACCAAAGTAAAGAACGCCTTTGATTTCAATGCTGATGGCGTACATAATATCACTGCTCCTCTTTGTAGTCACTGTGTTCAGATGAGCCTCCATAATCACATGCTTTTGATTAACTGTACATGGAAAAACAAGCTTCCTGCATAACTTGGTTTGGGACTAGCAGCCATATGTATCTGACACACTGCACCCATGGGGAATGCTGATTGTCTCCCACTAATAGATTTACACAACTTTACTGATGTCTTCATCCAACTGTTCGGATTATACGGATGCCGTTATGGCGCCATCTGAACCGTGGTGAGGGCTGTAATGTTGCCAGAGTTATATCAGTATCAGCTTCCATAACTGTTTTCTGGTCCAATCTGTTGGGTCAGTGAGGACAAATGAACAGACTGCAAAACAAAATCTGTCTCTCAGTACTGACTCTAAACAGGCCTCATGCTTAGAGAGAGAGCAAACAGCCAAACTACGAGTGGACCTAATATGAACCCTGAGGAACACCAGAAACAGCCAAACAGAGTGGACCTAATGCTGAACCCTGAGGAACACCAGAAACAGCCAAACTAAGAGTGGACCTAATGCTGAACCCTGAGGAACACCAGAAACAGCCAAACTAAGAGTGGACCTAATGTTGAACCCTGAGGAACACCAGAAACAGCCAAACTAAGAGTGGACCTAATGCTGAACCCTGAGGAACACCAGAAACAGCCAAACTAAGAGTGGACCCAATCCTGAACCTTGAGGAACACCAGAAACAGCCAAACTAAGAGTGGACCTAATGTTGAACCCTGAGGAACACCAGAAACAGCAAAACTAAGAGTGGACCCAATCCTGAACCTTGAGGAACACCAGAAACACGCGGCGAGTAATGCATTATCAACTCAGACTAACTCACTCACGGACGCAAAGACGGAGAAAGTGGAGATCTTGCAAAGAGTTAAATATGAATCTCAAACCAGCTAACTTAGCTTAGCATAGCCTACAGGAAGAGCCCGGCTAGCTGTTCCCCTCGGTTCAGCCTCTTGATGCTAAATGAAGCGTGGTGTCTCCTGGCTTAAGTGTAGATTCATATTTACAGACATGAGATTGGTATAAGACGGTGAATCAGCCCATTTCCAATGCGGTGGGCCATACTTTATATACTCTTAGATAGCTAGAAAGACACAATGAATTAACAGACCAATGGAAAACTGGCAGCAACACATGTGAAGGATTACAAATGACAAGACGTAGAGAGACAAACCACACGAGCAGAAGTGAGATGCAAGATAAGGGCAGGAGGGGAAGCCAGGCTCATAACCTAATCATGTTTTACCCCAAAGGACTACAGGCTGTGAGGAGCTTTACCAAGGCCCTTTCTATTTAATTAGGTCATACTTTGACACATTCAAGACCACCTGACTTGACATCGAGTGCATATTTGAATACACAACCACATATTTTTAATCAGCATTGTGTGTGTCCTTATCTTTATATTCATACACATTATAAATGTAACTGGCTTCCTGTATGGAATCTCCTTGCTTTGCTCCCTCCACACGGGGGTCAGAGGTCAGGCTGATGGGGATTCAGCGTCTCCCGGGAGCTTGAACCCTTGTTAACCGGTTGAAGGTCACTACCAGCCCTCTGGATTTAAGCCTACGCCTAATAGCTTTGTGTTGCCTTCCTCATTCAGCCATGATAACTGACTTATTCCCTCACAGGATCTGCTAACGGTTATACACAGCTCCATCAAGAAGGCCCCATTATCTTACGCTGTGCATCTGAAGGCACTCCCTAACTTCCTCTTTGCTCTTCTCATACTGCAGCAGCAGGGAGACTCGCTGGTAGTTGCGACATATTTCAATTGTAACTTCAAGGTCTGAAGTGAGACATTGCAAACAGGCTGGACAGCAGCCGATAGGACAAAAGCAATCATGAATCCATCCGTCCGTCCATTAGTTTCCCTCTGTCTGTCTCTATGTATGTGAGTGTATTTATGTGTATTCATGTGTCGGTCTTCTATGATGCAGCTCATTTACAATGAAACGCTGACACAGCAATTAACACCAATGTTCTGTTCAGAAAGATGGGAGAAAACTACAGCCTGCTTATTCAGTGCCAGGTTCCCTCTGTGCTCTCTAACCATTGTGAACTAGTCACTATACTGATGAGTCATTTCATCAAATCTTCGGAGCAAAAATGTGGGAATGTTTTTTAAATTTTTGTTCACAACTCTTCTCAACTCTTCACAAGTGTTTGTTTTTTTAACCGCATAAACAGCATCTCTTTTTCGCTTTTCTGGGGACTTTCTGATCCACTCAATCAGTAACCTCCAGGCCTGAAGAGTGAAGCTAATGCTGAAGTTCCCTAAAGCTGCATTCTCTCTACTGACCACCAGGGGGCGACTCCTCTGGTTGTATAGAAGTCTATGCTTCATGAGTTAAAGCTGCATTCTCTCTCCTGACCACCAGGGGGCGACTCCTCTGGTTGTATAGAAGTCTATGCTTTATGTGTTAAAGATGCATTCTCTCTCCTGACCACCAGGGGATGACTCCTCTGGTTGTATAGAAGTATATGCTTCATGAGTTAAAGCTGCATTCTCTCTCCTGACCACCAGGGGGCGACTCCTCTGGTTGTATAGAAGTCTATGCTTCATGTGTTAAAGCTGCATTCTCTCTCCTGACCACCAGGGGGCAACTCCTCTGGTTGTATAGAAGTCTATGCTTCATGAGTTAAAGCTGCATTCTCTCTCCTGACCACCAGGGGGCGACTCCTCTGGTTGTATAGAAGTCTATGCTTCATGTGTTAAAGCTGCATTCTCTCTCCTTACCACCAGGGGGCGAGTCCTCTGATTGTATAGAAGTCTATGCTTCATGTGTTAAAGCTGCATTCTCTCTCCTGACCACCAGGGGGCGACTCCTCTGGTTGTATAGAAGTCTATGCTTCATGAGTTAAAGCTGCATTCTCTCTCCTGACCACCAGGGGGCGAGTCCTCTGATTGTATAGAAGTCTCTGCTTCATGTGTTAAAGCTGCATTCTCTCTCCTGACCATATAAGTCTATATTGTGACTCTACTTCTCTTGATGTATTCCCTCAGTAAACATTGTAAACGTGAGTTTATGTCTCAGTCTCTAGTTTCAAGTCTTCTTCTATACAGCATGATGTCATCATTTAATACTTTATGGTCATTTAGAGTCACACAGACCATGAAACAGGGGACGCTTTAGAGGCGGGGCTACAAGGGGATTGACAGGTTGCTACTACGGCGGTGTCCAGTCTGGGAGTTACTCTTTCACAGTTAATCCTTTCAAGTGTGTTTCCTCCTTATGAAAGTTCATTGTAACGTGTTGGTACACATGTCGTATTCATTATGTGGCTGTAATACACAGTTTATATCTGTATTATGACAAATAAAAAATTCTATTGCTGCATCTCTGTCTCAACCGCCGATTGGCCAGATGATGTCAGTGTCCGTCTGTCGCTCCGTTTACCTGCCTCGATGACAGTCAGTGCTGCTCGATGGTAAGTGCGCACACACACACACACACACACACACACACACACACACCAAACCTTGAGGCTCTGCAGCGAGACGCAACAGAGCGGAATCCATCCATCTGTATTTAGGCCAGCATCTCTCTGTGTGTGTGTGTGTGTGTGTGTGTGTGTGTGTGTGTGCCACAACAATGCTTCCATCTATATTCAAGCCGTGTTCTCTCCCCTTCATACCGCTTCTCATCCAAATCAACAGTTTATATTTCATTCATAATATACATTTCTTTCCAGCCTCATTATAAACTATACGACTAACTTCCAAAGTGTAATAGATTACTTTCTACATGTAATGTCTTTCCAGAAAATACAACGTAATGTGAAAGTGAGTTCCTCCAGAGAGTGTAACAGAAGCCATATGAAGTCCTACCTCATAATAAAAACAACATCAACAACAACAACAACAACAACTAGCAGGAAACCAACAACATTGGTGCTCATGTCATGAATAATATCCTCAAACAAAAGAATTAACAATGAGGTTTAATCACTGTTAAATGTGTGTGTGTGTGTGTATGTGCGTGCGTGTGCATGTATGTGTGTATGTGTATGAGGGTGTGTGTGTATGTGTGCATGTATGTATGTTTGTGTGCATGTATGTATGTGTGTGGGTGTGGGTGTGTGTATGTATGTATACATGTGTGTGTGTGTGTGTGTGTTTATGTGTGTGTGTGTGCGTGTGTGTCTGCTGTCTCAGCATGCATCAAGCTCCAGAAGAAGACATCTAGAGACCGTCCCTCAAGGTCCCTCAGGGTCCCAGTGGGGGGGGTCAGGGTCCCAGTGGGGGGGTCATGGTCCCAGTGGGGGGTCAGGGTCTCAGTGGGGGTTCAGGGTCCCAGTGGGGAGTCAGGGTCCCAGTGGGGAGTCAGGGTCCCAGTGGGGGGTCAGGGTCCCAGTGGGGGGTCTCAGGGTCCCAGTGGGGGGGGTCAGGGTCTCAGTGGGGGGTCAGGGTCTCAGTGGGGGGTCAGGGTCCCAGTGGGGGGTCTCAGGGTCCCAGTGGGGGGTCTCCTGCAGGACTTCCTGCTATTACAACATCATTCTGACTCCTTGAGAACCAAATGGACCGCTATGGATCGTCATGGGAACACATGGAACACCTGGACATGGACATTGTGACGATGTCGTCGGTTCACTGTCTCTAGCTAACGATGTGGCTGAGGATACATAATTATCTATAATGTGGATATAATGACATAAAGACTCATAATATGACGATACTTTAATGTAAGATGTGCATTTAATAAGCGTTGCTTTTGAATTGTGTTATAATATATAATATATAATCCTCCGTAAACCGTCTCAGCTGCTCCTCCCTTCACTTCTTCACCTCCGTCCACTCAGACTTCATTTTGAATAAAGAGATGGATGAAGAGTAAAAGTTGTTATTTATGTTATGATGTTCACAGTGATCACACCTAGCCACACCTCCTTTCTCTCTTCATCACCTCCCTTCCCTCTTCATCACCTCCTTTCTCTCTTCATCACCTCCTCTCCTTCTTCATCACCTCCTCTCCTTCACTCCTTCTTCATCACCTCTTCTCCCTTTTCATCACCTTCTCTCCTCCTCTCCCTCTACATCACTTCCTCTCTTCCTCTCCCTCTTCTCCATCTTTCCTTCTTCATCACATCCTCTCCCTCTTCACAGCCTCTCCTCTCCTTCTTCATCACCTCCTCTCCATCTTCTTCTCCTCCTCTCCCACTTCCTCTCCTTTCCCTCCTCTTCATAACCTCCTCTCCTCCACTCCCTCTTCATCACATCCCCCTCTTCACCTCCTATCCCTCTTCATCACCTCCCGTCCTTCTTTCCATCTTCATCACCTCCTCTCCCTCTTCACCTCAACTCCTTTCCCAATTCATCACCTTCTCTCCCTCTTCATAACCTCCTCTCCATCTTCTTAGCCTCCTCTTCTCCTCTCCACTACCTCTCCTCCTCACCTTCTTCATCTCCTCATTTCCCTCTTCATCACTTCCTCTCCCTCTCCCTCACCTCATCTCCTCCTCTCCCTCTTTTTCAACTCCTCACCCTCTTCATCACCTCCTCTCCTCCTCTCCCTTTTCATCACCTCCTCTCCCTCTTCATCACCTCCTCTCCATCACCTCCTCTCCCTCTTCATAACCTCCTCTCCCTTTTCATCACCTCCTCTCCTCCTCTCCCTCATCCTCACCTCCTCTCCCTCTTCATCACTTCCTCTCCGCCTCTGCCTATTCATCACCTCCTCTCCTCCTCTCCCTCATCCTCACCTCCTCTCCTCCTATCCTTCTTCATCACCTCCTCTCCCTCACCTCCTCTCCCTCTTCATCACCTCCTCTCCTCCTCTACCTCCCGTTTCACATCCTGGGAGATGAGCACCTCCGCAAAGGGAGGCAGCGGGAATGAAAGGAGTGAGAGGAGCGATGAAACAGTGAGAGTGGCTGTCCAACCAAAACAGAACATTAAGCCCCTCCCCCCTCCTCCTCCCCATCTCCTCCCCCTCCCCTCCCCTCCCCTGGCAGGGTGATAAGTGCCAATAGACGACACACCTGGTGCACAACTATCTATCTCACACATGTATGCAGACTCTCCCTCTTCATCACCTCCTCTCCGTCTTCATCACCCTCCCCCCCCCCCTCTCTCCAACTCTTCTCGAACACTTCTCTCTCACCATCTGAGCTCCTGACTGATACATAATGTATACACACTCATTCATCTCTCTCTCTCTCTCTCCCTCCCTCTCTCCCTCTCCCACTGAACACCGTCCCTCTTCACAGGAACAATCTGTCCCGTTACTCTCATGTGAGGTCGCAGCTCCCTGGATGATTTAAATACAGCCCTATCACCACAGTTGCCTAGAAACATCACGACAGGATTTACCCAGAAGCCCCCTTGTTGCTGTGAAGAGACCTTAAAGGGATATTCCGTGAGATGCATTATGTACGCACATTCCTCTGCTGTGATCCTATTCCCCAGGAGTCCAGCTGTGCTTTCTTCTGACTCTTTCTTCTCTTCTGCCATCCCTTCACCTATTTCTGATGTTTTTAAGATCGTGACGTGTTCTCGTGTTCTCGGCTGACGCACGAGCTCCGATGGCATTTAGAGGAAGTGCCCCATGACCTCAGGGTCCCGGCTCATGGGACGGAAGCCCCTCCCGGCCCCCCCGTGATAACAGATGTTTGTAATGAAGCATACGTAAGAAGAGGACACTAGGTGCTGAGAGACACACAGGAAGTACTGTGAATAGATTTACCTGTTAACCTGGTTTATTAATCACACTGGATGATAATATAATTTCAATTCAATTCAGTTTATTTGTATAGCCCAATTTCACAAATTACTAATTTGTCTCGGAGTGCTTTACAATCTGTACACATAGACATCCCTGCCCCAAAACCTCATAATCCGCTTATTGTATTTTAAATCCTTTGTGTGTTGTTTGAAGTTATTGTTTATCCATGTCAAAGTGGCTGCCTCTCCAGACTCTTCCCACCTCATCCAATCCCCACCAGTTCAGGTTTAATATTCATGTCTTCATTTTAAGAGTCAGTGCTTCCTGCAGGCACATTGGTGCATGAGTAAATCTATTGTTCTATTCTAAATAAACAAGTGACTGTTCTCTAGGTCTGACCTCCACCATTTGGGTTATTCTGATCTCTCTCGCGCCGGTAGTGAAATGTATTCACGGCCACTTATCGAGCTGTTACATCACAACGTGTTCTCGCCGGATTTCTATATTTAATAAGACATTCGCTCAACTCCGAGCTAATGAGATACACGAGGCTACATATTAGCATGAGCAGATAACCACCACCGTGCTGGGAGTCTGCCCGGAGACGGGAGTGGCCAATGGGAGGACGGCAGGGTGCATGGTGGGAAAGTGCCTTCCCTCAGCGGTGTGTGTGGTGATTCAGGATGTTTTCACTGTAAATATAAATGGTGGTAAAACTCACAGAGAAAGCATAAAGATAACACCATTACTAATGCTATAATGCATCTTCTGCTCTTACTTCTACACCTCACTCTGACCAGTGTGACTATCACCTGGTGGCCAACTACGACTCCACCTGGACAGGGGTGGTAATTCAGTGAAGCTACACCATCACTCAGATCCTACGGGGGCAGATCAGTCTCAATTGTTGCAAATGCACGAAGAGAGACGCACAAAGGCAAAAACTAAGATTCACAAATGCACACAGAACGACTCACAAATAAATTAGATTTAAAAATGCAGGTAGAACGATTTAGAAATATATTAGATTTACAAATGCACGCAGAACAATTGTTACAAAATTAAGATTTACAAATGCATGCAGAACATTTCTCAAATATATTAGATTTAAAAATGCAGGTAGAACGATTTAGAAATAAATTAGATTTACAAATGCACGCAAAACATTTCACAAATATATTATATTTAACCCTTGTGTTGCCTTCGGGTCATTTTGACCCGAATCAATATTACACCCTCCCCCCGCTTTAGGATTAATTTGACCCCATTCAATGTTTAATGTCGGTGTTCTTTCGGTAGTCAACAAACAAACATAAAGTGCCTCACACTTAAACTTGGGAAACAATATTAATTCTAATAATTTTCTGGAGGTTTTAATTGCTGGCGTCAAATTGAACCCAAAGGGTAAAATATGTTAGTAAATATAAAGGTAACAGGAGGGTGAAACATTGAATCGGGTCAAAATGACCCAAAGGCGGGGGGAGGGTGTAATATTGAGTCGGGTCAAAATGACCCTAAGGCAACACAAGGGTTAAAAATGCACGCAGAACATTTCACAAATACATTCCAATGCACACGTAAACAAATGACCATTTGTCTGTTTGTGGATCGCTACACTTTGTTTGTGGGTTTCTGAGACTCCTCTGCTGCCGCGGCTCGATTCACAGATGCGTTTTTTTCAACATAGACACCTACCTGCAGCCAATCAGACGTCTCCCTATTGTTAGCGGTTAGCTCTCGGCTGCATATTGCAGGCGCAGATTGTTTTTACACATTCCGGTGGGTGCAGTTCTACGCTCTGCCTCTATGCAGAGAGCTCTTCATCGGACACCGACTCCAGCCTCATCAGCATTTGTTAACAACGAGCAGCCTATGATGAGTTCTGTGTGACACGCTCCCCTCTTCTCCTCTGGTGAACTCTAACAACAACAAACCCTCATTGTTCGTGGCTAAACATCCAACATATTGATCTCCAGTCAGATGCACTCAGAGGTATTTGCTGTGTGTGTGTGAACACGTACAAATGAGCGCTAGAGTACAGTGTGTGTGTGTGTGTGTGTGTGTGTGTGTGTGTGTGTGTGTGTGTGTGAGTCTCACCTTAACATACAGCTGCTGGAACTCATCCAGGTTGAGGCGGCCGGTGGGACAGTCCTTCAGGAAGCCCTTGTACCACTGCTTCAGCTCGTGTTCGTTGAACTCTGTGCTCTTCACCAGGTCCTCCATCACCTCAGGGGTCAGCTTGCTGTTCTGTTTCCCCATGTTGCCTGAGAACAGGGCACACACACACACACACACACAAATACAAAAATTAATTCATGATGGTAGGCCCCTTTCAGCTCAGACCGAACACGAAGAAGGTCCTCTTAAAGATGACATGTTCTGAACCTAAATACATGGAGGCCGTTTGGGCTGAAAACTGATTTCTAGAGAGCTGTGAAAGTGTCTTCAAATAGTCTTTCAAACCAAAGGGCTGTAGTCTGAGGCCCAGGAATAGAGCTGTTGGATCTACTTGAGTAAGAGGGTCAGTTACTTCTCCTTCCTGTCACCCTTTAATCTGCTGCTCGTCCTAGTTTTGTTTGTTGTTTCATTTTTAGAGGCACTCTCAACCCTTAAATACCTTTTTTGCATTGCAATAAAGTTTAAGGAAAGCTTCTTCCTTAAAATAGGTCTACTTATTACTTTTCAAATGGTGATTATCTCACTTTCAAATGGAACTCTTCTGGAAGACTAATCGTGTGTTTTGGGGTTTAATGTGCCCCTCATTCCTCCACCCAGCTGCCTCTCTGCTGTCTGCACAGTGCTGCTTCCTAATGTCCTTGATTACGTTCATTACCAACCCGCAATTATCATAATAAGCTAAAGATGGTTTTGGAACATTTCTACCATCCGTCTCTGCTGAGATGCTCTTTAGCTCCGGGGGGGGGGGGGGGGGGGGCTCCAAGAGGACTGCCATCGTATTCTGCTGCGCTGGTTGTTTCTCAAAGTTCATTCAAGCTTCCTCGTGACCGTTCTTCTGAAGCGTACCATACGCTTTTATTTAAATCGATTGTGCACCATCGAGGCTGCGTCCATTTACTTCAATTTACTTCAGACACCTGAAGCTCACCTGACACAGGTAACACGCACGGCTTTGCGACATCATCGTACACGGACTGTTTCGCTTTCTAAACTCTGAAGCAGCAGCAGCAGCAGCAGCAGCACTAGCAGCAGCAGCAGCACCAGCACTAGCAGCACTAGCAGCAGCAGCAGCAGCAGCAGCAGCAGCACTAGCAGCAGCAGCAGCAGCAGCAGCAGCAGCAGCAGCAGCAGCAGCAGCAGCAGCAGCAGCAGCACTAGCAGCAGCAGCAGCAGCAGCAGCAGCAGCAGCAGCAGCAGCAGCAGCAGCAGCAGCAGCAGCAGCAGCAGCAGCAGCAGCAGCAGCAGCAGCAGCAGCACTAGCAGCAGCAGCAGCAGCAGCAGCAGCAGCAGCAGCAGCAGCAGCAGCAGCAGCACTAGCAGCAGCAGCAGCAGCAGCAGCACTAGCAGCAGCAGCAGCAGCAGCAGCAGCAGCACTAGCAGCAGCACTAGCAGCAGCAGCAGCAGCAGCAGCAGCAGCAGCAGCAGCAGCAGCAGCAGCAGCAGCAGCAGCAGCAGCACTAGCAGCAGCAGCAGCAGCGGCAGCAGCAGCAGCAGCGGCAGCAGCAGCGGCGGCAGCAGCAGCGGCAGCAGCAGCGGCGGCGGCAGCAGCAGCAGCAGCACTAGCAGCAGCAGCAGCGGCAGCAGCACTAGCAGCAGCAGCAGCAGCGGCAGCAGCACTAGCAGCAGCAGCAGCAGCAGCAGCAGCAGCGGCAGCAGCAGCAGCAGCAGCAGCAGCAGCACTAGCAGCAGCAGCAGCAGCAGCAGCACTAGCAGCAGCAGCAGCAGCAGCAGCAGCAGCAGCAGCAGCAGCAGCAGCAGCAGCAGCAGCAGCAGCAGCAGCAGCAGCAGCAGCAGCAGCAGCACTAGCAGCAGCAGCAGCAGCAGCAGCAGCAGCAGCCTCACTGTGTGTGTGTCTGTTATTGTGTGAATGTGATTGTGTGTGTATGTTTGTGTGTGTATGTGTGTTTCTGTGAGTGTGATTGTGTGTGTGTTTGTGTGTGTTGTTTGTGTGAGTGTATGTTTGTGTGTGTTTCTGTGAGTGTGATTGTGTTTGTCTGTATGTGTGTGATTGTGTGAGTGTGTTTGTGTGTGATTGTGTGAATGTGATTGTGTGTGTTGTTTGTGTGAGTGTATGTTTGTGTGTGTTTCTGTGAGTGTGATTGTGTGTGTGTCTGTATGTGTGTGATTGTCTGTGTGTGTCTGTTATTGTGTGAATGTGATTGTGTGTGTTGTTTGTGTGTGTATGTTTGTGTGTATGTGTGTTTCTGTGCGTGTGATTGTGTGTGTTGTGTATGTGTGTTGTGTGTATGTGTGATTGTGTGTGTCGTGTGTGTGATTGTGATTGTCTGTGTGTGTGTATGTGTGTTTGTGTGTTCAGGTGTCGGTTGTGTGTGTTTGATTGTGTGTGTGTGTTGTTTGTGTGTGTGTGAGTTCAAGTATCTACATTGTTGGAGAAGATTGGAGAGTGGCACATCCATTATAAAAGTTATTCTTTATGAATTGAGATAAAATAAACATCTCCTCACTTTGATCACACACTCAGAGCCTTCTCTCTCTGTGTGTGTGTGTGTGTGTGTGTGTGTGTGTGTGTGAGCCTCCATTGATCATTTCGGATCACCTGCCAGGCCCTCCTCTGTGACTCTAAGGCGTCCGCTGAGGAAGCCTCGGTCTCTAAAACACGAACACGCTGTGTGAGCTGAGCTCGGAGCTCGTTTGCGGCATGAAGCCACAGGACCGTGACGCGAGGAGCGAGGAGCACAACACGAGTTAAAAACCTCTCAAACGGGAGCGAGTGACGAGCACAGACAACACACCGCTGCAGTGTCAATGGGAAGCGTGTCGGCCAAATCATTTAGTTCTTGGTCGACGGGACAATTCTCAGTTTTCCGTGGGATTCAATTCCATTTTCAATTATATTCAATTATTTATTTTATTGCCCGATGTGACAAATCCCAAACTAGCATCAGATGGCTTTACAATCTGTTTGGCCAACGACATCCTCAGTCCTCATACCCACAAAACCACTTTAACAGGAATAGAAATGAGGAAACCTCGGGGAGAGCCACGGAGGAGGGATCCCTCTCTCGGGATGGACGAAGATAAAAAGATTAGGACGGAAGGAACAACGAGATCAAATTAAAATGATGCATTTACCGTAATGAGGGCAGTAATAGAAGAAATTACAAAAGAAAAAGGGTTAGTAATAATAATAACAGCAGAAGTGGACATAACCGAATGATAATGATAATAAAAAGCAGTAATAGTAGAAGTAATAGCAATAGAAAAGTGACTAATAGTAGTAATGCTATCATACCGATATCTGAGTTGTAATCTAAGCTTCTCTGTGCTTTGTTGACATGGCCGGGTCGTGAGCGTGCCCGACTGGCTACCGCGTAGCCGCCGCGCTGCGCTGCTCTCATACGGCGATTACAGCTAGACGCCGTTGTTGTGGTAGCTACGTCCACCTTCCAGTTCCCCCTCAGGCTAACACTGTTAGCTCTGTCGCTGCTGCTGTGGTTGCTGTTTGCACCGTTAGCGCTGTTAGCTTTTTTAATCCCTGTTAGTCCTGTTCGCGCTGTTATCCCTGTTAGCTCTGTTATCCCTGTTCGCGCTGTTATCCCTGTTAGCTCTGTTATCCCTGTTAGTGCTGTTATCCCTGTTAGCGCTGTTACCCCTGTTAGTCCCATTAGCGCTGTTAGCACGATTAGTCCTGTTAGCACGGTTAGTCCTGTGAACGCTGTTAGAACTGTCATTCCTGTTAGCTCTTTTATTCCTGTTAGCGCTGTTAGTCCTGTGAACGCTGTTAACGTTGTTATCCATGTAAGTCCTGTTAGCACTGTTATTCCTGTTAGCCCTTTCATTCCTGTTAGCGCTGTTAGTCTTGTGAATGCTGTTAGCGTTGTTATCCATGTAAGTCCTGTTAGCACTGTTATTCCTGTTAGCCCTTTTAGTCCTGTTAGCGCTGTTATCCCTGTGAGTCCCATAAACGCTGTTATCCCTATTAGCCCCGTTAGCGCTGTTAGCCCTGTTGGTCCGTTAGCGCTGTTAGTCCTGTGAACGCAGTTAGCGCTGTTAGCCATGCTATTCCTGTTAGCGCTGTTATCCCTGTTAGCCCCATTAGTGCTGTTAGCCCTGTTAGCGCTGTTATCCCTGTTAATCCCGTTAGCGCTGTTAGCCCTGTTAGTCCCGTTAGCGCTATTATCCCTGTTAGCCCCATTAGCACTGTTATCCCTGTTAGTCCCGTTAGCGCTGTTAGCACTGTTAGTCCCGTTAGCACTGTTATCCCTGTTAGCACTGTTAGACCCGTTAGCGCTAAACTAAACACATCGACTTCCAGACAAAGCGGATGTTCAAAGACGCATTACCAGGTTTCTGGACTCAAACGCCAACACTAGAGCACTTGAGTGTTCTTTGGTGAGAAATACAGACTTGTACACATTGTGCTTTACAATAGCTCACATCGCATGTTAATATTACTCATTTCTCTTTCTTCAGCTCAATCTGCATCTGTATTATGTCGGCGTGCTGCCAGAGAGATATTTTGACACGCAGCAGTCCACCTGATGAAATAGTAGCTTATAATGACTATAGACACATTGATCTTGAGTGTTTATTTCATGGTGTACAATTAGGCAAACTAACACTTCAATAAATCACACATTTTTTAATACCACCCCCTCATCTCACGTTATGTAAAACATGCAACTGCACAACCTTTAAAGTGGCAACATGGTGGAGCAAAACATCCTCTTCCTACGCACGTTTAAATGGATTTGGTAAAGACCGTCATCGGCGTCTGTTTGAGTTATTTGATGGTCAGTAGGAAGAATTCATATTTTTGTGCAGTTTTTAATCCCAGGACTAAATGATCCGGTTTACTTTTTTATTCTAACATTAACACCACCAGTAATTGCCATTTGTTCTAGAGCTGGAGCCCTTTGACTCCAATGGAAAATAAACCTTCTACAAATGTTAGATAACTGAACCAAATCCCGCCGCCCAGGAATTCTTCGGAACTCAGCAGCCTTTAAATGGCGGGAGGAAGAAACTCCCTCATGATGCGGGTTACATGTTCACTGCCTTACAACAGGCAGCCGAACAGCAACAGGAGGAGACGAACGGAGGACAGGAGATGCGAGTCGGCCTGACGGATGAAAGCCGTGAACAGAATGAAGGGCTGACAGGTGTGGGAGGGATGGGCGGTTCAGTGTGTTGTCCTCACAGGAATGCCAAGCCTC
Source organism: Pseudoliparis swirei (assembly GCF_029220125.1). NCBI lineage: Eukaryota > Metazoa > Chordata > Actinopteri > Perciformes > Liparidae > Pseudoliparis > Pseudoliparis swirei. The sequence goes on along the minus strand of NC_079399.1, from coordinate 21,893,392 downwards.
TGAATCTGAGTCCCGCCCTGATTATTATTTCATGACTCTTTCCGAGCGTGTAGTTTTTAAAAATGTGTTTTACTCTGAACATTGTGCAAATGCACAGCATTTTGCATAATCAGCAGATGTCAGTGCTTTATCTTGACCGGAGCAACGAGAGGGACCGAGTCTTGGACGAGACCCCCCCCGGTCCGCCTGCAGTAGCGATGCTCCGGGCCGACTCCAGACCGGAGTCGATACCCTTTGTCTCCCAGTTCGCCGGGTCCTCAGAGATCAGAAGCCCAAAGGAATCGGGAGCTGCGATAACACATCAGCAGAAGAGGCGTAGACGTGACACATTTTTACAGTCCTGCAACAAGCAGCAAGACCTGCCCCTGAGGTGGGCTCATAAAGAACAACGACCCTCTACCACCATTTGCAACATGGGATGACCTTGAGAGGCAGGAGAGCCCCCAGCCAGGAGAGGCCATCAGACAGGAACGCTGCGTTTCAGGGAAATCTGGGAGAAATGTATTGTGTGTAATGCCTGCTGCATTTATTGTCTAGAAATGTGTATGCTTGTGTCAGTGGGAGTGTGTGTGTGTGTGTGTGTGTGTGTGTCTGTGCATGCGTGTGTGTGCAGAAGAATAGACGCTGGAGATGAGATGTGGTCACGCCTGATTTACAAGCATTATAGTGAGGATGATGTGTGTGCTGAAAAGAGACCCCCTCCCACACACACACACACACACACCTTCCCTCCAGCCAGCCACACACACACACACACCCATGCAACATCAGCACCAGTGCCCAACTCCAGCAGAATAGATCCTCACACCACCTCGTGCCACGTCGAGCACAGACAGTCCACGCAAAGTCCGCATTGATCCGTGAGAATGTGTTCACCGACTGGTTCACTTTGTGTTGTGTAGAATCAAAAGCCTGGTGTGTGTGTGTGTGTGTGTACATGTGTGTGTGTTTGTCTGTGAGGGTGTTGTGTTGAATCAAAAGCCTGGTGGGTGTGTGTCTATGGGGGTGTTGTGTTGAATCAAAAGCCTGGTGTGTGTGTGTGTGTACATGTGTGTGTGTGTGTGTCTGTGAGGGTGTTGTGTTGAATCAAAAGCCTGGTATGTGTGTGTGTGTACATGTGTGTGTGTGTGTCTGTGAGGGTGTTGTGTTGAATCAAAAGCCTGGTGTGTGTGTGTGTGTGTACATGTGTGTGTGTGTGTGTCTGTGAGGGTGTTGTGTTGAATCAAAAGCCTGGTGTGTGTGTGTGTGTACATGTGTGTGTGTGTGTCTGTGTGGGTGTTGTGTTGAATCAAAAGTCTGGTGTGTGTGTGTGTGTGTGTGTACATGTGTGTGTGTGTGTCTGTGAGGGTGTTGTGTTGAATCAAAAGCCTGGTGTGTGTGTGTGTGTCTGTGTGGGTGTTGTGTTGAATCAAAAGCCTGGTGGGTGTGTGTATGTGTGTGTGTGTGGGGGGGGGGGGGGCAGTCAGAGTACATCCAGGCAATGCATGCACAAACCCTGTTTTATCTAACAGCGACAAGTCGCTGTTTCCGTGCAAAACACACGACCTGCTGCAGAGGCACGTGTCGTTATTGATCATTAATATGGACCCGCCAATAACTCCATACATGTGTCTTGTGCAACCAAAAGGATGACGCACTGCAGGTTGCATCGTGCACGTCCCAAAACATGATTCTTACACCCCCCCCCCCCCCCCAAAAAAGAAAAAAAAAGAAGGAGCTTCGAACACATCACACAGATCCGTCCTACCTTGAACGGGAGAAGTCCGGTCTGGTATCTGGGGTGGTCAGAAAAAAACGACCCGACGAGGACGGGAGGAAGACGCGGTTCTCAGGGCGGAAGGTGTTCCGTTCTGCGGAGCCGCTGGAGACGGGTCCGGTCTGTCTGGAGCGGGAGAGGCGGCGCGGGTCCGGAGGATGCTGCTGCGAGACACACACTGATGTACGGAGAGGAGGAGACGGGTGCTGGGAGAGAGAGAGAGAGAGAGAGAGAGAGAGAGAGAGAGAGAGAGAGAGAGAGAGAGAGAGAGAGAGAGAGAGCAGTGCTGCTCCGCTCCGTCTCGCGCGCACCCAGTGTGTTGAGTTTTTAAACGTAAACCTGCGAATAATTAAGAAAAGAGGTGATAAACACGAGTTTTCACATTTAATAATAAAGTTAATCTATTTATTATCTGACCTGTGTGTGTCTTCCGGCGAGAGAAACACAAACACACCAACTGTTTCTCAAACACGTTCAAGCTAATCAACTGTTAGCTACAGACAGAGCGCGAGCTACAGACAGAGCGCGAGCTACAGACAGAGCGCGAGCTCCGTCCAGCAGCAGTTTGGCGCCACGTAGAGGCCAACGCGGAAACGACGTCTTCTTTAGCTAGCTAACAAACCTCCTGCCCGGCTTCTTAGGCTTCACTCATTTAGAAGGTGAGTAACTTAGGTTAACTAATAATTGAAACCTGACTTTACGAGCTTTAAATGTCAGCAACCGTTAAGGTAAATGTCGAAATGTTTGCTTGTGTTTTTTAATATTAAAGTTAGACTAAGGTACCAACAACGATAGCCAAACTAGCCGCTAACGTTAGCTAACTTTATTTTTCAAGGTTCTTTATAATACCAGAGCTGCCAACTTTTCACAAAACCTTGGAGTGAGATTTTGTCGGGGGTGACCAAAATGTTGCCGCGCACGCAGCCACACACGTTGGTGGCTATAATATCAGGAAATTTGAATTAATGTGGCGTTGTACCCATGTTGTACCCTGCATTCTGGCCTGTCAAAGGTCTTTTACGAGACATCTTTGCTACCTTAAAGAATTTAAATGTTTTTTAATAACTCTACTCTCATTTACAAAAACATGCCTAATTCTATTGCACAAATGTCCTGTCTTTATGTTAAATTCTTTATAATACATCTTACTTGTTCAAAGTGCTGTTTGGAAATTTTTTGAGAGGGTCCTTTTCCTAGGCCTGCAAATAAAGTGATAAATGCTATGTGGGCAGCCTTAACAAACAATGCTCTGATGTGTTGAGCATGCAGTATACCAAGAGGTTATACCAAGAGGTTAACAAGGTGCTCTCCTGCTGCTTGTTATGACAGCTGAGTTTACATCACCACACAAAATCACACGCTCAACTGTGTGCGCGGGTGTGTCGGCGTGTACGTGCTGATCTGGAGTCAGTTTGGTAGGATTTGGGTATAAATAAATTATTTCATTTTAAATATGGATTTTTATTTAAAGATATTCATGTAATTTGAATGCAAAATAGGTCTACCCGAACCAGCGGACAAAAAATTCAACCCGCGGCAACACTTAAAAAGTAGCCCAATTCCGCGGGAAAACCGCGGACCTGGCAATACTGGCCCCGCAAGAGTGTCATATCTATCCAGGATGCTTTATTTTCATTGGTTGCTGGATTAAATTTTACCTAGATACGTTTATTTCTGATTGGCTATTGTGTAGCCCATTTCTTTTTTTTGATTGGCTGATAAGTGGCTCCTCACAGCAGAACTCCAGGGGAGCGCTTGATTCCTCCACGGTGAGGGCAGCGCGGCTCATGTTTGCGCGCTGCGGCACATTAAAACTTTAAATAGCCGAGAGTTTTTTCAGCGTGAGAAATACGATGTGTGGCGGGAGTGCGTGACGTAAGACCGAAATGCGTGACACTTGAGAGCCCTGCATTAACACACCGTATTCTCTGCTCGTTGTGTCTGTTTGAAAATCTTCTTCTGTTGCTGACTCCGGGACTCTTTGGGGTAAATAGGATGTCTATGCAGCGAATAGGTTTATAGATGCGCTCCTTAGCGCCATCTATCGTCGCGGAGTTTGAAAAGAAACCAACGCGCCTCAGCCCAAAATCAGAATGTCTTTTGCTGTGAGATATTGGTTGTGGCGTGAGAGCGTGAAAACATGCAAAAGCGCGTGTCACACGGCGAAACCGTGAGAGTTGGTAGCTCTGATAATACAAATCTATTCCATTTGACATACTGTACTGTAAATATCAATATCTTAGTCTGAGTTATGGAAACTGGTTAATGCAGCTAGTTAGTTTATTGCAAAACTTAACTTAATTTGGCATAAGTTGGTAAAACAAATCAGTCCACACAGCAACAATATATATATATTTAAATATATATATTTTAGGATACTAAGATGCTTTGATGAGCCATTTTTTACTGTATACAACATACAAAATGATCATATCTTTTTTCATTAACGTTTTTTTGGGTGATTTCTCTGCTATGTTATCAGTTAGCATTAAATTGATTCATAATTTACAAAATGGATCTTAAATACATTCTGTAATTTTGAAGGAAAGTATTTTAACATTTACAAACCTGTCGGTGTGACAAGGTAACACGACACATCAAATGTTTGAGGTCTTCTCTTGGTTCCTAAAAAGTCTTCAAACAATTAATATAGGACACATGAGAGTGAGACTTTTAATAAAAGACATTTAGACATGTCACAGGTAGAAAAACAAAAGTGTAAATAAATTATGAATTAATGATAGGGTTCAGGTGGTGTGGGTTCAGGTTGGCTGCTGGTCACTGTTACGCTGCTGGCGCATATTTCACATGCGCGTCAGATTGTTAATTGTATGAGTTATGATGACGATTATCGGACAGCAAAAACATCGCATTAAACAGAGACTGGTGCACAGCAGCTCCTGCCTCGGTTGGTAATGTAGGTGCCATTTCTGTATTCTGTAGAGTGGATCAGCATCCTGCTGTGAAACAATCTGTTCTGAATGCAAGTGCAGTCACAGAATAAGTTTTTTGGATTGATGTGGGAACAATCTCAATTCAATTCAGTTTATTTGTATAGCAATTTCACAAATTACAAATTTGTCTCAGTCACCCCTAACTCAGGGGGGAAAGGAGAAAAAAAAAACCTCTGGGGGGAAAGGGAAGATCCCTGGAGGAGAGCAACAGAGGAGGAGATGAAAGATGGACAGATGGAATAGACAGACGCAGGACAGAAGGAATGAGATTTAGTGTTAAAATAAAATGAAATAGACATGACAGAGTGTATGAATAGTTCCATCATCCAGGAGTTATCCGATGTCCACCGGGGGGAAGGGAGGATGACGGAGGGAGGGAGGAGGGCGAGCGGAGTCTCAGGCAGGACAGTCAGATGCATTTATTCCACCAGAGATCGCCCAGATGCGATAGCAGGTCGGATGACCCAATGCTGGCTGCTAGACCCCGCGATAATATGAAGAAAAAGTCAAAAGGACTCGAGAGAGAGGAGTGAGCAATGTGATGAAAGAGAGAAAAAGGAGAGGAAAAGCAGAGAAAAAAGAAAAGTAGGCTAAAGGAGCATAGCACGTACAGCTATAAGCCATATCTCAGCTTATCAAGGAGCCTGCTCCACAGCCCCTGATATCAGCCTAACTATAAACTCTGGTCTTAAAAGAGTCTTAAACGAGAGGTGATTGAAGGTGTTTGTGTGTGAAAAGAGGACCATGAAAAGGATAAGTGAGTCCACAAAGAGGAGCATGTATCTCCCAGGTTTTTGAAACGCATGGTTTTATAGACCATAATGGTCATCGTCAGAGGTGGGATTTTCTTTGTAAATCAGGAAGGTCTTCCGTCAAAAATCAAATTTGGTTTGTCTGCTCTGGTCTGTGTCTTCATTTCAATTATTTATCATCAATTTATTTATTTATTTTTTTCATATATTGAGCTATCATTGAAGAGATAAAATTAGATTGCTAATAGATTGATTTTAGTTCGCAATAGATATGGGTCAACAAAGCTCCAAATCACCCATTTTATTCTGGTTTTATATAAGCACTTCACCAGAATATATGTACATCATTATTTATTATTTATTTATATCTATTATTATCTATTATTGCTACTATTTTTTGAGATAAAATAAGCTAAGGAGGCAGCGGAGAGGGTCAGGAGTGATCAGCTGGCTGCTGTGAGTGATCGCAGCTCAGTTTCTGTCATTGACCAAGACAGTAAGACACGCTCAACAAGAAGACACATTTATCAAACGAGAACGTTAGTCAATTGTGGCCTCCGAGGTTGCTGCTGCCCCCATAACATACATGAAATTTTTATATGGGTTTTTTCCATTTTTTTTTTTTTTTGCCTTAGGCTTTTTTTTTTTTCCGGATTTTGCGTTGGTCATAGGCGTTGGGAAAACGGCGGGCGCGCTACCAAGGCCACCTTTTTTTATGCAAAAAGGAATGAATGGGCTATTTATTATTATGAGAAGAAATAATATGGACTGAACACTGAACACTTAGTCTATTTTAATATAATAACTTAATTAGCTTTTTAACTCCCTTTGTAAGCTGTAGCTGTATACACACACAATCACTCATCAAAGCATCTTAGTATCTTAAACAATCTCAATTCAATTCAGTTTATTTGTATAGCCCATTTTCACGAATTACAAATTTGTCTCAGAGTGCTTAACAATCTGTACACATAGACATCCCTGACCTTTGACCTCACATTGGATCAGGAACAACTCCCAAATAACCCTTCACGGGGAAAAAAAGTGAAGAACCCTTCAGGAGAGTAACAGAGGAGGATCCCTCTCCAGGATGGACAGAACAATAGATGTAATGTGTACAGAAGGAATCATTACACACTAATTAAAACACAGGAACAACACAATGAATACGACAGAGGGTGTGAATAGTTGGTAGTCGGCATATTCCACCATCCAGACCTCCACGATCCATGAGGCAGATGGAGATAGAGAGGAGGAGTGGGCGGAGTCTCAACAGTGGGCGGAGTCTCAGCAGGGCCGTGGCGTAGTTGGTAGTCGGCATATTCCGCGATCCAGACCTCGCATTAAGTTAGGTTTTGCGAGCTACATTAACCAGTTTCCATAGCTCAGAATGCGTAATAAGTTTTACAAATGTTATCTCCCAACAAAATCTTAAATATAACAACAATTCTGGACATGAATGCATTCTTGTAATCAAGTGACACTCTGATTCTCTTCCAGGTATTTCAGATCAGAGAAAATGGATCCAATCACACAAGAAGACATGAGTCCACAAACTGAGACAGAGCTTTCTTCACCACTTCCCCCCAAACGACCGAGGACAGACTGCACACAAGACAACAGTGGCAGAAGCAGTTTTGACTTTCCAGAACTTTTGACTTCTTGGAAAACCACTGACTGCTCGTCATCAACAAGTACCATGCAGGACAGAGCAAGCGTAGCACAGCGAGCAGCACGTGGCGATGTTGAAGATGAAAAGCCTCATGACGCTCAGTTCATTCATATCCCTGTGACTAGGCTGACTACTTCACACCCAGGCTCGTCTGAAGTCTGCTTGATCGCCGCAGAGAGATGCTTCAAACATCTGGCGGGAGACGAAAGGCCTTCAGTCGCTGCAACGGACCAACTCAGCTCGTACCTGCTAGATGTCGATAGTGACGATGGAGCGTCAGCAGAGACCCGCTCTTCAAAAGACACCGGCGCTGATACGTCAAGTCATTCTGATCGCAAACCGCTGGAAGAGGCACTTGAAGACGAGCCCCCCAGCGGCCGCGCTCTTCACGCCGAAAATAACGAAACTGGGATACCGATGCTAAATAGTGGCAGTCAAATCAGAGCGTTTACAGTCAGGACAAGTGATGAGGGGGTCAGAGGTCAGTCTGATTGCACTAATGAAGATGCGTTACACGACACAGGTTTCTGTAACGGATGGAGCCAATCTGCAGAAGCTGGAGAGATTATTCAGGAGTGGGAAGAGCATGGATTTTGGGAGAATATCATTTTCATCAAGGAAAAGGAAGAAGATAACAGTCTGATATCTTTCACTCATGCAGACTGTGATTCTTTTTACTCCAACCTGCAACCCTCTGGGAACTTGGCACATGCAAAAAATGAATACAAACTATTAGACTTGCAGATTTGTGAAAATGAAAATGTCGCCGCCTGGAACCGGGAAAACCAAGACCACGCTTATGAGTACGGCATGAGCACGAACGCCATCCTGTCTGCTGCTCTGCGTGCCGAGGGATCGACTGGTCCTTATGACGTGGCGTTAGCCAGAAACATCGCAATCGAGAGCGTGAGTCTTGAGGATGACGGCTTCTGTGGGGCGAAAGGAGAGGAGGCTGCCGAAGCACGGAGTGAGACGCCCGATCACACAACAGAGACTCCCATTCCTGCACGGATCGGTCGAGGGCTCGCCGAAGGAGATAACCATGCAGGCCCAGTCAGTGTAATTGACCCTGCAATCTGGAGTGTGACTGACAGCGAGGCTGAAGAGAAGTGCTGTAATCCAGAGAGCACTGCTGCAGGTGTGGCATTACTTTCATCAGTAAACGCCCGCGAGACGGAAACCCCTCTCCCCCTCGGCTGCGACGTCTCGCTCGGAAAGTCAAATCGCCAGAGCGGAACGCAAAGCAGAACGCAGCGCTGCGGCGATGAAGAAGAGGACTTATGGCAGTCACACGCAGAACCGGAGGCGCGTTGCTTCAAAACTCAGGAAGCACCCGGCGAGGCCGGCAGTGGGCCGGCAGAGCCTCGTCCCGCAGGGGGGGGGGCGCAAGACGGCCACGATGCCGGGAGACCTCAGGGGAAGGAGCCGCATCCGTCCGCCCGTTGTCCTGTCAGTCCGGACCAGCTGGAGACGATGGAGGGTGACTATTTGCAGGCTGCAATCACCAGAATCGACGGGGCAACTAAGATAAATGAAATGGAAGAAATGACAAGTTTTGAAGAGGAAGTGAGAACCGGTGAGCACGGCAAACACGCAGAGGACTCACTGGAAGGAAAACACATAGAAACATCAACTGGCGATTCCATCAACGACACATTTACACACGCTGATGACAAACTGAAAGATAGTCTAGGATTGTTGTCCGACCACCCGTACAACGCGGTCACTGCGACAGCGGAGGAAAACAGACGCAAAGAAGAGGAAAGTGAAGCGCACGGCAACTCAGAGCCGCAATTAGAGGACGAAGAGCGCGAAGACGAGCCTGAGGAACGCACGGAGGGAAACACGTGTACAGGTGCACACGCTGTGACCCTCGTGAGTGAACAAGAGAACAAGCTCAGTTTTTCTAAATTTCAACAAAGAGCCGAGACATTCACCGTCGATAAGGAAGACGACCCTTTGGCCTTCACTGTCAACGGCTGTTTGCCGGGGGGCTTTGACACTTTCGAAAAGATCCAACTCTCGACAGATGTTGATGAAGAAGACGGCCCTCTCTTCACCAGCCTGAAATCACCCCGGCAACAACTTGGCCACTCCACGCCGGAGGCAGAGAGCAATGAGCATGAGGCGGTACCAGAAGAGGAGGAGGAGGAGGTGGAGGGGGGGGAGAGATTAGGTCGTCACCCTGAGAACATTGCAAATGGATTTCCAAGCAGCGATAGCGGGCGTAATGAATCCCCGAACTTTATCTCGGCGGCAGCAGCCGACGTTGCCCTCGGACGGCCAGAGCCTCGGCCTCGCTGCGAGGCGGCTTACGAATCTCCTGAGGGCTTCCAGGACGACTTAAACACGAAGGCCGCGTCCTCCGCATTCGGCACGGCGCCCGCTGCCAACGACAGCCCTAAGTTTGAGAAGAGGAAACTCTTCGACGCGGTCCTGAAGGAACTGAACTTGTTTTTTAATATCAGTACAAGTGATTTATCGAGTGATTTATCGTCACCTGAGCGGCGAGGAGCCGAGGCCTCGGAGGCCGACGCCGTGAAGCACAAGGAACATCTCAGCAGCCCGAAACGAGGAGGCTACAGAGACACATCGCCAGGTAAACAACACACCTCGACTTCTACGGTACACAACGCCATTACTACCTTAATCCTAAACTTTGATTGCGATTTATGGAGCTCTGCTGCATGTGGTGCCCCCCCCCCCCCCCCTCCTGACTCACAATCCAATATAGGCAAAAAGCCAAAGGACTTTTTGATTAATGGGCTCCCATGTTTTATTTATAGATTTTACTGTAACTAACGAAACAGCTTCCTGTGGATTATGAACACTTTCACTTGCCTTCACGCAAATTGTTATATTTATTATCGTTTATCAAATGACAACAAAGACCAAAGTTAATTTTAGTTAAGTTAATTCATCCTCTTTCGCCGCCCCGCTGAACTGTTGTGTCCAGGGCGATTTAGATGCTTGTACTTCAGCTCATAAATCTTTTGACTGTGGCTCAGTGGCGAGCAGGTCGTCCTTCAATCGGAGGATCGGCGGTTCGATCCCTGGACACTGAACATCAAAATGCTCCCGTAGCTGCGTGAATGTTATATAGTCCTGATGGGCCAGTGGTACCTTACATGGCAGTCCCTGTCATCGGTGTATGGATGGGTGTGAATGATGACAAGTAGCGTCGTCATTTCAGTCCATTTACCTTTCGCACACCGCCAATGTCTTGGGAGATTCTGATTGGCTCTCGACAGGTGAAAAGGAAGTGAGGGGGCTCACTCCGTTCTGCCAACTCTTTAACTGTGACTGAGTACTACGTACATTAAACTTCTTACAACACTTTCAAAACAGATTTATTACACAAATGTGCTGATGTTTGTTTTTTTGTTCATCATAATCTATTGCACATTTCCATACTTTTAGTTTACATTAAGTCTCATACTATTGCCAAGTCAAACTCCTTGTATGTGCAAACATGAAGAATAATAAAATCAGCAGTTTCTGATTCTGAGCTATCACTACACTAGAAAAGAAATGATGACTAAATATAGAGAATAATGTATATGTTTTGAAGCTGTCATGCATACATAGTCTTTTACAATTTGACAATGTCATCTTAAATGTTGTATTTGATTAACATGACTCACATGTAGTAGATATAGAATCAAGTACAGCCACTTGACTGAGCCGTATGTAAAATGGAATATCTTACATGAGAAATGATCATGCGGCCTAATAACCAACTGTCAGCATTTGAATCCTCTTTATTGACACCACGATGCTCAACAATGACGTCAACATGTCCCTGTGTGTTGTTTAGATGATGCTGGTGAAGACTCCAGCCTGTGTGGAGTGGACCCAGTGGTTCCCTGTTCCTCCGGCGCCGCTGGCGGCGAGCAGGAAGTGCCCCTCGGCAGCCCCGTGTGCCACGACACATCCGTGTGCACCGCAGAGACTCAAAGACACAAAGGTCTGTTCTCTTTTTTTAAACTATGGGTATTATTTCTTTAGGGAGAAAGAACCAGTGTCTCAGTAATTAGTGTTTATAGCTAGTGATGAAAAGTGAAATAACAGTTTCCTTTGAAGCATTTAGTAACAATTAAATAGAATTCTGGAATATTCAGTGTTCATCTGGTCACATGACATCTATTGTTCATCTGCTCACATGACATCTATTGTTCATCTGCTCACATGACATCTAATGTTCATCTGGTCACATGACATCTATTGTTCATCTAGTCACATGACATCTATTGTTCATCTGGTCACATGACATCTATTGTTCATCTAGTCACATGACATCTATTGTTCACCTGGTCACATGACATCTATTGTTCATCTGCTCACATGACATCTATTGTTCATCTAGTCACATGACATCTATTGTTCATCTGGTCACATGACATCTATTGTTCATCTAGTCACATGACATCTATTGTTCATCTGGTCACATGACATCTATTGTTCATCTGCTCACATGACATCTAATGTTCATCTGGTCACATGACATCTATTGTTCATCTGCTCACATGACATCTATTGTTCATCTGGTCACATGACATCTATTGTTCATCTGGTCACATGACATCTATTGTTCATCTAGTCACATGACATCTATTGTTCATCTAGTCACATGACATCTATTGTTCATCTGGTCACATGACATCTATTGTTCATCTGGTCACATGACATATTGTTCATCTAGTCACATGACATCTATTGTTCATCTAGTCACATGACATCTATTGTTCATCTGGTCAATCTGACATCTATTGTTCATCTGGTCACTGTCATGACATCTATTGTTCATCTGGTCACATGACATCTATTGTTCATCTGCTCACATGACATCTATTGTTCATCTGGTCACATGCCATCTATTGTTCATCTGGTCACATGACATCTATTGTTCATCTGGTCGCATGACATCTATTGTTCATCTGGTCACATGACATCTATTGTTCATCTGGTCGCATGACATCTATTGTTCATCTGCTCGCATGACATCTATTGTTCATCTGCTCACATGACATCTATTGTTCATCTGGTCACATGACATCTATTGTTCATCTGCTCACATGACATCTAATGTTCATCTGGTCACATGACATCTATTGTTCATCTGCTCACATGACATCTATTGTTCATCTGGTCACATGACATCTATTGTTCATCTGGTCTCATGACATCTATTGTTCATCTGGTCACATGACATCTATTGTTCATCTGGTCACATGACATCTATTGTTCATCTGGTCACATGACATCTATTGTTCATCTGGTCACATGACATCTATTGTTCATCTGCTCACATGACATCTATTGTTCATCTGGTCGCATGACATCTATTGTTCATCTGCTCACATGACATCTATTGTTCATCTGCTCGCATGACATCTATTGTTCATCTGGTCACATGACATCTATTGTTCATCTGCTCACATGACATCTAATGTTCATCTGGTCACATGACATCTATTGTTCATCTGCTCACATGACATCTAATGTTCATCTGGTCACATGACATCTATTGTTCATCTGGTCACTTGACATCTATTGTTCATCTGGTCACATGACATCTATTGTTCATCTGGTCACATGACATCTATTGTTCATCTGGTCACATGACATCTATTGTTCATCTGCTCACATGACATCTATTGTTCATCTGGTCACATGCCATCTATTGTTCATCTGGTCACATGACATCTATTGTTCATCTGGTCACATGACATCTATTGTTCATCTGGTCACATGACATCTATTGTTCATCTAGTCACATGACATCTATTGTTCATCTAGTCACATGACATCTATTGTTCATCTGGTCGCATGACATCTATTGTTCATCTGCTCACATGACATCTATTGTTCACCTGGTCACATGACATCTATTGTTCATCTGCTCACATGACATCTATTGTTCATCTGCTCACATGACATCTAATGTTCATCTGGTCACATGACATCTATTGTTCATCTGGTCTCATGACATCTATTGTTCATCTGCTCACATGACATCTATTGTTCATCTGGTCTCATCACATCTATTGTTCATCTGGTCACATGACATCTATTGTTCATCTGGTCACATGACATCTATTGTTCATCTGGTCACATGACATCTATTGTTCATCTGCTCACATGACATCTAATGTTCATCTGGTCACATGACATCTATTGTTCATCTGGTCTCATGACATCTATTGTTCATCTGGTCACATGACATCTATTGTTCATCTGGTCACATGACATCTATTGTTCATCTGGTCACATGACATCTATTGTTCATCTGCTCACATGACATCTATTGTTCATCTGGTCACATGACATCTATTGTTCATCTGGTCACATGACATCTATTGTTCATCTGCTCACATGACATCTATTGTTCATCTGGTCACATGACATCTATTGTTCATCTGGTCACATGACATGTATTGTTCTCTCCATCCTGGAGAGGGATCCTCTCTGTTCTCCCCTGAAGGTTTCTTACCTTTTTTACCCTGAAAGGGTTTTTTATGTTTCTTTGGGAGTTGTTCCTGATCCGATGTGAGGTCAAAGGTCAAAGGTCAGGGATGTCCTATGTGTTCAGACTGTAAAGCCCTCTGAGCAGGGTGTCTGCGGGTCCTTAAAAAGTCTTAAATTGCTTTTCCTAAAAATAAGGCCTTAAAAAGTCTTAAAAAGTCTTAAATTCAGATTGGATTGGTCTTACATTTTTTGGGTGTCATGTTATTACGAATATGAGGCAATCTGTTCCGCCAGGTCCGTATTTTGCTCCGGTCGCTCTGCGGTGTCTCTGGTGTCACCGGGGCCACGCCCCTTCTCTTAAAGGGGCCCCGCGTATTCGGTCCCATCCCCTACAACGTGAAGCATCGGCTACTTTAGAAATATGCAGGATGCAAGTTCAACAACGGCTTGAAAAGAACGAGTGTTTCTGGTCACGGTCGGTGAAATGCTTCTGAAGCTGCGTTATGTGTCGCGAGACTTTCCAGCGGTGGAATCTCACGAGCAGAGCAAGAAGCACAGAGACTAGCGAAGGCCGCCAGCAGCCCGCGGGGCTAGCTCCTGCTCCGCCGCTAGCTCCTGCTCCGCCGCCCGCAACGACGTCAACTACAACGCTGGAGGTCACCGGAGGAAATCCAGCGCCGTGCAACAAAGAGCTCATCACCGAAGACCAACGCTGCGGTGCGTTCTTCATTCTGTTCCACGAGACTCTGGACCAGACCACCGCGAGCAGACAGCTGGACTTCATGTGCGTTATTGGTGAAATGACCACGTCCAGTCAGGATCCTGTGGAGCTCATGGGCCATGACACCAGGACCTACTTCAGCATCTCAAAGTAAGTCTAACATAAATATATATGTATTAACTAACCTCATGTATATGAGTATGTGTTTCATATAGTTAAGCTTTACTCATGTGTCAAGTTAATAACAGCTATGCGTAGGCGCACTACACATTAGACTACCGGTAATTAAAAATAGTTTTAGAATGGTAGTAAGTAGAGTGGTGTTTACCTGTCAATATGTCTACATAGTGTTCACTAGGCTCAAGAGATGGCTCACGTTGCTTAATTTGTAAAAATAGTATTCATTCCTATTTATCCAGTCTGACATTAATCTGAAGTGGTGGTGTCATAAGAGATGTGGTGACTGTTGTTTGGCTAATGTCTGCCTTTTTTCTTTCTTTTTTCCAGGAGAATGAACCAAATGTCAACTGGAAGTTTTTATATTAATACAGTTTGAAAAGGATTGTTTTCCTAGTATATTCACAAAAGCTCAGGAGTAGACATGAACCTGTGCACAAACATCCATCACATAGAGACATGAGAACTCTCACTCGCTCGGGTAAAATTTTTTACATTTCCCAATCATTTTTTCCCCCCAATTTTTCCCGGGGGACCCCCCCCAAAAAAAATTTTTAAAATTTTGTTTATTTTTTTTTTTAAACCAAAAAAAAAAAGGGCAAAATTCCACCTTTCCCTGGGAAATTTTCCTTTTAACGGTAAAAAATAAAAATTAAAAAATTCATCTTAAAAAAAATTTAAAAAAGGTTTGTTTTTTTGAAGGGGTTTAAATTTTTTTAAAAAAAAAAAATTTTTGATTTTTTAGAAAAAGGGTTTTAAAAAAATTTTTGGTTTTTTTCATAAAAATAAAGCGGAAAAAATTTTTTTTTTTTGAAAATTTAAAAAATTTTTTTGTTTTTTTTTGTTTTTTTAAAAGGGGGGCCCCCCCCCGAAATTTTTGGGGGGCCCCCTTTTTCCCAAAAAAAAAAAAACCCAAAAATTTTTTAAAAAAAAACCCCAAAAAATTGGTTTTTATTTGGGAGGCCCCCCCCCAAAAAAAAAAACCCGGCGGGTTTGGCCTGAATTTTGACGGAAAACCTCAAGGAAACCTTTTTTTCCGGTACTGCAAGGCCCTCAAAAACCTTCAAAAAAATTTTGGGGTTTTTTGGGGCCCCCCTTTGAAAAAACTAAGCTTTTTTTGGGGGGGAAGGGGCCCCATTTTTTTGGGGGGGGGAAACCCGGTTTAAAGGCATCCCCCAAAAGGGGTTTTGGGGCGGGGTTTTTTGGGGGGCCCCCTAAGTTCGGGACCAGGGGGGATTAAAAAACCCGGGCCATGGGCATGGGTAAAACCCTTCAAGGGGTGATGGGGAAAAACCTTCTGCCGGGGTTTTGCCCCCCTTTTTTTGGGGGTTTGCGGGCTTTGGCCGATTTTTCCCCAAAATTTTTTTAAGGGTTTTTTTTTAACCCCCGGTTTTTGCCCGGGGAAAAACCCCGTTTTACAGTTTTTTTGGGCCCCAGCCCTTTGAATCCCCCCTTTTAACCCCGGAAAATTTTTTTTTTTAACCCCCAAAAATTTTTAAAATTTCCGGGGAAAAACAGCTTTGTTTGTACATTTTTTAAAAATTTTTTTTCAAGTTTGAGAAAAGTTTTTTATCAATTGTATGATATCACAACTTTTTTGGGATAAGTTTTTTGTTTAATTCCTTATGGATAATTTGTATAAAATACCGGCTTTAAGGAACCCCCTGAAAGTATTTTTCAAAAGAAAACCTGTTTAGCCCTTTAAAAACCCCCAAAAAGGGGTTTTAAAATATTGCAAGATGAACACAACAAATTTTTATTTTTTAAAAAATTTTCCCCCAATTCTTGATTTATTTTTTATTTATAAAACTTGCCTTTTGGTTTAAATTTCAATTTATTTTAAAACCAAAAAGTTTTCAAACATTAACTTTGTGGCCCCAAAAAAACACGCCTTGTAATTTCATTTTTTTTGGGTAGAGGGAAAAAAACCGGCCGTAGAAAAAGGCAACTTTCCGGCCCCAGTGTGTCGGTTCCTTTAAAGCTCTGGTTTTGAGCGGCAAACGCCCCTTTTTGGGTGCCTTACTTTTTCCTGAGGGTAAACTGTTTTTTAAAGCGCTCCTCTTTCCTGAACCCCCATGTTACCTTTTCCTTTGGGGGCTACGGCTAAGAGGCACGTTTTCCTTTTGGGTTCAGGGTTTTTTCCTTAGCTCCCAGGTTTTCCTTTGGGGTTTGTACATTGGGGAAACTGTTTTTAAAATTGTTGTTTTTGCGGGCCGGAGCCCGGCATGGGCCTCAAAAGTGTGATGGGTGGTTTCACCAAAATGAACCCTAAAAAGGGCCCCAAACGTTGTGCCTTGAGGAAGTTCTGGGGGGGTTTGGGCTGGGGTTACCTTTCCCATGGCGTGCTTTAAAAGTTTCCCGGGTATATGGGTTAAAAGTTTTGGGAAGGGGACCATGGGGCTAAAGTTTTGGGGCCCAATGAGGAGAATTCATAAAGGTTGGTTTGGCGGTGGGGGCGACCTCGCCTTCCCTCCAAATGGGTTTGATACCCCCAAAACCTTTGGGGACCTAACTAAAAAAAGGCCCCTCAACCTTTCGGGCCAGCTGAATGTGCTTTCCGTTATCGTTACACAGGGTCCGTACGGTCATGGAAAACTTGGAAAAGTCATGGAATTTTAAAATGGTCATTTTCAGGCCTGGAAAAGTCATGGAAAAAACTTAAATCATAAAGGTTTTGGAAAGGTCATGGAAATTTGTTATAATCACATGTTCATTTATGCCGAGTTTGAAATAATTAATATGTTTTTTAAAGAAAGACGCTCAAAATATAAGCAACATTTTCTACATTTTTCATGTTTATACCGAGATTTCAGTTTGGTCATGGAAATTTGGTTTAAATTCATGGAAAAGTCCTGGAAATCCATTGGTCAAAATTTGTAAGAACCCTGGATACAGACAAACACATTCTAGTTTCCACAGCATCCACCACACCAAGGAATGAATTAGCTGGAAACCACATCTCACGTATGTCAGGTTCACGTTAGCCCGGACTGCGGGGATAATATACAAAACAAGGCACACACTGAACTATAAATCATTGCAGACACTATATTATCCTCTCGTTCTACCACATATTGTGTTGAAGTGTGGGGGAACACCTACAAAAACACCCGACAGTCAATATGCATCATGCAAAAGAGAGCAATAAGAATAGAGAACAATGTAGGATATCAAGAGCACACCAATGCACTGTTCTTAAAATCACGTTCACTGACATTTAGGGATTTAGTAGAGTTCAAAACAGCACACATTCTGTATAAAGCAAATCATAATTTACATCCTGGCAATTTTCAAAGAACGTTTAGAGATAGAGAAGGAGAGTATGATCTAAGAGGGAGATGGAGTTTCAAACAGCCGATTGCTCATACGACTCTGAAAAGCATGTGCACATCTGTCTGTGGGGTGAAGCAGTGGAATATTTTAACTGATGACATCAAAGAAAGTAAAAAAATCTGGTGATATTCAAGAAAAAATGTAAAGACATGACTGGAGAAGTAAGTTAGCTCCTCCTCCCTCCTTTGGGTTCACGGCCTCTTTGTAGAGGAGCAGACTGACACGTAGGAATGACATCACACACGTTGATTCATATGGACGATTGATTTAGTTTTTAAAGTCTGGCTCCAACGGTCCCCTTTGTGTTATCAGGATCCCCCTTGGTGTGTTTCATCACTGATGTTCTGAGAGGGTTTGTACGGTCATGGAAAACCTGGAAAAGTCCTGGAATTTAAAAATGGTCATGGGAAAAAATTTAATTTCCAAAAGTTTTGGAAAAGTCTGTCTGTTCATTCACGCAGTTTGATTAAAAGAATAAACATTTCTATAAATATTTATTCTTTTAATCAAACTATTGTCTCGTATTTATTTGTGTCATTTAAGGTATATATACTCCTGTATACACGGAGATTTCCCAAGACGCTTGGTCATCAAAATTCAAGTCAATTCAATTCAGTTTATTTTTATAGCCCATTTTCACAAATTACAAATGTGTTTCAGAGGGCTTTACAATCTGTACACATAGACATCCCTGACCTTTGACCTTTGACCTCACATCGGATCAGGAACAACTCCCAAACAACCCTTCAGGGGGAAAGAAGGTAAGAGAGAACAGAGGAGGATCCCTCTCCAGGATGGACAGAACAATAGATGTCATGTGACCAGAAGGAATCATGACACACAAATTAAAACACAGTAACAACACAATGAATATGACAAAGTGGATGAAGAGTTGGTAGTCGGCATATTCCACCATCCAGACCTCCACCATCCATCAGGCAGATGGAGGTAGAGAGGAGGAGTGGGCGGAGTCTCAGCAGTGGGCGGAGTCTCAGCAGTGGGCGGAGTCTCAACAGTGGGCTGAGTCTCAGCAGGGCCATGGCATAGTTGGTAGTCGTCATATTCCACGATCCAGA
This sequence comes from Pseudoliparis swirei, assembly GCF_029220125.1. Classification (NCBI taxonomy): domain Eukaryota; kingdom Metazoa; phylum Chordata; class Actinopteri; order Perciformes; family Liparidae; genus Pseudoliparis; species Pseudoliparis swirei. The sequence continues at coordinate 21,874,483 of NC_079399.1, read as the reverse complement.
CCTCCAATGTGGTTTAAAGTCCTGGAAACCCGTTGGTCAGCATGCATAATGTTCCATTCATTGTCCTTCATGAGATCTCCTTCTGGAACAGTATTTCATTCTTTTTAAATTTCTTTCTGATTCCATGCGTGACCTGATGGTTTGAGTTACACTTCACTTTCAGTGAAGTGTGCAGCCAATGCACCATTCTTACATAATTGTCACATTTCCAAATTAATTCCAGACAGTTTTACAGTTTATGAACCGTCCTGTTATTATGAGCCTGTTCTGTTCTAAAACTGTACTTGGCCTACATACTGTGGCTGTATTGGAAAAACACCAACTGCTGCAGCTCATGGGAGAAAGATGTGTCTGTAATGTAATTCATAATGAATCAGTTTTTATGTTATTTTTATTAGATTTAATATATGTTTGTTTTACAACAGTTTATATATATAACAGTTGTTACCATGTTCACGTTAAATGTTTATGATGTTGTTTTTACCCTCATTTAATCTATTCATTAATTATAATGTGTCTGACAATCAAATTTAAAGGTAACACATTTAAATCATTTAAATCAAGACGAATTGTTGGACACAAAGGATTCCAGTGTTATATACATCCATCATACATATATATACATACATATATATACATCCATCATATATATATATTAGGGCTGTGAAACGATTAAACATTTTAATCAGGTTAATCACAGGTTTCTGTGGATTAATCATGATTAATCACATATTATCGATATTCTCGGTATATTTTTGTGAGAACATAAAGATTTATGACAAAAGACGGATATATACATTTATACACAGGGGTGCACAGAACTTGCTCACCAGTGCAAGATCTTGATGGTTGAGCTCTGCGCGTTACGCGAGCCGAGAAGAGTTGTTGACGGGGGGGGGGTTAAATGCGTTAAAACAATTAACTAATTAATCCTGTAATTTAATCAGAACGCGTTAACGCGTTATTTTTCACAGCACTAATATATATACATAAATATACATATATATATACATCCATTCATATATACATATAAATACATATATATAGATATACATCCATTCATATATACATATATATATACATCCATTCATATATACGTATACATATATATTTACATCCATCCATACATTTAGACACATACATATATATATATGTATATATATACATCCATTCATCAATTCATAGATACATATATATAATATATATATACATCCATATATACATATATATACATCCATTCATATATACATACATATACAGTACATATACATATATATACATCCATACATATATACAGTACATATATATACATCCATTCATATATACATATATATACTTAAATGTATATATATACATACATTCATATATACGTACATATATACACATCAATTTATATATACATATACATACATTTATATATATCCATCCATCCATACATATATACATACATATATATAAACTTAATTACTTATATATACATCCATTCCTAGACACATATATACATTTATACTTATGTATACATCCATTCATGTATACATTCATACATACATATATACACATATATACAGGACTGTCTCAGAAAATTAGAATATTGTGATGAAGTTCTTTATTTTCTGTAATGCAATTAAAAAAACAAAAATGTCATGCATTCTGGATTCATTACAAATCAACTGAAATATTGCAAGCCTTTTATTCTTTTAATATTGCTGATTATGGCTTACAGCTTAAGAAAACTCTAAAATCCTATCTCATAAAATTTTAATATTTCCTCAGACCAAGTAAAAAAAAAGATTTATAACAGCTGAGTGTTTGTCAAGGCTCAGGAAACCCTTGCAGGTGTTTCGAGTTAATTAGACAATTCAAGTGATTTGTTTAATACCCTACTAGTATACTTTTTCATGATATTCTAATATTTAGAGATAGGATATTTGAGTTTTCTTAAGCTGTAAGCCATAATCAGCAATAAATCAGAATAAAAGGCTTGCAATATTTCAGTTGATTTGTAATGAATCCAGAATGCATGACATTTTTGTTTTTTTAATTGCATTGCAGAAAATAAAGAACTTCATCACAATATTCTAATTTTCTGAGACAGTCCTGTATACAGTACACACATTCATATATATACGTACACATAAATGTACATATATACAGGACTGTCTCAGAAAATTAGAATATTGTGATGAAGTTCTTTATTTTCTGTAATGCAATTAAAAAACAAAATGTCATTTCTGGATTCATTACAAATCAGCGAAATATTGTGCCTTTTATTCTTTTAATATTGCTGATTATGGCTTACAGCTTAAGAAAACTCAAATATCCTATCTCTAAATATTAGAATATCATGAAAAAGTATACTAGTAGGGTATTAAACAAATCACTTGAATTGTCTAATTAACTCGAAACACCTGCAAGGGTTTCCTGAGCCTTGACAAACACTCAGCTGTTATAAATTTTTTTTTTTACTTGGTCTGAGGAAATATTAAAATTTTATGAGATAGGATTTTAGAGTTTTCTTAAGCTGTAAGCCATAATCAGCTATATTAAAAGAATAAAAGGCTTGCAATATTTCAGTTGATTTGTAATGAATCCAGAATGCATGACATTTTTGTTTTTTTAATTGCATTACAGAAAATAAAGAACTTTATCACAATATTCTAATTTTCTGAGACAGTCCTGTACATTCATTTATACATATATAAATTATATATACAGATACAGTATATACTGAACATATATATACATAGATAAATTAATGTATACATTCATATATATACATACATTCATATATATATATATATATATACATACATGTGATTTACTGTGAAACAATGACCCTGCTCCATGTTCTATCTCTTAATACTCAATGGAGATAGGTGCATCGATCACGTAGTGAAGGAAACCTGAACAGGTGGTCACATATTTTTGGGGTTTATGGATGATCTGAAGTTTCTGCAGTAGTTTAGTTTCATTTGAGTCATCTACATGAAACACACTTTACAGCTTTAGATTCTGAGGAAACTTCAAAGTGGAGCCAGAAGTTATCTCTTCTTTCTTCTGAGTTCTTACCAAGTGACTCATCCATCTTCACAAAAGCTTCACTGTGTAATTCACTTACCTCTAATTATGATCCACGAGCATAACCCAGGGATTCAATATGTATTATAAGAACACAAATGAAACCTGGCAGTGACTTATATTCCTGTATTTACCTCCTCGCCACCAAAATTAAGGGGATTAGTCAAACATTTGTATATTTTCACGAGGCAGAATGGAACAGGGTCGTTAGTCCAAGTAATGTTGTTATGCTCATGTAAAGGCCTGAATAATTCCCTTTATAACCGTTGAATCATTCATGGCTCTATACTTAGAAAGCTTATTACTGGAAAGCAGGAGGATAATTAATGGGTATCAGCCAATTTGCCTTCAATATTTCAACAGCTAGCAAGAGCAGCTATTGTACAGCGTTGAATATCTAGTTCAGATATTAACAAGCAAGAAATCACCTGTTAAAAGTACGGCTTGTTCCTCCTGTGCAAGGGAAACGAGCTGTTGGTGTTCATCAACACCAACAGCTGGAAGGTGGCTGCATGCATCAAGACGTTGTTAATATTGTTACATTGTTTACGTTCTTACATCGTTACATTGTTGCATTGTTTAGATTCTTATATCGTTAGATTGTTTACATTGTTACACCGTTGCATTATTAAAATTCTTACATCATTACATTGTTTACATTGTTACATTCTTACATCGTTATATTGTTACATCGTTGCATTGTTTACATTCTTACATCGTTCCATTGTTTACATTCTTACATTGTTTACGTTCTTACATCGTTGCATTGTTTACATTCTTACATCGTTACATTGTTTACATTCTTACATCGTTACATTGTTTACATTCTTACATTGTTTACAGTTACATTGTTTACATTTTTAGATTATTACATTCTTACATCATTACATTGTTTACATTCTTACATCATTACATTTTTACATCATTACATTGTTTACATTCTTACATCATTACATTGTTCCATCGTTACATTGTTTACATTCTTACATCGGTACATTGTTATTGTTTACATTCTTACATCATGACATTGTTTAGATCGTAACATTGTTTACATTCTTACATCGTTAGTTTGTTTACATTGTTGCATTGTTTACATTCGTACGTCGTTACATTGTTTATATTCTTACATCGTTACATTGTTTACATTGTTACACCGTTGCATTATTAAAATTCTTACATCATTACATTGTTTACATTGTTACATCATTACATCGTTTCATTGTTACAGCGTTACATTGGTACATCGTTACAATCTTTCATTGTTACATTGTTACAGCATTACATTGTTACAATGTTTATATTGTTACGTTGTTTCATTGTTTACATCGTTACAATGTTTACATTGTTACAGCGTTTACATTCTTACATCGTTACATTGTTCACATTGTTACAGCGTTACATTTTTACAATGTTTCCATTGTTACATTGGTACATTGTTACAATGTTTCATTGTTACATTGTTACATTTCAGTACATGCAGAGGCATCTTAGTGTTCTCAAAGGAGAAGCTGGGCCCAAAGCAAATAGGCAGGGCTTAAGCTAAGAGCCTCTCACCCACATTACAGCACTGCATGTATATGATTCTCTCTTACAGACACACACTCACACACACTCGCACACACACACACACACACACACACATTAAGCCTGTATTTGCTCCCTTTTCCAGATCAGTAGCCATCACTGGACCGTAGCACAATCAGATGATCGACTCAGACTATAACTACACCGGAATATCCATCACCCACTGAGTTCACAGCTGGACTGTAATGCCATGAAAGTGAACAGACTAAACTCTGATTGTACAAATGTCATTTCATGGATACTTTGGCCTTAAGTGCATGAACCACCGCCTTATCAATCTGTAGGGATGTTGTCCAAAAGCAGCTGTGGCAGAGAGCCGATGTGGAGCGGGACAACAGTATTTAAAGTTGTTGAGTCACACTTGACTTCTCTCACCCAGCGACTAAAAGCCCTCAAAGGGATCATGTGTCTGCGGTAACCTCCACTGTGGAGCATGGAGGGCCGGAGAAAGGACAATAAGAGGATTTCACAAAGGTGCATTATTGTTCTGCCCGTTGCTGAAAAAGCTCTCATTAAAATGCCGTTGAATGGACGGGAGACTCGTTTGAGCTCCGGGAACAGAGGAGGCCGATGAATGCATCAGTCATAAGTCCTGAGGGATAAGCTCTGCATACAGAACGGTCATCAACACTCTGCCAAGGCTTTTGATGAAGCTGCACACCATATGCTGCTTAAGACTCTGCCGATTACGGTGACCTCTGACCTGGGCCCGAACCACGGCACTACGCTCAGTACTTCCTGTGTGACGGACACTGACCGCCAACGGAGATGTGGTTATTTTAATTACTATTAAAGTACCTTTTGGTTATATTGTGGGAGGTTTTGAAGGCCCTTTGGAGTGGAATATAGTTCGTGTAAACATCTAGAAGGAAAGCACACGGAATAGTGTTACACAATACCAACAGTACAACTTTGATACAATAGATAAGCTAAATATCTCAATACATCTCCTGTAGTGAAACCAACGGAATGGAATCATGAAATGAATCTCTTTATTGAGAACAAAAAACTAATCACACAGGTAGCGGATGTGAAAAGAAGCCGAGAGAACTATTAGTAGTGTTTTTATCATACATTGTAATGTGCAACCGGGACTGGAGGAACTCTTCATTCAGATGTTCACACGTTCACATCTGTCCTCACTTCACAAGCCACGCCTCCAACAGCTTCAGAACCAGCAGGACAGTGAGAGGCTGGGTTGAGTTGTATATTTTGTTAATTTAAGTTCCCTTTCGTTCGTGAAGTCTTTGTCTGGGGCGTTTCTTATGAAAGGTAAGAACGGGAAATAGTACAACTGTAATGTGCTTTTTGGGCGTAGCCATGTTGTTGTTTTGAGCGTCACCGTCTTGCTTCTTGCAACCAGAAGGGAAAGAGAGGGAGGAGCTAAATACAACCACATGCGGAAATAAAACACTCTGGAAACAACATTATTCCAATTAATTTCATGAAGTGAAAACACTGAAAGGTTTAAAGGTCCAGGACAGAATCCAATGGTAGAAACCTGTCAATCACTGTGTAGCCCCGCCCCTAACTCATCCCCTGCTTTATGGTCTGTTTGACTCTAGATGACCATAATGTACGAAATGATGACATCATGCTGTATAGAAGAAGACTTGAAACTAGAGACTGAGACATAAACTCATGTTTACAATGTTTACTGAGGGAATACATCAAGAGAAGTAGAGTCAATATATAGACTTCTATACAACCAGAGGAGTCGCCCCCTGGTGGTCAGGAGAGAGAATGCAGCTTTAACACATGAAGCATATACTTCTATACAACCAGAGGAGCCCCCTGGTGGTCAGGAGAGAGAATGCATCTGTAACACATGAAGCATAGACTTCTATACAACCAGAGGAGCCCCCTGGTAGTCAGTGGAGAAAATGCAGCTTTAACACATGAAGCATAGACTTCTATACAACCAGAGGAGTCGCCTCCTGGTGGACAGTAGAGAGAATGCAGCTTTAACACATGAAGCATAGACTTCTATACAACCAGAGGAGTCGCCCCCTGGCGGAAAATAGAGAGAATGCAGCTGTAACACATGAAGCATAGACTTCTACACAACCAGAGGAGTCGCCCCCTGGCGGACAGTAGAGAGAATGCAGCTGTAACGCATGAAGCATAGACTTCTACACAACCAGAGGAGTCGCTTCCTGGTGGTCAGGAGAGATAATGCAGCTTTAACACATGAAGCGTAGACTTCTATACAACCAGAGGAGTCTCTTCCTGGTGGACAGTAGAGATAATGCAGCTTTAACACATGAAGCGTAGACTTCTATTCAACAAATTTATTTGAATTTAAATATCTGTATGGTGCATTATTCCGGAGACAAGGTTGTAAACGATGACACACATCAAGGAATCACCTTCAGAACCAAAGATAAGAGAACGCAGTCGAGCTGCAACGTGTACGCTCACCTGTCCTTTAACGCAGCGCCGACAGCTCCGTGCTGGAGCGGCTTGAATGTCAAAAGGCCACGGCTACTGTTCAGACTTCCTTCTGTTAAACACATTACTGCTATAACTGCTTTTAAATCATGGGTGGCTTTGGACGAATGGAGTTCAATTATAGATTATTTCTCAGGTTTTGGCTTTGTAGGTCAGAACCGGTGCTGCCACGCCATAAATCATCATTAGGTCCCTAAGCATCGAAAGCTGTTGTGGGCCTCAGCGCTGCTCATGAAGTCGATGAAGTCCAGTGAGTGGAGCCTGACTCGGGGGCCTATCAGCTGAGAGAACGTAGGCGGGGCCATTTAGTAATGGCCTGAATTACCTTGTGCCAAAATCTCTCATAATTCGTTTGGTTTAGTTTTTAGTTGAGTTTAGTTTATTTCGATCAGCAAAATATACAACAATCAGAATTCAACAAAAGAAAGTGGCTGACCGAAAGGGTCGAGGCTGAAGCTATCCAGCTTATAAGTGCCCTGACCTATGATTTCTCAAAAAAAACTTATTTAAAAGAACCTTTTATATATATATATATATATATATTTATATATTTATATATAAATATATATTTCTTTATTTTTTTTAATTTATATATATATATTTATGTATACAGTATATATACATATAAATATATATATTTATATATATGTATATATATATATTTATATGTACAGTATATATATATAAATATATATATATGCACATATTCCATTATGGTCCTTCATTGTGTGCATGCTGACCATCCCAACCCACCCTCTGGACACTGGCCTTCTGACTCCAAGCTGTAGCTTGATATTCAGATATGCTAAATACCCGGTAAATTATGCCGTTAAACTTTATGCACTCACTTTTTTCAAGAAGGCTTTGATTTGCAGACACGGTCTCCAATTGCTCAACACGCTGGCATCGGGCCGATGAAGCGAGGCGATGTTTAAAGTGTGTGTCGCCCGGTCACTGAGCTGACATGAAAATGAAGCGCTGTCAGAAATCCAGCGCGCCCAGCGACTGATCGGCTGACACCCCCCCGGCATGATGGGAGACGGCACTAATCTGAGGACTAGCAGGGGGCTCGGTTCCCCCGTCTAAAAAGGCAGCATTAACGAGCTGCTAATATGAAATGATATGATGACGTTAAAAGATATGCCGCTTGTCATGGAAGCGTCAGACCCCGAGTCGCCCTGCTGGACCGACGGCCTCCGATTGGACGAGCTCGTTCTGGGGAAGTGATTCTGGAGCGCTCAGCACAAACAAGTTCAGCCTTTCCTCAACCTGGCGCTCGGGGTAATTAACATTATTGACATACCCAGGGTTCCTACGGTCATGGAAAACCTGGAAAAGTCATGGAATATTAAAATGGTAATTTCCAGGCCTGGAAAATTCATGGAAAAAACTCATGAAAATGTTGTTATATTGACATGTTCATTTACGGCAAGTTTGAAATAATGAAAATATAAGCCGGCATACGCTCTCATACTGGCGGTGCAATTTTTTTTTCCGGTTGCAAGCGAACGCACCGTAACTGGAAAGTGGTCATCTGTTGAATTGAATTTATTCTGTGTGCTTTGGAATTCACATTGTTTAAATACTAAATGTTCTCACTTTTTCATATATAAACTGAGATTTCAGTTTGGTCATGGAAATTTAAAACACAAGTGAAGCGTTAGTCGGCCCAGAGTGGAATATACCGATGACTTCTGGATTTACATGAAAATGATTTGAGTGACTTCTGCTTCAGGTATATGTAATATAAAATACACCCGGGGTCAACAACCTATTTGAGAACGAGAGCTTCTTCAAGGGTACGAAATAATCCGAAGGGCTCCTTGTGTGATATAAACTTCCTGGATAACAAAGTAGCACAGATCACCTTTAATGATACTTCCTTGTTTGACATGCGCGGTTAGATTTCATGGAGAAAGAAATGTTTAGATTTCATGGAGAAAGAAATTTCTTTTGTCTTAAATGTTATATTAAATAATGCCTTTTTTAAATCTACATTACTTAATGCAAGCGTGTTTGCTGAAATCTTTTTATAATTTTGACGGAGTTCCATGGACTATTTTTTGACCATTCCTGGCGGGCGAGTGACGGGGTCCCTAGGGGCGACCAGCTGCCCGCGGGCACCGTGTCGGCCACCTCTGATATACACATATTTAAAGTACCAGGTTGCCTTCATTGGGTCTAAATGTCATTATTTTCAGTATTAGTTTATTACCAAATACCTGCAAAGCTGATGCCCTTCATTAATTACAAATTAAAAATCAGCTTTATTATTTGCTTACATTTATATAATTCCATGTGTGTGTACACAGACATGGAGTTTGACTCTCGTTCTGAACAATGAGTCACATCGAGGAAGAGGACGGCCCTGAAGCTTCTTCTCCATGGAAACAAGGTTTCCCCTCTCCTCCCGGCTCACTTTGAGTTTCATCGACAGATGGCTCGTCCAATCAGCGGCCGAGGCTTCTTCTACGAAAGAGCCCGCCTCCTACCAAACCGTCTCCAGCTGACGGCCGTCACAGAGACTGTTGCTCTGTTTCCATCTGTGGCTCCTGGAGTCAGGATTCTCTCTGGTGCTTGATTAGCTGTATGTATCTGCTGTAGGAGCCCCCCCCCCCCCCCCATGTGATTCCCTCATTGATCTCCGGGGTGCTGTTAGCACGTGTGATTGATTCAGGGTGCTCCCCATAAGCTGTCGGGTGCTCGGTGGAGGAGACGGGTGAGATGGAGTGGAATGGTAGAAACGATTGAATTAAAGATTAATATTGCTGCTGAGAATTCTCTGCCGCCGAGCATAAAGCCGCGCGCCGAGCGGGTCATTGAACAATTGCCCTTCGGGATGTAAAGTGTTCTCTCTCTCCGTGGCTCAGCGTCTCTGAGACGATGAGCTGCTCGATGGAGCCGCTCACACATACTTTATTGATAATGCACAATATGACGAACAGTGATCAAATATCAAGTATTTTCATTTGTTGTGTGTATGTGTAATCAGATTACAATTGTAAAGAAAACAGGAACAATAAATAATAGGTTTAATTTTTTTGGCGAGTATTGGAGTGGAAACAGCATTTTATGGGACAAATACATTTGCATAAAGGTAATCAAAACACAAATATGCAGAATGAAGGTGTGGGGTCAGTAAGTGAGAGGATGAATGACACCTAAGATCACTTTATTTAAAGAAAGGAACTATAAAACAGACTAAATGTGAAGGTCTGTTGGTGACATCGTTAGGAAAGGAGACGTGTTTCTGAGGTTGTTTAAATATAATGTAGGGTTCTGTTAGCTTGCTGCTTGTCTGGAACAAGGCCACTTACCCCCCCTGAGCTTGACCAAGCCCCTCTGCCACAGGTTCTGTCCCGTGGGGGCAGGACAGAGAGCCTTGTGAGCGGTGTTGCCCCCCAGCAGGTTCTCCCAGGTCCGCTGCATGGCGGTTGGTCAATACTCTGACCTCTGACCCGGCCTCCTGCATCCGCCCCACGGGGACCAGGGGTTCAGAGGGCCGTCTGAGTCCTCCAGAAGCCGGCGACGCCTCCACAGAGTCACACGGGTGTTTGTGGAATTGATGTCTCGCCTCTGGGCCTGAAACATCGATCTGCTCAGAGGAATGAAATGCCAGGGAACGGAGGAGCGTGAGGGCCCCCGACAGAATAATGTAGGACATTAAAATGTTATGGATCGGAAGATGGATGAGCAGAGAAAGTCTTTTGAGAAGAGAAAAAGGATCAAACAAACATCTGAATGGGTTCAAGATGGCAGAGTTGTGTTTTAATGGAGGAGTTCAGTGAGCCATGGACCGCCTGGTAGGAGGACCAGGAGAGGACCAGGAGAGGACTAGGAGAGGACCATGAGAGGACCATGAGAGGACCAGGAGAGGACCAGGAGAGGACCAGGAGAGGACCAGGAGAGGACTAGGAGAGGACCATGAGAGGACCATGAGAGGACTAGGAGAGGACCAGGAGAGGACCAGGAGAGGACCAGGAGAGGACCAGGAGAGGACCATGAGAGGACCAGGAGAGGACCAGGAGAGGACCAGGAGAGGACCAGGAGAGGACCATGAGAGGACCAGGAGAGGACTAGGAGAGGACCAGGAGAGGACCAGGAGAGGACCATGAGAAGACCAGGAGAGGACCAGGAGGACCAGAGAGGACCAGAGAGGACCAGGAGGACCAGTAGAGGACCAGTAGAGGACCATGAGAAGACCATGAGAAGACCAGGAGAGGACCAGGAGAGGACCAGGAGGGGACCAGGAGAGGACCAGGAGAGGACCAGGAGAGGACCAGGAGGACCAGGAGGACCAGGAGGACCAGGAAGGACCAGGAAGGACCAGGAGGGACCAGGAAGGACCAGGAAGGACCAGGAAGGACCAGGAGGACCAGGAGAGGACCAGGAAGGACCAGGAGAGACCAGGAAGGACCAGGAAGGACCAGGAGAGGGACCAGGAGAGGACCAGAGAGGACCAGGAGGACCAGGAGAGGACCAGAGAGGACCAGGAGAGACCAGGAAGGACCAGGAGAGACCAGGAGAGGACTAGGAGAGGACCAGGAGAGGACCAGGAGAGGACCAGGAGAGGACCAGGAGAGGACCATGAGAGGACTAGGAGAGGACTAGGAGAGGACCAGGAGAGGACTAGGAGAGGACCAGGAGAGGACCAGGAGAGGACTAGGAGAGGACCAGGAGAGGACCAGGAGAGGACCAGGAGAGGACTAGGAGAGGACCAGGAGAGGACCAGAAAGGACCAGGGGGGACCAGGAGAGGACCAGAGAGGACCAGGAGAGGACCAGGAGGACCAGGAGGACCAGAGGAGGACCAGGAGAGGACCAGAGAGGACCAGGAGAGGACTAGGAGAGGACCATGAGAGGACCAGGAGAGGACCATGAGAAGACCAGGAGAGGACCAGGAGAGGACCAGTAGAGGACCATGAGAAGACCAGGAGAGGACCAGTAGAGGACCATGAGAGGACCAGTAGAGGACCAGGAGACCAGGAGGGACCAGAGAGGACCAGGAGGACCAGTAGAGACCAGGAGAGGACCAGGAGAGGACCAGAGAGGACCAGGAGGACCATGAGAGACCAGGAGAGGACCAGGAGAGGACCAGGAGGACCAGAGAGGACTAGGAGAGGACCAGGAGAGGACCAGGAGAGGACCAGTAGAGGACCAGTAGAGGACCATGAGAGGACCAGGAGAGGACTAGGAGAGGACCATGAGAGGACAATAAGAAGACCAGGAGAGGACCATGAGAGGACCAGGAGAGGACCAGGAGAGGACTAGGAGAGGACCATGAGAGGACCAGGAGAGGACTAGGAGAGGACCAGGAGAGGACCAGGAGGACCAGAGAGGACCAGAGAGGACCAGAGGACCAGAGAGGACCAGGAGGACCAGAGAGGACCAGAGGACCAGGAGGACCAGGAGAGGACCAGGAGAGGACCAGAGAGGACCAGGAGAGGACCAGGAGGACCAGAGGACCAGGAGGACCAGGAGGACCAGGAGAGGACCAGGAGAGGACCAGGAGGACCAGAGGGACCAGGAGAGGACCAGGAGGACCAGAGGACCAGGAGGACCATGAGAGGACCAGGAGAGGACCAGGAGAGGACCAGGAGGACCAGGAGAGGACCAGAGGAGGACCAGAGAGGACCAGGAGAGGACCATGAGAGGACCAGGAGAGGACCAGGAGGAGAGGACCAGAGAGGACCAGAGAGGACCAGGAGAGGACCAGGAGAGGACCAGGAGGACCAGAGGAGAGGAGAGGACCAGGAGGACCAGAGAGACCAGGAGGACCAGAGAGGACCAGAGGACCAGGAGGAGAGGACCAGAGAGGACCAGAGGACCAGGAGGACCAGGAGAGGACCAGGAGGACCATGAGAGGACCAGGAGAGGACCATGAGAGGACCAGGAGAGGACCAGGAGAGGACCAGAGAGGACCAGAGAGGACCAGGAGAGGACCAGGAGGACCAGGAGAGGACCAGGAGAGACCAGGAGAGGACCAGAGAGGACCAGGAGGACCAGGAGGACCAGGAGACCAGAGAGGACCAGGAGAGGACCAGAGAGGACCAGGAGAGGACCAGGAGAGGACCAGTAGAGGACCAGGAGAGGACCAGAGAGGACCAGGAGACCAGTAGAGGACCAGGAGAGGACCAGGAGGACCATGAGAGGACCAGGAGAGGACTAGGAGAGGACCAGGAGAGGACCATGAGAAGACCAGGAGAGGACCAGGAGAGGACCAGTAGAGGACCAGTAGAAGACCAGGAGGACCAGAGAGGACCAGGAGAGGACCATGAGAGGACCAGGAGGACCAGGAGAGGACCATGAGAAGACCAGGAGAGGACCAGGAGAGGACCAGGAGAGGACCAGTAGAGGACCATGAGAAGACCAGGAGAGGACCAGTAAAGGACCAGTAGAGGACCAGTAGAGGACCATGAGAAGACCAGGAGAGGACCATGAGAAGACCAGGAGAGGACCAGGAGAGGACCATGAGAGGACAATAAGAAGACCAGGAGAGGACCATGAGAGGACCAGGAGAGGACCAGGAGAGGACTAGGAGAGGACCATGAGAGGACAATAAGAAGACCAGGAGAGGACCAGTAGAGAACCAGTAAAGGACCATGAGAGGACCATGAGAGGACCAGGAGAGGACCAGGAGAGGACCATGAGAGGACAATAAGAAGACCAGGAGAGGACCAGGAGAGGACCAGTAGAGGACCATGAGAGGACCAGGAGAGGACCAGTAAAGGACCATGAGAGGACCAGGAGAGGACCAGGAGAGGACCAGGAGAGGACTAGGAGAGGACCATGAGAGGACCATGAGAGGACCAGTAAAGGACCATGAGAGGACCAGGAGAGGACCAGTAGAGGACCATGAGAGGACCAGTGTTATCTCTCAGCGTGTGCGATGGAGAGGCCTCTCCCTGGTTGCTCCTTCTTGTTTCTCAGCGTCACACAGACAGACTGAACAGCCAGAAGATTGGAAGATAAAATCAAAACCACATGCGGCGTAGTTCCACTTATAGATGGTATTTGATGTTAAATGGACTCCTCCCCCGGACCCACAGCTTGTTTTTGTCCTTTTATAAAAGCCATGATGTAATTGTCCTGGACACCTTTTCAAACTGTGGCCTGAGCTGCAGCTCAAGGTTCTCCTTTGTTCCCTTCAGGGTTCAAGGGTCACACAGAGACACTGACTGCTCCGACACACGGGGAGAGACAGTGACGATCACACCAGAGCATCCTGTATCCACAAGATGTCGAGAGGAGAATGAGGGAAAGTTGAGTCGTGTATCGGGGTCCCAAAGGTCACATGGGTCAAAAGGGTCACAAGGGTCCCATTCGCGTCTTAGAGGGGGCGGGACTTATCTCTGCGGCTTCACTCCGTGGAAACAGTTATCATGTCCTTCATCCCCCATGAAGAACTCACCACGAGTTCTGCTTCATACTTGTTGGGGACACCTAACGCCCTCGTGTTTGGGTTCATAACATTAATATCATATATTTATATTTATACATGACATCACCCGTAGGCTCTCACAGCTCGGTGACCTTCACCTCTACGTCTGAATGTCTCTTCAGCTCCACTAGAGCAGCAGTTAGATTCACCGGAGCAGCTCGACGCTGATTGGCTTGAGGCGAATTGTTTGCCCCGCGCAATTTGCGTCAGACGCGCCTAAAGCAACGCGTCACGTCCGTCCGTTGACTTTGCATGAGATGTAAAAATTGGCAACGCTTTTGGTGTGGAACGCAGCTTCAGACGAGGGGCGGCTGCGGGACGGGAGGAGGCGGAGATGGATGGCGGCGCATGGCCTGTTACCATGGCAACGAGTCCCCTGTTGACCTGCAGAACATGCATTCATTCCAGGTTTTTGACATGTAAATCCGTCTCTCTCTCTCCCTCTCTCTCCCTCCCTCTCTCTCTCTCGGCTCATCTCATGTCACCGGCTGCTTCATGATAACAACCCTTTGAGATCTGCCGTTTGCTAACGCTTAGTCACACGGCGCTCATCTATATTCATGCTGCTGGAACTTGTGCTCATGGAGGCAAAGTAGTGCTCAGAAGGAGCTGACATCATCTTCCTCCGCATAACGAGTCCGACGGGTCGATCGCTGTGATTTATGAGTGTAATTCATGCCGCTGTTTCTTTTTTAAAAATTTATATTTTATTAGTGTTCAGAATCTCACATACACATATTGACATTTTTCAGATTCTTTGTATAAAGAGATATAAAAAACAAAAAAAATAAACACATATGCAAATAAAGAAACAAAAACAATACCATAGTAACAAAACTATAAAATAAAGCAGAGAGAAATCATGTTCTATAGAGTAAAGAAATACAGTCAGGCCATTTATCTGTGACATAGTTGCACCACTTTAGCCAGTGCTTAAGAAATGTTTCCGTTCTTTGGTTAACATGGGCTGTGATCTGCTCCATTCTGTAGATCTCTGTCACAATGTCTCTCCATGATGTGATTGTTGGACACTCTGGTAATAACCATTTTCTGGTAATAGACTTTTTACTGGCCACCAGCATTGCATTTATCAAGAGTCTGTCCCCTTTCGGCCAGCTTTGAGGTATATTTCCAAGGTACAGAATCTTAAAGTCCAAAGGGATGTCCTCGTGAAAGATGTCCTGTAAAGCATTGTGTACCGCCTTCCAAAGGTTTTTAATGATGGGACAGTCCCAGAAGATGTGGTAGTGGTTTGCGCTTTGGTGTCCACACTTTCTCCAGCAAACAGGAATGTTATCGCTATAATGAGACGTCTGAGATGGTGTAATGAAGTATCTTATACAATTTTTCCAGTTAAACTCTCGCCAGCTCATTGAACTGGTACATTTCCATTGATACCCATATTAATGTCCATTCTTCCTCAGAAATATCTATCCCAGATTCCTTTTCCCATTTTACTTTAATGTATGCTGTTGAATGAGTTTTAAGCTCTAGAAAGCATTTATATATGGCTGATATTGCCTTTATTGCAATTTGACTTGTATGCTCTTTAAACAGTTCTATGAGACTGAGTTTACCTCTGTTACCTTTTTAACATTTTCATTGACAAAATGCAACTGTAGGTATCTAAAGAAGTCCTGTTTCTCTAAAAGATAATTTTCTTTAATCATTTCAAAACTAAGCAGTTTGTTTCCTTCATAATATTGCATAAAGCTGTTATTCCATTAGCTCTCCATTTTTTGAATCTGGTGTCCATTTTATTTGGTGTGAAGTCTGAGTCATATCCACACCATTTAAGGCACAGTAGATCTCCTTCAAGTTTGTATTCTCTAATGATATTCTTCCACACTTTAAGGGTCAATTTGACCCATGGATTATCAGAACTGTTTATGTAGTGTTGCATTTTAGAGTCAGCTATGATTGCTTGTATTGGAATGGGAAATATTTTTCTTCAATGTCTTTCCACTGTGCATCATATGAAGGATTGCACCAGCATATTATAGCTCTTGTCTGGGCGGCATAGTAGTATTCCTTGAGGGATGGCAGACCCCATCCTCCCTTCTCCTTTACTAACTGCAGTGTTTTGAGGCGAACCCTTGGTCTCTTGCCTTGCTACACATATCTCGACAACATTTTGTCCCATTCATTAAGCTGGCCCTGAGAAACTTCTATTGGTAGGGTTTGAAATAGATATAACAATCTGGGTAATATGTTCATTTTAATAGATTGTATTCTTGAGCTGAAACTAAAGAATGGTACGAGGTTCCATCTTGTGATATCTTCTTTGATTTTTTTGTTTATAGGTGAGTAGTTATATTCTGATAGTTTTGACAGATCTTTTGGAATATTTATGCCTAGGTACTTAAGGGATTTTGCTTGCCATGACCATGGGTATTTGCTTTACATTTCTGATGTTGGATTATAGTTATACGATAGTACTTGGGTTTTACCCACATTAACCTTATATCCTGATAATTGCCCATATTTCGCCAGCATCAGCTGGGGCAAAGAGTGTGTTGGCTGGCTAAGATAAACTAGTACATCATCTGCGTAGCAAGCTAGCTTATGCTCTCTTTCTGCCAGTTGAATGCCTCTTATTTCTCTGTTTTGTCTTAGATATTGGGCTAGTGGTTCAAGGAAAAGTGCAAATAAAATTGGTGACCATGCGCAGCCCTGTCTTGTACCCCTTTCCAGGGTAAACCTATTTGATAAATAACCATTGACCTTGACCCTTGCAGTAGGAGTATTGTATAATGATTGTAAGGTTTTAATAATCCTGGCGTGAAAACCAAATCTATGAAGAGTTCTGTAAAGAAAATCCCAATTGACGGAGTCAAATGCCTTCTCAGCATCTATACTAATTACTATTGCTTCCAATTTGTTTTTTGCTATATGATTAATAATATGTAACGTCCTTCGTATATTGTCTTGTGTTTGACGTTGGTGTATGAAACCTGTCTGATCGTTGTGGATCAATTTAGTCATAAACTTTTCAAGTCTTCTGGCCATAATAGAAGTGAACATCTTATAATCTACATTTAAAACAGATATTGGTCTGTAAGACGCACACTCCGTTTTATCCTTGCCTTCCTTTGGAATGGCAGAAATAATGGCCTCTTTCCAACTAGGAGGTGTTTGGGCCTTTTCCAGGACCCAGTTTAGTGTAGGAAGTATGATAGGAATCAAGTCATTTTTAAACTCCTTGTACCACTCAGCTGTAAAACCATCGGAACCTGGAGCCATACCTACTTTAAGTCTGCTAATTGCTGCTTGCAGTTCACTTTCTGTTATCTCAGCGATTAGCTCTTGGTTTTGCTCTTCATTAAGAGTGGGTAATTTCAGGGTGTTCAAGAAAGAATCAATCTGGGCTATGTCTCCTCCTGGGACTCTTGTATACAATTTTTTGTAAAATGCTTCAAATGCTTCATGAATCTCACTTAGTTTGTTTTGGATCTCCTTTGTCCTCGGGTGTCGTATTTTATGAACTGTATTTTCAGCTAGTTTTTTCTTCAGTTTCCATGCCAGTATTTTCATTGATTTTGGGCCACTTTCATAATGTCTCTGTTTCAGATACATGAGGTTTCTTTTAATGTCTTGTGTGGTTAAACTTCTAATTTCATTTCTGGTTTTCTCGATTTCCTGAAATGTATTTCCATCTGAACTGGCCTTATGTTTTGTTTCTAAATTCTTCAATTTTTGTTGTAGCTCCTCTAGAGCCTTTTTTCTTTGTCTTTTCTTATGTGAGGCTATTGCTATAATTTTTCCTCTTAAAACCGCTTTCATAGTATCCCACAATATAAGAGGTGAGACCTCATCATTATCATTAAATTCTAGGAAGACACTCATTTCTTTTCTAATATCTTGTTTGAAACCAGGGTCATTGAGAAGGCCAGAGTTTAGTTTCCATATAGTATTTCGGGGTGGTAGGTCAAGGTCAACCGTTAGATAAATAGGCGCATGGTCACTCAAGTCAATTGTCCCAATATCACATGAATGTATTTTATCTCTAGCCCTCCCAAATGTTATAAAATAATCTATTCTTGTGTAAATGGAGTGAGGAGCGGAGTAGTGGGTGTAATCTCTTCTTTGTGGGAATAGTTCTCTCCATATATCAATAAGTCCCACATCCTTGAAAAGTGTGTTGACTTTTCTATGTAGAGATTTTGCTTCATATGTTTTCCCACTTGAAGAATCAAGTTGTGGTTGAAGATGGATATTAAGATCCCCTCCACATATTAGTAGGCCTTCTGTTTTTGTTATTATGATATCAATTATCTTTTGAAAAAATCCCATATCACTTCCCGGAGGTGCATAGATATTGAGTAAAGTTATTATATTTCCATCTATATTTCCCTTTACTAAAACATACCTACCCTCCTTATCTTTGATTTCAGATATCTTTTCAAAATTGACCTGTTTAGAAATGAGAATGGCTACTCCTCTCCTATGTCCTAGTTTATATGATGAGAAAAACAAGTTAGTAAAGCCCATTCTCTTCAGTTTTTCGCGCTCCTTATCATTTAAGTGGGTTTCTTGTAAATATACCACATGTGCCCTCTCCCTCTTCATTTTAGATAGAATTTTAGACCGTTTGATTGGATTTAACAGCCCGTTAACATTGTAAGAAATTATTTTAATCTTGTCACTAGCCATAGATTAAGTCTATGCATCTTTATGCTTAAACACATTTCAAATGATTTACTCCCTGAAGAAACAACAATCAAGAACATTTTCACACAATAGAACAAAAAACACAATAACATAGATTCCAAGGCTGAGGTCCTGAAATGACCCTTAACTAAGCTAGAAGAAACGTCTAGCTTGGGAGGAAAGCCTCTCCTTTTCCTAGGTAGAGGGCCTCCGCTGAAATGTCCCAAAAGGGGGAGAAAAGAAAAGAGAAAAATCTTTGTCTATCATTGCAAAGGCTAACTTAAGGACTGGTTCCTCCATTATACTTTATATTTTTACATTTGTCAGGGAAGGGAATATACTTGTGTTTAGATAGCGAATTATTATTATAATATTTGTTTTGTTGGTACATTTATCACCATTTCACAGCGTTTTCCGTCCATTCACGGATCCTCCGGCTCTCGTTATGTGTCCTCCCGTCGCCGTCCTGGGGCTTCCGCTCTCTCCCATGCAGTGCGGGACAGCTGCGCGGCTAAATCCTCCTTCGGTCCAGCCCTGAACACGTTGATGGGAAGTCCTCTGTTCTTCATATCTGTCGTCGCTTCCTCTGCTGACTGGTAGAGCCGTGTCCCGTTCTCGTAGTGCACTCGCAGTTTGGCTGGGAATGGAGTCTGGAAGCGAATACTGTTGTGTTTCAAAACTCGTTTAGCCTCGGAGTATTCCTTGCGCTTCTGTAGAACTGCTGGGGGGTAATCCTGGTCAAAATATATCTGCCTCGTATTGTTCATAAACACTTTTTTCTTCCCCCATGCTTTCCGTAGGATTTCTTCTTTAGTCTTGTATCTCAGGAATCGAATCACTATTGACCGTGGCTTGTCTACTCCGGTAGGTTTCGGAGCAAGTGCCCTGTGCGCTCTCTCAATGTCAATGTCCGTTGTTTCGGGTATTTCCAGTTTATCGCGCAGGAGCTTTTCCACGAACTCCACCATTGATGCCCCCTCTGCGTCTTCTGGTACATTGAACATTCGGATATTTTTCCGTCTGGACCTACCTTCTAGGTCCAGCAGTTTATTCTCGAGCTGGGTCACTTCTTTTATCAGTTTTGTTACCACTTGCTCCATATTCTGGGTGCGGTCTTCTACCTCTCCAACACGATTCTCCACTTCTTTAACTTTTTGGTCAACTTTAGTGAGTTCAGATTTGATGTCGTTCAGTTGTTTATTCATATCTTGACGAAAATCCCGAATCTCCTCTAACACTTTAGCCAGGCTAGCTGCTATGACTTGGTTTGCGCTAGCATCTCCATGAGGTGGGCTAGAATTTTCTCGGTCGACTGTTTGCTGTTCCGTACCTTTTTTTCCCATTGTTTCCCTTGTTCTTGATTTCGGCCCCGACATTTTGACCGTGTATAAGTGAAAAATATTATTATTTGAGTATTTTTGGGGCGAAATATATTGATTCTTGGAGGAGCTGTGTTCTCAAGCAGCCATTCGCTGTGATGACGTCACCGGAACCCATGCCGCTGTTTCAGGAGAGAGGAGCACAGGAGGAAGGAGTCAGCTCAGACCACCACTCATACCTCAGACCGCTGGACACCGTGCAGCGTCCAGCTCTTCCATAACAACGAAAACAAATTCCAACAATTTCTCATTTCTAAATGCGATAACCACCTGACTCGTACTCTTTGGGAGACGACTCAACGCGTGCTTTGTGGTGTGTGTGTGTGTGTGTGTGTGTGTGAGGAGCTTCTTGCAGGTTATTGAACAACAGCAAAGTGGAGGAGCGCTGCTCCTTCAGTTTGTATGTCAGTGGTAGTTACGCATCAAATGTCAATTTGAAAATAATGACGCAACAAAAAATGTGTCGCTGAGATTCATCTCCTCTCAGCTGGAGCGAGCTCACGGGTCTGCTCGGCAACCGGTTCACAGAGGAGACGTTAGTCCAGAGACGGAGACGAGTGAGGGAACACGACTCACAATAAATGATACGTTTGTCAACTGTTAGCATATCAACTCAAATGTACCCCAAGAAATGGTAAAAACAAACAAAGGGGCAACGAACTGTTGCTCATGGATTCCTTTGTGTGGGAACAAATACAAGAATGAAACACAACTCACAATCAAATTACACTTTTTTCAACCGTTTGCGAACAAGTTCAGCAAATCAACTCAAATACGATGAATGAAACACAATTTGAATATGAATCTGATTTACCAGGGCAAACACTTCCAGAAGATAATACAATATCTATAGAACTATAGCTTCGTCTTGAAGCTTGGCGGCGCCATCTATAATAACAATGGTCTCAAATGAAATAGAAATTCATCCCGGTGACGATTGCTGATACGATATACAGGCATATCTTTATGAAACATTCATGTTTAATGTTGCTCTCCTGAAGGTTTCTTCCCTTTTTTCTCTGTGAAAAGTTTTTTTTAATTTTTTGGGAGTTCCTGATCCGATGTGAGGTCAAAGGTCAAAGGTCAGGGATGTCGTATGTGTACAGGTTGTAAAGACCTCTGAGGGGAGTTTGTAATTGCAATTGAATTGAATGTAATTGTTTATATGGGGAGCACTTCAAAGACTGTAGGACGTCTGACACTCATGTAACGTGACATCGCTCTGGTCATGGTGTTGAACACAGACATCACGCCGTCACGCCGTTAATAGCAGAATGTAATCAGTGCATATTGATGCCAAAAGGAACAAAATCAAGACAATAAAATGACTTAAAGACCCCAAGTAGAACACACCTTCCCACTGAGTGCCCTGGTGCATCTATTAGCGTCTATAAATAGAGCCGTGACTCCCTTGATCCTTCACTCACTGCCGCTTCAGACGCTACGAGGAGCACAACAACAGCACGGGAGAGATATGGAAAACGGCTTCAGCGTGAGAGAAAACAACGAGCGCGAGGCATCAGGGAGCGAGCCGAGGAAACAGAGCGGCTCGCGGCCGGAGCATCGATCCCTGATTGACCCGCTGCATGCTGGGAAGCTCCCGGAGGAGAAGAAGCTGCAGTGGTCCTCATGTACTGGGAGAAGGTCACGCGGATAAGAGCGCCGCTGCATGGGAAACTGTTTGTGTGTCGTGGAAAATACTTTATGGAACCCGGTTTGATTGTCTTATTTCGTGTTTCTCTTATTTACAGTGCATCCGGAAAGTATTCACAGCGCTTCATTTTTTCCACATTTTGTTATGTTACAGCCTTATTCCAAAATGGATTAAATTCATTATTTTCCTCAACATTCTACACACAAAAACCCATAATGACAAAGTGAAAACTGTTTTTTGCAAATTTTAGCACATTTATTAAAAATAAAGAACGAAAACATAACATGTACATAAGTATTCACAGCCTTTGCTCAATACTTTGTTGAAGCACCTTTGGCAGCAATTACAGCCTCAAGTCTTCTTGGGTCTGATTCCACAAGCGGGGCACACCTATTTCTGGGCAGTTTCTCCCATTCTTCTTTGCAGAACCTCTCCAGTTCCATCAGGTTGGATGGGGAGCGTCGGTGCACAGCCATGTTCAGATCTCTCCAGAGATGTTCAATGGGGTTCAAGTCCGGGCTCTGGCTGGGCCTCTCCAGGACCTTCACAGAGTCGTCCTGAAGCCACTCCTTTGTTATCTCGGCTGTGTGCTTCGGGTCGTTGTCCTGTTGGAAGATGAACCGTCGCCCCAGTCTGAGGTCCAGAGCGCTTTGGAGCATGTCTTCATCCAGGAGGTCTCTGTACGTTGCTGCATTCATCTTTCCCTCAATCCTGACTCGTCTCCCAGTTCCTCCCACTGAAAAACATCCCCACAGCATGATGCTGCCACCACCATGCTTCACTGTAGGGATGGTGTTGGCCAGGTGATGAGCAGTGCCTGGTTCCCTCCAGACATGACGCTTGGCATTCAGGCCAAAGAGTTCAATCTTTGTTTCATCAGACCAGAGAATTTTGTTTCTCATGGTCTGAGAGTCCTTCAGGTGCTTTTTTGCAAACTCTAGGCGGGCTGTCATGTGCTTTTTACTGAGGAGTGGCTTCCGTCTGGCCACTCTACCAAACAGGCCTGATTTGTGGAGTGCTGCAGAGATGGTTGTCCTTCTGGAAGGTTCTCCTCTCTTCATAGAACAACGCTGGAGCTCTGTCAGAGTGACCATCGGGTTCCTGGTCACCTCCCTGACTAAGGCCCTTCTCCCCCGATCGCTCAGTCTGGCTGGGCGGCTCTAGGAAGAGTCCTGGTGGTTCCAAACTTCTTCCATGTCCGGATGATGGAGGCCACTGTGCTCATTGGGACTTTCAATGCTGCAGAAATCTTTCTAGACCCTTCGCCAGATCTGTGCCTCGATACAATTCTGTCTCGGAGGTCTATAGATAATTCCTTGAACTTCATGGCTTGGTTTATGCTCCGATATGCACTGACAACTGTGATACCTTATATAGACAGGTGTGTGCCTTTCTCAATCATGTCCAATCAACTGAATTTAGCACAGGTGGACTCCAATCAAACATCTCAAGGATGATCAGTATATATATGTGTATATATACATATATATATTAGGGCTGTGAAACGATTAACATTTTTAATCAGGTTAATCACAGGTTTCTGTGGATTAATCATGATTAATCACATATATACATTTATACACAGGGGGGCACATAACTTGCTCACCAGTGCGCGTGCCAGCATCGGAGCTCTGCCGCGCGCCAGCCGTTAAATGCGTTAAAAATACAAACCTAATTAATCCTGTAATTTAATCATAACGTGTTAACGCGTTATTTTTCACAGCACTAATATATATATATATACATATATATATATACTATATATATATATATAGTATATATTTATATAGTCCGCCCATGAGGCATCTTAAATACCAGAAGAGACAGCTTCAAGTGAGAATGGTCCATCTGCTCAACAACATGCTGATAGTCAGACCTCTCGGGGCCGCGTGTTATTGAACAAGCGCTCGGCTTAACCCGAGAGGAAGGGAAGAGGGAGGGATGAAGAGAAAGAGCCGGAGGAAGAGAGGAGCGCTTGTTCTGCGATGGCATGCAGCAGGCAGCTTCGAGCCCCAATGAAAGTGTCATGACGTTACGCCGCCACTGCTGCTGCGTAGCCGGGGGAAGACAGTCGGCTGCATCTATACATACACATCTATACAAATGTAAAATGTTATATTACATCTGTTCTTTGAAGATGTCAGAGCCACTTAGCATGTCATGTAATTACACAAAAGAGGACGCTTTTAAAGCGTCCTCTATTGTGTAATGACATGACATGCTAAGTGGCTCTTCTCACCTCTCACCTTCTGCCTGCTCTGACAGGACGATGAATGGAGGGTAAAAAAAACAATGAAAAATATATATTTTAAACAATCTGGAGGAATAAAACATCAAATAAAACTTTTATCCCGTAACATCCACAGTTACATAAGGAGGCGGAGACTAAGTGCTGAAGGAAATGTGTTTCTGGGGTTAGCAACGTGTTCTCACCATCCCTCAAATGCTTCCCCAATACAGGAAGACTTTATCTTGGAATATAACCTATTTATTGGTATTCTTTACTCTTTAGTATGAAGTACATTGAGACTTTGGACATATGTCAAATATCGTCCTTTGGTGTCATCAAATCTGTCATTTTAAAATCTCCAGACAGTAAACATAGCACAATATGTATCCATCTTCAGTGGTTCATGACAAAGTGTCCTAGGGTTGAGGGATGGTTGGGTCATTTCAAAAGTTGGGCGGGTTGCCATTAACGGATTATCTCTTCAAGTAGTTCGATCTTTGGCGGTGCGGTAAAGAGGACGTCTTTGAACGTCTTTCTTTCCAAAGTATTTCCCTCTAAGATGTGGAGAGTGATTGTCTGAAGGTCTTCTCTCCTCTGGTTCCTCTTATCGTAGTTTTCTCGGCCTGCACTCAGAGGTCACCTCTTCATCTCTCCAAGAGTCGACTCCCAATCGATCCGCCCCCCTCTTCCTCCCTCTCGCCTTCCCTCTCTTCCATCCATCCCCCTGGCCCTGAAACAAGCCGTCAGGCTGATTGTCAGACGGAAAAAAACAAAGGTTGTTAAAAAAGGGTCGTAACTTCTTTAAAAAACTCAAATCCACAGCTTTTTCAGCGACATATGCAAGAAAGGGTGAACTAATGAGAAAATGAATCATCTGCAGGAGACTTGCTGGGAAGAGGATCCTCATGGTGGAGCTGCTTTTACTCTTGTGTCAGTGTCAATATTTCCACATCATTTGAAATATGCGTCGACATGTCGACAACGTTTTGTCCCAGCCGCCCTGACTAGTCCCCAAGCTTCACACGTTGAATTCAAACTGTTGACAGCATCAAGGTGTCTGCTTGTTGCATCCGTTGCACGTCGTAGAGCAACAGGTGTTCCAGTTTAACGAGTGGCCGTGTTAACTGGTGACATCTAGTAGCTCAGAAAGTCTCGCTGCTGTAATGCTACACGCTAGGTTTACGTGCATGTATTAAATGTATGGCCACTAAATATAAAATACTAATATAATATTATAAATATACATCTTTTTTTTCACATGATACACGGAATAGATTCCTCAGAGGTGTTTGCTGATCTGGAATATCCAGACTGGGCTGTGTTTGTACCCTTCTGTCCAGATGTGTCTCATTCAAGCATCATCACACTGAGTGCAAATAGTTTGAATATGTTTTGGGAGTTTTTCCTGATCCGATGTGAGGTCAAAGGTCAGGGATGTCGTATGTATACAGATTGTAAAGCCCCCGGAGGGGAGAATGGGATTTAGGATTTTTTGCGCTGTATAAAATAAACTGAATTTAATTGAATATGTAGGGGATGATTCAGGGGATCACATGATTGAAACACTGTATTTACTGGCATTCATTTGGCAGCTTAATTCAGATCCAACAGTAGCCATAAATCCACCGCGGTGCAGCTGGATAGGACATTGTGTTAGGGTTAGGTTAAGCCTTATTACAGTGTAATGGCAGCCAGACGGAGCCAGGATGAGTAAATCATACTCCAAAAACGCAGCAGCATTTTAAAAAGGTTGCAGAGCAGTTGCCATGGATACCACAGCCCATACTTTCACTGGATACCCACATCAACATGCCTAAACCCAACCGCAGATGGGTTAGATGGGACTCAGGATGTCATTCCCATCTCAGCAATTACACAAATTAACACTACGTATGTAAAAATAAATTTTTAGGAGACATGTATAGTCTCCACAAGATGAACTCTAATGACTTTTAGATCCCCT
This sequence comes from Pseudoliparis swirei, assembly GCF_029220125.1. Classification (NCBI taxonomy): domain Eukaryota; kingdom Metazoa; phylum Chordata; class Actinopteri; order Perciformes; family Liparidae; genus Pseudoliparis; species Pseudoliparis swirei. The sequence goes on along the minus strand of NC_079399.1, from coordinate 21,848,054 downwards.
GTCTTTTCTTTAAGCACCACCCGAAGGTTTTTTACTAAAATGCAAATAAATGTTACATTTATTTCTGGTGGAGGACGACATAAACAAGAAGCTGAAGGTGGACGAGTTTGTGACCCACACCCTGCAGCACAAAGAGGTACGTGGTGGAGGTGTGGAGGTCCACAGCCAATGGAAGGCCCACCAATGGAAGGCCCACCAATGAGAAGGACCACCAATGGAAGGCCCACTAATGGAAGGCCCACCAATGGAAGGACCACCAATGAGAAGGCCCACCAATGAGAAGGACCACCAATGGAAGGCCCACCAATGGAAGGACCACCAATGGAAGGCCCACCAATGGAAGGCCCACCAATGGAAGGCCCACCAATGGAAGGACCACCAATGAGAAGGACCACCAATGGAAGGACCACCAATGGAAGGCCCACAAATGGAAGGACCACCAATGGAAGGCCCACCAATGAGAAGGACCACCAATGGAAGGCCCACTAATGGGAAGGCCCACCAATGGAAGGACCACCAATGAGAAGGACCACCAATGGAAGGACCACCAATGGAAGGCCCACAAATGGAAGGACCACCAATGGAAGGCCCACCAATGAGAAGGACCACCAATGGAAGGCCCACTAATGGGAAGGCCCACCAATGGAAGGCCCACCAATGGAAGGACCACCAATGAGAAGGACCACCAATGGAAGGCCCACAAATGGAAGGACCACCAATGGAAGGCCCACCACGGTGTGTCCCTGGTAGCCAGAGGGCCAGACGCCAATGCTATCTAGCTAACTGTAGGCGTTGGTAAGCACGTGTGGCTGCTACCACGGATGCTAGGCGCTCTAGTTTGTATGCAGTGTTGGGGAGGAGCTATGAGATGGATGTCTCCAGTGCGTCATCGAGACATGACGTCATGCACACTTAAAGCATCTTAGACTGTGAAAACCAGGTCAACATTCTCACTCCATAATTCAGTAAATGGTCTCCAGTCTTTTAAGATGTGAAAACGTCAGATTTGACTTTTCCCAGAAATAAAGGTGACGCTCAGCAGAGCTCAGACATCAGCGCTCTGTGTTCTGGATGACGCATGGTGTTAGATATTTCACTGAGTCACCGTGAACTGGACCACACCGTGGTGGGAAATAAATAACGTTCTGCGTCTTCGCTCCAGGATGTTTGTTCTTTCTGAGGCATCTTTTCTCACGTGTCTCTGGGGGGAGGAAGTGAGCGTGAGGCGGCACGATCCAGTCCAGCTCCTGACCTGTAGTCCGTTTCGCTTTTTCATCTCCCAATGTTCAAACCTCATGACTCATGTGGGGAGAACTAACGACTAACTTTTCCCAAATGTCGCTGACAATCTGTGGGCCAAGCGCAGCGGGTTTCATTTGGTTAAAATTGTGCAATAATCATTTTGTTTTCTCCGTGACACCTGGGGGACAGTGACACGCATGATGTAATTCGATATATGATGATTTACATGTTTGTGAGGCGACCCGCTGTCTGAGGCACTAATCATAAACTAACCAGAGAGATCAACATGCCTCCCAGTCAAATATTCAGAGATGCTGCAGCTCATTGTTTTCGTAATATTAATCCCATATGGGCTTTATCTAGCGGAGCAAACCATGATTCAGAGCCCTGGAAGGCACCGACCAATGAGGAGAGCAGCTCTTCCAAAGATATATCTGACACCTACAGACCTTTTATGTCACCGCAGAGACACGAGGCCCCAAAGAAAATGATGAGTCTGCCGGAGTTCACACTGCTGCTGAAGACGACCGAACGTCTTCTGTGCTCTCTGTGTTCTCCTCAAAGCGTAAAGAACCCTGCTCCGGTTCTCCAGCTCAGCTTCTCTGGGCCAATCAGAATCATTCTCTGAAGAGAGCACCTGGTGGGGGTGAGAACTCGGGTTTTGTGATTTTTCCGATACAGTTTTTACGTCCTATTCATACAATGGACCCATGAGTCTGGAATAAAGAAATATATATATATATATATATATTACTAATAACTGTCAGTTACAACTTATACAACATTTTGATTAAAAAATGTTAATATTTAAAATGTATAAAATAGAATTTTTCAGGACAAACATTTTCCGTCGCACTAAATGTTAAGGTGACGGCTGAGATTTGTTTGAAAAATAAAATGTACCTATAGAGTTTTTTTTTTTTAGCTTTTGGGGAAGTTTTGTGTAGTAATATAAATTGCTCATTTTAAGGCAAATATTTTCACCTTTTTCACAGGGAAACCTCAAATATCTCCTCAAATATTTGAGTAATTGTCATAATTCAGAATGTAATGATGATTTATCTGATACCGACCGGTACACGGCAACTTGTGAATCATATTTCTTCTCGCTCGCCCTGGCCAGCGTTCCATCAGTGAGTCAGAGGGGGAACCTTCTCTCAGATTAAAGATCGATAACAGGAAGCGTGGCTTCATCAAATATAAAAGACTTAAAGACCTGGCAGAAGTCCTTCCTCCTGAGTACGTGGAGGCCATGTGAGCACAGGCTGCAGGCCGCGCTGACGTCACGTGATCCAAGCTGCCGGGACCGCTCGGTTAACCCTTGTGTTGCCTTAGGGTCATTTTGACCCAAATGGTCATTTTCCCCGATTTGACCCGATTCAATGTTTCACCCTCCTGTTACCTTTATATTTACTAACATATTTTACCCTTTGGGTTCAATTTGACGCCAGCAATTAAAACCTCCAGAAAATTATTAGAATTAATATTGTTTTAAGAGGCAGTTTATGTTTGTTTTTGTTTGTTCGAAAAAGAACACCGACATTAAACATTGAATGGGGTCAAATTAATCCTAGGGCGGGAGGTGTATGATATTGATTCAAAAAAAATAAGCTAACAACAAAGTTAAAGGTGCGCTACCGGGAATCAATGTGTGAGTAATCCATAAATCATTACTCCAGCACCAAGGGATGACGCATGCTTTACCACAGACTTCATTAAGGATGAATAGTACGCTTGTTTTTAGTCAGAGGCTCACGTCCGCTTGAGATTTGAATGATCAGTAATGATGCTGTTGGGTCTGATCTGGGATCAGCGGCTGGGAGAGTTGAGACATGGATTTCAAACTCTCATATTGAGATACTTTTAGCCCAAAGTTTCCGATTGCAAATCAGTTTTAGTTTCTTTAAACGTGACATATTATAATCCATTACCAAGTGTTGCTAAATAACTCGTATTTCTGCCTAATGTTCCTCATAATTACTTATATATTGAACATAATCAGATGTGCTAATGAGGTATTTAATCGCACAAATTAGTGCAATAATCACCAACTGACGCTTATTAATGTTATTAATGTTCTTTACTGCACTAATAACTAATACATATGTTGCTGCTTTATAAGTTTATTATAAACCACGAGGCACGGGTGGCTCATGGTTTGATGTATTGATAATTTGTTGGAGAATAGGTATCAATGTTAAATTAATTAGTCATGGCCTTAAGATGCAATGATTGATAATATGATAGATTTAATGAAAGCACAACAATGTCAGAGTCTGAACAATGTTTTAGTATCTAAGTCTATGCTTCATGTGTTAAAGCTGCATTCTCTCTCCTGACCACCAGGGGGCGACTCCTCTGGTTGTATAGAAGTTCATGCTTCATTTGTTGAAGCTGCATTATCTCTCCTGACCACCAGGGGGCGACTCCTCTGGTTGTATAGAAGTTTATGCTTCATTTGTTGAAGCTGCATTCTCTCTCCTGACCACCAGGGAGCGACTCCTCTGGTTGTATAGAAGTGTATATCGTAACTCTACTTCTCTCTTGATGTATTCCCTCAGTAAAGATGAGTTTATGTCTCAGTCTCTAGTTTAAAGTCTTCTTCTTCACAGCATGATGTCATCATTTGGTACATTATGGTCATTTAGAGTTAAACCGACCATAAAGCAGGGGGCGGGGCTACTGTGATTGACAGGTCGCTACTACGGCGTTGTTGAACTTCCATGTATTTTCTCTTCATGTACGTTTATAATAACATGTTGTTGCCTAAACATATGTTTTGGGTTGTCCTTAGCTCCACCCTCTCGTGTCACTTCTGGTTACCGGGAAAAAGAAGATGGCTTCAAAACCACAAACCACAGAAAACATCTTCACACATCACTCATGTGTTCCAGTTGGTCTGTGGTTAACAATCACCAATGAAAGATTTAAAACGTCTCTGATCCCCGTCTCCCCTCTTCCAGTCGGTCGTACACTTTAGAGGCCAAAGGCCAAAACAATACTGCAGCTTCATGCCTGCGTCTGATTGGCTGCAGCTGAATGAACAGTCCACTGGTTCTCATGTCCTCTTCTCAAGGGTATTATATTATTATATAGCTTAGCACATTACCTGCATGAATTTCAGCTGGGGTGAGAGTCCAAGAACAAGGCAAACGACTTTCAGCCTGATTTGGACAATCAAAGGGAGGCGTTCTGATTGGTCGAGCAGCGGATCGGCAATAAAAACAAAGTACCTCATTCTGGAATGAAGAAATGAAGACGTACATATAGACAATGCATTATTCTGTCATTTGGAATAACCCCTTGAGATGTACCATCTCGCTGTCATGGGGGTCTACGAACACAATCAAGATAAAACATACCAAATGTGCACAAATAAATATGAAATAATAAGATTTGTTCTACTTAAACAGCACGACGATGCATAATTGTTTCATAGGTTATAGAAAAGCATTTATTTCAGTGATGAAGTAATAAAGTAATTATGGACATATTATATAACCTATAAGAAGAAGACAGATGGTCAGATGAAAGGCATTGAATATTTACACCACAGAATGTAATGCAATGTTTTAGGACTGGGCTCCTCTGACTGAAGAGAGAGCCAAAATCACACACACACACACACACACACACACCTCTGCGGACCTCTCCAGCCTTTGAAGTGAAGACTCTCGGCTGCTGCTCTGCAGTGAGGGAATAACAATTTATAGGTTTCGCGTGATGTGCATTTATAAATGTATAAAAACAGAAGAATAAACTGCATTAAAGATCACGTCGACTCACAGCTGTTGACACCGGCTCACAGTGGCGGTAGTCATCGTAATATTAATATAGTTTCCCAGACATCCAGAGACAACGCTACAGGTTTAAGCCAACAAAGATGTTGGATTATCCCGAAATAGATAAATGAAAAACACCTTTAATAACGGGAGAAGCGGCGCCGTGATTTAAAGGGCCAGCGTGTTTGTTAATCACCAGAAACAAAGAAGAAACAGACGTATAGTCAGAGACAGGTGACTCCCAGAACCCCCTGAGGAGTGACGGGAAGGGACTCAGGACTGTGTGACGGACACCCCCCCCCACACACACACACACACACACACACAGCTGTCTCTTCCTGTATGTAAGATGCCTCATATATATATACATATATACATATATATATATATATATATCTCAGAGTAACATGTACTCTGTTGTCTGCTCTTCCTTTCACAATAAGAGCGTAGCAGCCTGTAGCTCCAGTATGTAACCCCCCCCACCACACACACACACACACACACACACACACCCTGTGTTCACGTTCTTCATGTAAATTTATGGCCGCGATGTTTTTTAGCCGCTCCCGTCCGTGTTGCGTTTTGTGTTGAATCCGTGGCGTTCAATGAATATTAATGAGTCCCAGGAGATCTGATGTTATGCGAGGTCATTTATCAACCCCCCCCCCTCCTCCTCCTCCTCCTCCTCTCAGCCTCCCACCAACACCCCCGTTACAACCCTGGAGTATGAAAGAATCACAAGGCCAGTTCCATAGAAGGGCATCTTGGAGGAAGCAGAGAGGCAGAGAGCGCTTCTAGACGCTGCTCCTCCGAGGCGAGCGCCCACCTCCCGTTGAGAGGCTGAAGCGAGGCGCCGCTTTCTGTTTGGTTTTGGGCTGTGACAACGGTTCAGTGTCTTCATCTCAGAAGAAAGAAGTTTAGAACTGCCTTTAGCTTGCCTCCACTAAAAGCCTGTCAGAAGGTGTGAGACAATCCACCGGTTGGAGCGGTGTATCGAAGTTTATGATCCAATGTCATCGATACCATATCGATGACGTCATCTTCAAGATATCCCTTTTCATTTAGTTTTATTCCCACGTCTGTTTCAACGTTTCTGTCCGAGCGTGCCTCAACATTCAAGCATGTGGATAGTGGTGCTCGTGTGATATCCATGATAGTGGTGCTAGTGTGATAGCGGTGTTAGCGGTGTAGCGTAATTCAGAATTGACCGCCTGGAAGAGTTTATACAATAATCCGAGTCTGCTGTAGTTCTCTCCTTTAGGGAGACGTTTATTCACTGATCAAAAGCAAAGTACAAACCACGGGGAGCTCTCCTCAACATGCAAGTTGAAGTCCGAAAACCACACCTTCCTCTAGCACATCAAGATTCCATCTTTTATACCCAGATCTCGTCACAGGTGCATATCCCACCCCCCTTACCCCCGGGTGGGGGCTGTCTGTTGGCCGTGTGCTCCTCTTGGTATGTGTAAATACTGATAACAAGTGTGAATGTTGAATACTGTCAGGCGTGTAGCTGCCCTTGAGCTGCAGACACAATATCTCTGTCTCCTCACAGGCAAAGTGCGTCTCTTCTGATGCTTTGCCGGAACCTAGACATTACGGTCCCTTCAATAAATCAGATTAATATTAACAGCGGTGCGAGTGGCGCTGGTCGTGCTAATGGTGATAATGGTCCTAGCGGTGCTAGTGGTTAGGTAGACTTCCAATGTATGTGTATTAAAGAAGGAAGACATTATAAAAACGAGTGGGACCAAGTAAGAAGCCAAAAAACGTACCACTTCTATGCGGAGGACTTTTCTTTCACAATGTTGTCTGATCTGCCGCTAAGCCACCGGCGCTATCCGAAGAAGGGAAATGTGGAGCGGCCCTTTGGGACGGTTCACCGACACCACGACTCTGACTTCCCACCGAAGAGTGAACTGAGAAAGAGAAAAGTGAAGGAACAGTCACAGACTGCTGATCAGTCAGAATTCTTTTCACCGAAGCATCGTCGGGGTGAGTCACTCCATCATGATCGTGATCATCGTGATACGAGAAGCATTCGTTGAAGCAGCGGACCAACCGGAAATATTATCATCAATCAAAGCTCTCCAGCTATCAAGAAGTCCAGTCATGGCCGTGGATCAGACTGCGAGAGCTTCTCTCTGTAATTGGACGAGTCGACGGACGTAAGTGACACAGCCCAGTTGTGCATTTTTATTGGGATGTTGTTCACAGACCGTAAAACTGTATCGACAGAACCCAGCGTGCAAATGAATGTCACCGCCACGGACGGTGCGCCCGCTACGGTCGGCCGCTTGAATGGATTTATTGCCAAGTGCAGGCCGGACGAGGTTTTCCCCGACTTCCTTAATTACTACTGCATAATACACCAACTGGCGTTATGCGCTAACATGCTAAACGTGAGAGAGGTCATGGATGTGGCAACGGAGATCGCCGGTTCCGTTGGAGCGACAGCTGTTCAAAGACGTGTCTGGAGAAGCCGACTGATCGCCTGACTCGTTGCTCCACACTGAGGTCAGACGCTGATGTCAGCTCTGTCCAGAGATGAAGGAGTTTCTCCACGTTGCTAAACAACCAACTAGTTGACCAGCAGTGGCTGCTAGACATGTGGCATTTAAACCGATCTGACCAACATGCTGACAGTAGAGCAACTTGCAACTTGAGAGTAGAGCAGCTTGACAGTAGAACAACTTGATAGTTGAGCAACTTGACAGTAGAGCAACTTGATAGTGGATTACTTTGACAGTAGAGCAGCTTGCAACTTGACAGGAGAGCAACTTGATAGTAGAACAACTTGACAGTAGAGCAGCTTGACAGTAGAGCAACTTGATAGTAGATTACTTTGACAGTAGAGCAACTTGACAGGAGAGCAGCTTGACAGTAGAGCAACTTGACAGTAGAGCAGCTTGACAGTAGAGCAGCTTGACAGTAGAGCAACTTGACAGTAGAGCAACTTTACAATAGAGCAGCTTGACAGTAGAGCAATTTGACAGTAGAGCAACTTGACAGTAGAGCAACTTGACAGTAGAGCAACTTGACAGTAGAGCAGCTTGACAGTAGAGCAACTTGACAGTAGAGCAGCTTGACAGTAGAGCAACTTGACAGTAGAGCAGCTTGACAGTAGAGCAACTAAACAGTAGAGCAGCTTGACAGTAGAGCAACTAGACAGTAGAGCAACTTGACAGTAGAGCAACTTGACAGGAGCAGCTTGACAGTAGAGCAACTTGACAGTAGAGCAGCTTGACAGTAGAGCAGCTTGACAGTAGAGCAACTTGACAGTAGAGCAGCTTGACAGTAGAGCAGCTTGACAGTAGAGCAACTTGACAGTAGAGCAGCTTGACAGTAGAGCAACTTGACAGTAGAGCAGCTTGGTGAGGCCGCTCCAGCCCTAGAAGTTGCTGCAGGAGAATTTGACTTGAAGCCAAATCCCTAGTTTATGGCTGTAATGGATCATAAAGACTTGACAGGAAATCGAGTCCCGATACTCGACGACGATGTCTCCAATGGCTTCAGATGTATTGATCGAGCCCCGCCGTTTATGAAAGGATTTATAAGTTCATCTTTATGTCACATGAGATGTGTACGTGGAAAACGTTGTTCTTGAGGTCAAAGGTCAGGGCTGTCGTATGTGTACGGATTGAAACGCCCTCTGAGGATCATTTGTATTTTGTGATATCGGGCTTTAAAAAATAAAGTGAAGTTAATTGTTTTGTGTCAGTGGAAGCAGAACACACGTCAGAGCCGTGGAGGATCATTAAACTGGGAATAGCTCATGTTGAAGCTGATGAGCTCCGGACGGGATGAATTCTGATTGTGTAACTTCAATCAGCAACAGAGACCACCGAAAACACGCGTTAACGCTTTACACCTATTGATCATGTGTCTATGTGTGTAACAGGGCTGAAAGACTGCCTTCATAATGAAAGGTAACGGCCAATCAGAAGCCTCCCTGCAGCTCTCACTGAGACAGAATGCGTCTCATATGTGAGCAAAGGGGAAATTGTGAATACAAAAATGTGAGTAATGACCTGGAGACTGTGACGTTCTGAGAGAAAAAAGCACTCAGCCAATCGGAGTGATGAAGGAAGGGTGACTGGCAGGAACATTGGGGGTGGGGGGGGGGGGAAGCTGCTCCTGGTTGCCTCGTGCTTATGACATACGAGGCGTGAGCCACTGACAGCCTTGTGTTGCTGCTACCATCAAAATCACGCTCCGGTAACAAGCTTTTTAATTTTAATTTAACGTTAACTGAGATGAGATCGTTAGAGAGATGAGAAGACGGTGTGAGTCGATCCTCAGCAGGTTGTCCTCCCTCTGCGGTCCGGAGTCCCCGTTGGTTAGGCTTCACAATGCTGCAGCGGAACGATCCGCAACATTAAAAAGGCAAAATGATAAACCTTTCAGTGGTGTGGAAGCTAATTACAGATGAATGTTGATATCGCACACAGAACTGCCTCTGCAGAGCCATCGCTGCTCAGATTCCTCTGATAAACGTCACTCCGTAATTCTCCCTGCTGCTGCAGCTCGGAGTCTAGAACCAAACCCACAGCGCCAATAAACTTAAATCAGCTATAAAAGTGCCTCTTTTTATCTCCCGGCGTCTGCGACGGGAAACTCTTCAGCAAATAAACTGTGCGTGACATTAAAGAGGTAAAATCCATGAGGATCCATGTTCTCCAGAGGGCCCTACGGAGAGGCCTTCAGACCGAGGAGAGGTCATGGTTCTGGGCAGCAGATCCAGGGTCTGCTGGTCACGCTGAATCAAGGCGTGATGCTCGTGACGTCAGACTCATGCTCAGCATGAGGTCACTGCATCACTGGTCTCAGAGCTAGCGTTGGTCATCGGGAGACACAAGAGAACGCTAGATTTGACTCGAAGAAACAACTCATTTCCAGTGTTAGCAGCTAGCGGCACTAGCTTTAAAAGTGGCTCAAGCTAGACTGACAAGCCACGCCCCCAAAGTGATCATAATGAACAAAAACAGCGAACATGGCTATTGTTACGTTGACGTTTGGAAGCTAATGTCAAGGTGTGTGTGGTGGGGTCACCAAAGTGATGACATCATCCTGTGGGGACCACGTCATCCAGTTGTTGTTCTTCAGACCTGTCTCATCATTTCCTGTAGACTGGAGGGTTAAGGACACTTCTACTATACAGACTAATGAGAGAAAGATAAACCCTATTTATCTCTTTAACGCAGGGTTCGGATGGTCATGGAAAACATGGAAAAGTCATTTGTTGTATTCATATGTGCATTTACGCAGAGTTTTAAATAATGAATATGCTTTTAAAAGAATGACGCTCAAAATATAAGCCGGCGTTCGCTCTTTCACAATCGCAGCCCATATTGTTCGTGCTGCAAGTGAACGCACCTTAACTGAAAAGACATAAATGTTTATTCTTTTAATCAAGCTATTGTCTCTCATTCATTTGTGTCATTTAATGTTATATACTGCATGCTTTGGGATTGTCATTAGTTTAAATACGACATTTTATCACTTCTTCATGTTTACACCGAGATTTCACTAAATGGTCGGTCATGGAAATTTGGTTTAAAGTCCTGGAAATCCATTGGAATAGAGGGTTAGGGGGTTAGGGGTTCAGGGTTAAAAGGTTAGAGGGTTAAGGTTAAAGGGTTAGAGCGTTAGAGGGTTAGGGTTAGAGGGTTAGGGTTAGAGCGTTAGGGTTAAAGGGTTAGAGGGTTAGGGTTACATGGTTATGGTGTTAGAGGGTTATGGGTTAGAGGGTTAGAGCGTTAGATGGTTAGGGTTAAGGTTAAAGGGTTAGGGTTAGAGGGTTAGAGCGTTAGATGGTTAGGGTTAAGGTTAAAGGGTTAGGGTTAGAGGGTTAGAGCGTTAGATGGTTAGGGTTAAGGTTAAAGGGTTAGGGTTAGAGGGTTAGGGTTACATGGTTATGGTGTTAGAGGATTAAGGTTAAAGGGTTAGAGAGTTAGGGTTAGAGGGTTAGGGTTAGAGGGTTAGGATTAGAGGGTTAGGGTTAAAGGGTTAGAGGGTTAGGGTTACATGGTTATGGTGTTAGAGGGTTAAGGTTAGAGGGTTAGGGGGTTAGGGTTAGAGTTATTCTCCAGCTTTGCTTATCACGATCATCATCCACAAGTATTTCATAATCAATGGAATGAATACATGATGAGCACAAACAGGCTTGTCTTCCAGCTGGAGGCCTTCCTACCACCATGTGTTTGACCCCGTGTTGCTCTCTCAGCTCACTGCTAACCTAAAGTGGAGAAAACCTGGAGATGACGAGCGGACCGTGAACAGATCTACATCCTCAAACCATCTGAGACGATGTGCGTGGAAGCCTTTTGGATTTCCCACAACAGATGGAGCGTCATGGAGGAAGACCGTCGGCTCATCCTTCCAGAGAATCAGTGGAGGCCTCAAAGCGATGTTCACCACATCGACCTGCACGCCGAGGCAACACAAGAGCGAGGATCAGTTGGCTTGTTGTAATGGAGGGAGCTAGCATGGAGAGCAACACACACAAATATACCACTAAATGAAAAATGATACGACTTTACAAGCACTGTTGACTTTGATGAATGTCTTCTCCGATCAATCGATCAGCCTTTCACGAGACTGAAAGGCTGTTTCCTGATCCGATGTGAGGTCAAAGGTCAGGGATGTCGTCTGTACAGATTGTGAAGCCCTCTGAGGATAATTTGTGATTTTTGAGCGACACAAAACAAACTGAATTGAATTAAAGAGTCCTGCACAAATCACCACGGAAACGCTCCTCCCTCTTTCTTTGTTTCTCATTAACATGTGGAGAAGGCCAGGCTCTGATTGATCCTGACAGCCAGTGTCTCCTCGTTGACAGATGTAATCCACACCAGTCTGATGCGAGTAAGGGCCCTCACGGCCGCCGTTAGCCAGACAAAAAGGAACCAGAGGGCCGGCGATATCCAGACTTCCTGTTCCTCCATTGTTACGACACGGAACGCTGTTGACAGAAGACTGGTCGGTTTCTGAAGATACGTACGTGTCTGTAAGCAATGTGCATAGAAACTCCTCTGATGTAACCAATCCCAACACTTAGCTAACAGCTTACTAGCTAACGGCTAGCTGTGTTCAGCTGTTTGAGGGACACGTTGGAATCTGAATCTGGATTTTACAATTCCGACAAATGTTAGCTCCAAATGATCTTCACTGGTCATTTCATGTCTTCTTTACAGCATAATTCTGCAGCAAAAAACATGCTTATTTAGCCTCTGCTAAGTCCCGCCCTCGGATGCACTTCAACCAATCACAGCGGAGCGTCGGCAAGCTTGGACCAGCTCCCCTCCGTAGACCCTCATTGTTTCAGATGTTCTTCATGTCCGGACTGGTTTGGTGGACCTGGTTTAGTGGACCTGGTTTAGTAGACCTGGTTTAGTGGACCTGGTTTGGTGGACCTGGTTTAGTGGACCTGGTTTGGTGGACCTGGTTTGGTGGACCTGGTTTGGTGGACCTAGTTTAGTGGACCTGGTTTAGTGGACCTGGTTTGGTGGACCTGGTTTGGTGGACCTGGTTTGGTGGACCTAGTTTAGTGGACCTGGTTTGGTGGACCTGGTTTGGTGGACCTAGTTTGGTGGACCTGGTTTGGTGGACCTAGTTTAGTGGACCTGGTTTGGTGGACCTGGTTTGGTGGACCTAGTTTGGTGGACCTGGTTTGGTGGCCCTAGTTTGCTGGACCTGGTTTGGTGGACCTGGGTTGGTGGACCTAGTTTGGTGGACCTGGTTTGGTGGACCTAGTTTAGTGGACCTGGTTTGGTGGACCTAGTTTGGTGGACCTGGTTTGGTGGACCTAGTTTGCTGGACCTGGTTTGGTGGACCTAGTTTAGTGGACCTGGTTTGGTGGACCTAGTTTAGTGGACCTGGTTTGGTGGACCTAGTTTAGTGGACCTGGTTTGGTGAACCTGGTTTGGTGGACCTGGTTTGGTGGACCTAGTTTGGTGGACCTGGTTTGGTGGACCTGGTTTAGTGGACCTGGTTTGGTGGACCTAGTTTAGTGGACCTGGTTTGGTGGACCTAGTTTAGTGGACCTGGTTTGGTGGACCTAGTTTAGTGGACCTGGTTTGGTGGACCTAGTTTAGTGGACCTGGTTTGGTGTACCTGGTTTGGTGCACCTGGTTTAGTAGACCTGGTTTGGTGAACCTGGTTTAGTGGACCTGGTTTGGTGGACCTAGTTTAGTGGACCTGGTTTAGTGGACCTGGTTTGGTTGACCTGGTTTAGTGGACCTAGTTTAGTGGACCTGGTTTAGTGGACCTGGTTTGGTTGACCTGGTTTAGTGGACCTAGTTTAGTGGACCTGGTTTAGTGGACCTGGTTTGGTTGACCTGGTTTAGTGGACCTAGTTTAGTGGACCTGGTTTGGTGGACCTAGTTTAGTGGACCTGGTTTGGTGGACCTGGTTTGGTCCATTGTTATTGTTATTGTTCGTGACAGGGCTGGGGAGCGGCCCTATGAAGGTCGCCCTTCTCCTATCTCACACTGCATGTTTGTGGAGAACCTGGTGCTAAATCACTTGCAGACGACCTGATTCGACTAGATTTTCAAAATGGCTGCCGAGGGTAGGTGTGCTTTGTCAGGCTCCACAGCTATCTTTTTATTCAACATTTTAACACAGTTTTTATTTGTTTTAACTGATAATTTTCAACACAAAAGCTTTAAACCAAAAAGACAACAACCCCCCAAAAGGTACGGAGAAAATGGACATGTTTATGTCGCATTGCTTTGCCTGTGGTTGCTGATTGCTCCACCTGTTCAAGGTCTTTGTTTGGCTGGAAATCAAACAAATTCTCTTGGACACTTTGCACCTTTGAATAGTGCACCAAGATTAATATACTTTGGACATGGACATTTAACTATACACTTAACATTCTGGCAGGCAAAATACTTAGGAAATTCTAAAGATAAATCACCACCGATCAAGAGAAGCAAATGGTATGTCCACAAAACCTTGCTACTCTTGTTGCTCTTAAGTGGGGACATACAGCTGAACCCTGGTCCATCAGTGAACCTTAATATAGATCAAAATGATGCTCTGTCTTGGCATGTTTTTACTAGAAGGGTTGAACCAGCAGATGATCTCCCCTTGGGACTGCTGGCTGCTGAGATGCAACCAAGCAGTAGTGGTTTAACTTTTCAGCCACTGGATGAGATAAGCCAAGTGTCTGCCTCCACCAGGCCAGGCCCCAGTAGCAACAGGCTTACTATCGCCAATGTGAACATCAGACCAGGCCCAGGCCCCAGTTATAACAACCTAGCTGTTACTAGACCACCTATCATCTGGCCGGGCACTTGCTCTAGTAGCAACTGGTCTGTTACCACCAACCTAGCTACTTTAGGGCCTGAACCAAGCTCCAGTCGCAGTAGTGGGCAAGATACCATCAGGCTAGGCCTCTCATCTATCATTAAGCCGGGCTCAGGCCCTAGCAGCAGCAGCAGCAGCCCACCCACCATCAAGCCGGGCCTAGGCCCCAGTGGCAGCAGCAGCAGCCCATCCACCATCAAGCCGGGCTTAGGCCCCAGCGGCAGTGGCACCGACAGCAGTCCATCTACCACCGGGCCGGGCTCGGGCCCCAGTGGCAGCAGCGGCGGCCCATCCACTACCAGGCTGGGCTCAGGCCCCAGTGGCAGCGGCAGCAGCCCATCCACCATCAAGCCGGGCTTAGGCCCCAGCGGCAGCGGCACCGACAGCAGTCCATCGACCACCAGGCCGGGCTCGGGCCCTAGCGGCAGCAGTAGCAGCCCATCCACCATCAGGCCGGGCTCAGGCCCCAGCGGCAGCGGCAGCAGCCCATCTACCATCAAGCCTGGCTTAGGCCCCAGCGGCAGCAGCAGCCCATCCACCACCGGGCCGGGCTCAGGCCCCAGTGGCAGCAGTCGCAGCCCATCCACCATCAAGCCGGGCTTAGGCCCCAGCGGCAGCGGCACCGACAGCAGTCCATCTACCACCAGGCCGGGCTCAGGCCCTAGCAGCAGCGGCAGCCCATCCACCATCGGGCCGGGCTGCAGCAGCGCAGCCCATCCACCATCGGGCCGGGCTCGGGCCCCAGGCCCCAGGCAGCAGCAGCAGCCGCCATCCACCACCAGGCCGGGCTCAGGCCCCAGTGGCTACAGCAGCCCATCCACCCATCGGGCCTTGGGCCCCAGCGGCAGCGGGGCCACCAGCACCAACTACCATACCAGGCCGTGGCTCAGGCCCCAGCAGCAGCGGCAGTGGCCCATCCACCATTAGGCCGGGCTCAGGCCCCAGCGGCAAGCGGCCCATCCAACATCAGGCCGGGCCTAGGCCCCAGTGGCAGGAGGCCCCCAGCAACATCAGCAGCTGAGATCCACACGCCAGGCTTGCACGTGAGAAAGCAGAGGCTGTTTCGTCTCTTACAAACTGTTAATCATGCTAAAATCCTGTGGGACCCGGGCGAAACCCTAGGGGTCTATTTAGAGGCACCTCAACATCAGAAGCCTTACTGGTAAAAGCAGCCAAATATCCCATCTTCTGTCTGACTCAAACCTGGACTTCCTCTGTCTAACTGAGACTTGGTTGAAGGAAACATTTACCTTCTGATGCCAGATTATCAGTGTTTTAGACAAGATAGACCAGATGGAAGGGGTTCTTTATGTAAGTGTGGTGCTTTATGTAAGAGACAACATCAGATGAAACGTGTGACCTACAACGCCGGTAGCATGCTGGAATACGTTGGTGTTAAAATTATCCTGTCCCAACAAATGTCTTTTAATATCATAGGTATCTATAGACCCCATCTGCCACCGATGCTTTATGATCAATTTGAAGCCACCCTGAAAGAATGTAATCTGAATAAGGAACTAATCTTGATGGGTGACTTCAACGTGAATTGGGAGGATAAATCCAAGAGAAAAAGTTAAAAATGATTACTGATAAATTCCACCTGGAACAAATAGTCAACGGTCCGACGAGAATAACAAAAAGCTCTAGATCGATCTGATGTTCTCCAACAAGACAGAAAGAATAATTAAACACTATAACTTAATTACGGTCTGTCCGACCACAACCTTACCTTATGTGCAAGAAAACTGACCAAAAATAGGTTTAGCAATATTACAACAAAAAGGAAGATCATTCAGTGTATTCCCAGAGCTAAACAGGACCAATTTGCTACCACTAAATTGGGATGACTTGCTGTCCTCTGATGATCTGGCAGCTGGATGTGACATGTTCACTCACAGAATTAATTCTGTGAGGGAAAGATTTACTGTAAGGTTAAAGACCAAAAGAAAAAGAAATGGTTAAATGATCAAGTATGGAAGCTTATGAAATCTAGAGATGCTGCACTGAGGAAGGCTGTTAAGACCAGGAGAGACACTGACATCCTTCTATATAAAGGTCTTAGAAACAAAGTCACTCAGGAGCTGAGACAAGCTAAATCTAACTTTTATCTTGGTATACTGCATGAAGCGAAAGGGAACAGTAAACTAATTTGGAAGAATATAGATAATCTTACAAGGAGGGACTCAAAATTCTCAGGTGATCTTAAAGTCAAAATACATGGAGAGATAATTGAAGACCATCGCACGGTTGCCAATGTTTTTAATAACTTTTTTCTTGACTCTGTAACTTCATGAAGCAGGACCTGGTCATCCGTCCAACTGACTACACAAAGCAGGCTTTCACATTGTTTGAAACAAGTGAGGTCCAGGTACGCAAAATAATTAGCTCCATGAAAAACTCTAAAAGTAGAGATATGATCCTATTCGATACTGCGTTCATCAAAGCACACAAAGATCTTCTAGCTGCCCCTATTGCACATTTGATCAATCTGTCTCTTAAACACTGTACTTTCCCTGATGCTTGGAAATGTGCTATTGTGACGCCTATCCATAAGTCTGGAGACCGCTTTGATGCCTGTAACTATAGACCGATAAGTATACTGCCTATACTTAAGGTTGCTGAAAAAGTGGTCGCTGACCAGCTGACCACTTTTATGAACTCAGGTGAGTTTGGGCTGCATCGGATGCAGTTCGGTTTCAGAGCGAATCATTCTACTGAAACTGCAACTTTGCTTTTTGTAGAACATATCAAATCCAGGCTTGATAAGGAAGCTATAGCTGGTGCTGTGTTTCTAGATCTGAGCAAAGCTGACACAGTGAACCATGCTGTTATGCTGTCAAAATTGTCTCATTTAATTTTTCAAACACAGCACTGGCATGGATGTCTTCATACTTATCTAATAGGAGGCAATGTGTTAAAGTGGGTGTTACTCTGTCTAATGTCATGAACTGTACAATGGGTGTCCCACAAGGGTCCGTGTTGGGGCCGCTATTATTTAGCATGTATATAAACGATCTCCCACAGCACTGTCCTCAAGACATCCATCTTCAGATGTATGCTGATGACACTGTTGTGTGGACTTATGCAGCAACAGCTAGCAGCTGTTAAGTTAACAGCTGCATTGGAGATTATCACAAAATGGCTAGAAGAGTCAGGCCTAAGTCTCAATGTATCTAAGACAAAAGCTATGTTCTTCCACAAGAAACACAGGAAGATGGCTCCAACAGCGGACATCTTGATCAAAGGTGTCAAGGTTGACGTAGTCTCTGACTTTAAATATCTTGGTGTGGTATTAGACCCCAATTTAAACTTTAAGAGCCATGTAAAAAATGGTTAAAACATTAAAATACAACATAGTTAATTTTAGACACATCAGAAACTGTCTCTCCTTAGAAGCAGCTAAGATATTTATGCACGCTATGATTCTCTCCACATGACATACTGTATCACATGCTGGGGACAAGCTAGTGAATCAGATGTAAGACCTCTTGCTTCCTTGTATAAACAAACCCTGAAAACTTTAGACAAAAGCCTATGCGTTTCCACCACTGTAATATACTAGAAACACAGGCTACTGAGCTTCAACACCTTAGACAACTAGCAGACTCATGTATGGTCTATAAAATCATTAATGGGTTGGCACCTCCACCACTGTGTGACTTTGTACATATTCGTCCTACAAATTCCATCAGAGCTACAAGAACAGTGTCAGTACTTGATTGCGTTAAACTGCTCTGCCACACTGTGTTTGGACAGTCATCTTTTTCTGTAAAAGCAATAACTCAGTGGAATAGTCTGCCAGAAAAGATGAGGAGGTGCAGTTCAATTGTCACTTTCAAAGCTCACCTGAAAGGACAGTTGCTAGCGAGTCAATCATGTTCCCATTTTCAGTAGGGTACCCTTAATGGGGGGGCGGCATGACGATAATCAACCTCTGGGGCCTCTGGCCCCTGTGTAAACAGGCTCATTGACCGTAGGGGTTTTTTTTATTTCTATTTTATTTTTAATGTTATCGTACGTATTTCATTGTATTGTTCTACATTATATGTTATTTGTATTGTTTTATATTGTATGTACAAGGGACTGGAGGTGTAAAATAGCAAAAGCTATAACCTAGTGCAATGCATCTTTTCTCTTCGGAGACTAATGTTTTTTTGTACGTTGTCCCTGAAATAAACTTCTAAAATAAATAAAATAATCATCTATTGCGCTGCTGTTATGATTTATTAGTCAACTTGAACCATCGAGGAAGAGAAAAGACGTTCTCACCTTTCACAGTGAGAATTGACTGTAAATAAAAATGATTCACAGACTTTATTCATTTCTAATGTCATAAGCCAATATCAAACTTTAGAAATGTTCCTGTATTTCAAAGCACAGGGGAAGAGAATGGAATTAATGCTTTATTCTACTGGGCTGAAATCAAGAAGTTCCCTGGAAATAACCATGTCATGTAATTTGATAGTAATTATAGAGACAGTGTCAAATGTGCAATTTCAATATATTTACATTTGTATGCTTTATTTTCATAATCCTTGCATGGACTAGAATATGAAGTCAGATCAGTCTCAATATTCATAAATGAAGAATGTAATCATCAAAGTTTCAAGTTTCATCAAATACGTATTCGCATGTCTATTTACAAACTGTTGAACCTGTATTTCAACTCCTGGGCAGCTTTGTAAAATGTAAATATTCTCTTCTTAAAAGCCCAACACAGTGTGTGTGTGTGTGTGTGTGTGTGTGTGTGTGTGTGTGTGATGAGGTCATGCATCTATTACCCCACATGTGTGTGTGTGTGTGCATGAGGTCATGCATCTATTACCCCACACATGTGTGTGTGTGTTTGTATGTGTATGAGGTCATGCATCTACGTATTACCCCACACATGTGTGTGTGTGTGTGTGTGTGTGTGTGCATGAGGTCATGCATCTATTACCCCACACATGCAGTGTGTAGTAAGAGGCGGGTGACCACAGTGCAGAGCAGCAGAAAGTTCAGCCTCCGGCGCTTTTGATTGGCTGACCTCCATCCCTCATTACACCGCACAGCAACACACACACACTCTATATATATCTCCCTCTTCATTTAAAGTCCACTCCAGTTGCTCAGCAGCAACATCAGAGCACACAGGAAGTGCTTTACAACGCCAATGTGCTCGTTGAGTTGACGTCCTTTATCTTCGCCCTTCATATTAAAATCATGAGCGCTCCTCTCCATGTGACGGTTTCATGACAGCACAGAGGACAGAAGGACACACACACACACACACACACACACACACACACACACACTGCATGTTCCTCCACTCAGCAGCTTGTTTGATCCCACTGAGGGACGCGGTGTCACTGCGAGGTGGAGGAACATGACGGCTGCCTCCTCCAAAACTGGGGGGATGAACTCACATTCATGCTCGACAGCATAGCGCGTTCCGGCTAACGGAACAACTCGCCGTCTGCAGGCGTGCCGGGCGTTGGCCACGCCTCTTGAAAGACGGGAGGAAATGATCCCCAGATGCTCCTCACGGCCATGTGTCATCAAGCTGTGGTGCCACTTCGGGACACACTCTGCATGTCAGCTGTTGGGTGGAGGTGGAGGCAGCAGGAGCATAGGAGCAGCAACGTCCCTGAAGAGGGAAACAAATTGCATCCACATCTATTTAGACGTTGACAGAAGTGGCGTCTCTCCCTCCTCTCGAGAGGAGCCCTTTTATCTCGTGATGACTGTCATCACAATCTGACGTTTATTGAAGGTTTCCATGCCAAACAAACACGATGGTGTCAAAATGAAGCGATGTTTCCACCAGAGGGAACAGAAGAGAAAACAAACTTCCTGTTCAGAGTGAAAGTATAATGAGCTACTGCATCACCTCCATGAACACAGAGCGACATCAGGAGAGGCGCCCACATGAGCGTCACGCAGCTGCACAATGGAGGCGTTAGCGTAGCTTAGCATAGGTAAGCAGAGATTAACCTGCAGGAGTCCAAACGATGCCCACCAGCACCTGGAGCTCACAGATCAACAGGTTTGGGTGGAATATGAATATTACATTTGTTTCAGGAGATATTCATGACTCAATGAATCCACCAAGCTAATCTCAAACAGTTATATTTAGTGTTTAGAGGGAATGTAAACAATGTGAGCACCAGTTATAGTGACGGTCCTCGTCCCGGCTGCACGATGCTAAAACCAGACAACCTCACTTTGGGTTTATGCAAGTCAATGCAACCTCTGTTAGCGTTAGCTGTTAGCTGGCCTCTCTATTAGCGTTAGCTGTTTGCTGTTAGCTTTTAGCTGGCCTCTCTGTTAGCGTTAGATGTTAACTGGCCTCTCTATCAGCATTAGCTGTTTCCTGTTAGCTGTTAACTGGCTTCTCTATTAGCATTAGCTGGCCTCTCTATTAGCGTTAGCTGTTAACTGGCTTCTCTATTAGCGTTAGCTGGCCTCTCTGTTTGCGTTAGCTGTTTGCTGTTAGCTGGCCTCTATATTAGCATTAGCTGTTAGCTGGCCTCTCTTTTATCATTAGCATTAACTATTAGCTGTTAGCTGGCCTCTCTATTAGTATTAGCATTAGCTGTTAGCTGGCCTCTCTATTAGCATTAGCTGTTAGCTGTTAGCTGGCCTCGGTGTGTCACACTGCCCCTAGTGGCAACAACCAAACCAAAGAACCTCAGCGCACCTCTCATTGGGTCGTTGACTCTGTCCTCTCCCGTCAGACTGACCGTAACAACACGAGGTTATTAAACTGCAACAGGAAACAAAGCCACGCTCGTCACCAGCGGTCGTCAAAACAGAGCTAGCTCGTTCATTTTGCTTTTATCGACGGTTTCCCGCAGCCATTGTTGCTTAAAGATGACGAATGCGACACCACACTTTTGTATTGTCGAGGATTTATGGCACGTTCCAATCAGATTCTATTATTCCGAGTTGGAGTTTCACTTCCTTTGCAGAGGGAATATGAATGAGCTTTCTCCTGGGGCCTGAAGGGAAAGATCTGTGGCCGTCTTATGTAACTCTGATGCTGCGTTATTATATTATTATTCTCTGGTGTGCTACAGACGACAGACTCCTCTGCTCTGCGCCAGGGAAACATCACAAGTAGCCGACCTCTCTTCTTTCATCCATTTCTGTGCCTGTCACTCATTCTATTGGACGGCCTCTCATCTCTCTTCTCACGCTCGTCTCACTTCTCCACATTTCACTTTCCTCTCCTTCATTTATTCTGTTCTTCAGTAGATGGCCGTAGACGAGATAGGAAGAGCGGTGTATTTCACTGCATGGAACACATACACACACACATAGGCACACACGCACATACACACATAGACACATACACACATGCACACACACACATAGGCACACACGCACATACACACATACACACACACCCACACGCACATACACACACACATAGGCACACACGCACATACACACACACATAGACACACACACGCACATACACACACACATAGACACACACACGCACATGCACACACACATACACACACATGCACATACACACACACATATACACACATACACACACACATCAGAATCAGAATCAGAAACAGTTTTATTGCCAGGAATGTTTACACAAACGAGGAATTTTTTTTGGCAGAAGGTGCAACATTTGGACATGACAAACAAACAACAATCAACACGACAGAAAGACAACAAATAATGTGAAAGTGTTTGGGTGTGTGCTTCAAGTGGTGTGTTTTAGTTAAAAGTGTATGTTACACGTGGCGTGTGTTTAAGTGTTTAATTAAAGTGCATGTAAATAAAGTGGCATGTGTGTGGAGGAGGCCTCAAGTTAAAGTGCATGTTAAAGTGACGTGTGTGGAGGAGGCCTCCAGGAGGGAAGAGGAAGGAGGAGGGAGGAGGAGTAGGAGGAGGAGGAAGAGGAAGGAGCGGGAAGAAGGAGGAGAGAGGAAGGTGGAAGAAGAGGTGGTAGTCCATACACACATACATACACACACATGCACATACACACACACATACACGCACATGCACACACACATACACACATACACACACATGCACATACACATACACACACATACACACACACATAGACACATACACACACATACACACACAGGCACGTACACACGCACATACACACACAGACACACACACATGCACATACACACACATACACACACATACACACACACATAGACACATACACACACACATACACACACAGGCACGTACACACACGCACATACACACACAGACACACACATACACACACACACTCATACACACACTGAAACACACACGCACATACACACATACACACAAACGCCCATGCACACACACACGCATGCACATACACACACAAACATACACACACAGACACACACATAAACACACACATACACACCCACACACACACACATATTAACTCGCTCAGTTTCCCAACCCCTGCTCCAAGGTTCTCAAATAGAATAGATTATTTATTATAACAGCGGTTTTCTTTAATGAGTCGTCTTGATGATCTTGCTGTTCTTTGTTCTGAAGCCGAGACTCATCACACGCAAAGTGCAGTCAAGGGGTCACGATTAAAAAGTACTAAAGTACAGACGAGGGATACAAAAGGTCCGCAGCTCATCCGGTGAGTGGAGGCTGAACTGGAAGTGAACAGAAGGTTCTGTGTGTGTGTGTGGGAGGTCCGCTGCAGCGTGACGTGTGCGGCCCTCAGAGGGCCGAGGACCCCGAGGGTCCCGGGTGGAGTCGGGATGAGGCGCCGCAGGCTTCCTGGAGGCTCAACACATCCGCGTCACGCCGCTCAGAGGAGGTGTGGGTGGAGGACGTCGTATGGAGGTCGTGACGCGGCCGCTGAGTCCCAGAGTCGGGTGGATAGTTGGAGAAGTTTCCGTCTGGCAGCAGCGTTCTGAATCTATTCTGTTCTTTACTGGCTTTACAACCTGGACACACAGACATCCCTGACCTTTGACCTCACATGGGATCACATAAGCAGGGCACAAACACACACAGACACACACACACACATACAGACAGACACACATACATACACGCACATACAAACACATACACAGACACACACACGGACACACACACATGCACACACGTACATACACACATAGACACACACATATGCACACACGCACATACACACACCTAGACAGACACACAGAAACACACGCACATGCACAGACACACACACAGACACACATGCACACACAGAGACACACAGACAGACACACATACACACACAGACATACACACACACACACACATATACACACACATACATACACACACAGACAAACACACATACACACACAGACACACAGACAGACACACATACATACACGCACATACAAACACATACACAGACACACACACATGCACACACGTACATACACACATAGACACACACATATGCACACACGCACATACACACATAGACAGACACACAGAAACACACATGCACACACGCACATGCACAGACACACACACAGACAGACACACATACACACACAGACATACACACACACACATATACACACACATACATACACACACACATACACACACAGACAAACACACATACACACACAGACACACACACTTACACACACAGACACACACACACACACATCCAATACTAGTTTAGCAGGGCTGCAGTGTGCTGCTGGGCCAACACACACCTCGGTGTGTGAGTGTGTGTCATGAGACGGTGGAATCCATCCTCCGTCTCTTGGATCCGACGCGACTCGGCCGGGATGCTGGTCGTGTGTTTGGAATTTCAGAGACAAAAAACAGACAAATATTGTCTCGATCCCATTGGCTTTGAGCCTCTGGTCCTGACATCAGACCACGTCTGTGCTTGTGTCTGATCCAAGCCCGGCGCTGGACCCACTCCGGTGGCCCCGGTGGCCCCGGTGGCCCCGGAGGACCCGGAGGCCCTCAGTCAGCGGCACACAAATAAATAGAGCTGCAAATTGACCAGAACAGCTCGTCCTGGAGAATCACGCCGTGTGTATGACTGTGTGTGTCGTTTGAGTGTAACTGGAGGATGTATCCTAACTGGCTCCTGCATGGAGGCGTTCCC
This sequence comes from Pseudoliparis swirei, assembly GCF_029220125.1. Classification (NCBI taxonomy): domain Eukaryota; kingdom Metazoa; phylum Chordata; class Actinopteri; order Perciformes; family Liparidae; genus Pseudoliparis; species Pseudoliparis swirei. Next base: position 21,823,631 of record NC_079399.1, on the reverse strand, counting down.
CTGCACCCTGGCAGCTCTCACAGGCTCCTCCCTCTGTCACATGGGCAAGTAATCACCTGAGTTATCGTCGTAAATGCAACATTGACTGCAGCTCCTCCGTCCTGCAAAGGCAAATTAACTTTAAAAGTTTTATCAGTCCGAGAGGAAAATATATCACTCCCTGACATATGTAGCCTGTGTTAAGGACATGCAGAGTTATGTAATTAAAGTATTGATAAGGTTTCTGTAGATGACATCCAACACCACCGTAAAGAATCTCTGTTATCTTTGATCAGGACTTTGACTCACGTAAAACAAATCTCAAGGACTGCATTGTTTCATCTACGTAATATTTTAAAAAATCAGGCACATCTTGTCTCAAAAAGATGCAGAAAAAACGCATTTGTTACTTCTAGACTAGATTACTGCAACTCCTTATTATCAGGCTGCTCTATTAAGTCTCTTACGTCGACTCCTTATTATCAGGCTGAATTATGTCTCTCTTTCATGAAAAGATTGTTCACCCACCTCTATCTATACTTCTGTTTCCAGGAAGACAGTATTTATTATAATGTAGAGCATTTTTCATGTCTGCTCTGAAACACAAGGACAATAAAACACTGCACTTAATTTAATTTGCATAATACATTTTTGATTTATCGGTTAAGGGAGTACAAAACACAAGAGATGGTTGCAAATGATCCTCTAGTCGCCCGTGGTTGTCCAAATAGGAGAAATGACTCAGATAATTAACGTTGCACATTACAATCGACAAAAGATAAAATATTAAGCTTGAACATCAGAGGTGATTATAAATCTTTGTCTATAAAGCAATATTGTGTTATAGAAGATGCAAAGAAAAGGTGTGAGCAGAGAGAGCCATGCAACCAATCAGAAAGCATTATGATAGTCAAATAGGGAGAGTCTTTAAGTCATAATTAACCGCCTGTCTAAGCCTAACCTCAAACTTACAAACCACCAAACCTCAAACCTCAAACCTCAATTTACAAACCACCAAACTTACAAACCTTAAACCTCAAAACTCAAACCGTAAACCTCAAACCTTCAAATCTCAAAACCTCAAACCTTCAAATCTCAAAACCTCAAACCTTCAAACTTCAAACCTCCAACGTACAAATTTACACATTTTCAAACCTTCAAACCTTCAAACCTCAAACTTTCAAGTCTCAAACCTTCAAACCTCAAACTCAAAACTAAAACCTCAAAACCTCAAACCGTGATGCTTTCACTGAACTATTCCAATAGACTCCATGTTGTTAGTGGCTGCACCGTTCCATCAAACAGACATCATCATGTCTTCCTGATCAAGTCGGTGCCGGTTTGTCGTCGTGTTCGGCTCACGTTCCCGTGGAGCCGGAGCAACGAGCCAGAGGCATGACGCTTGGGGCGATGGCGGCTCGGTGGTAGAACGGGTCACTGAACCCACACAGTGCTCCCCTGGGCTTCGTGAATGTTAGATAATCCTGTTGAGCAGGTGCAACCTGAAAGGCTCATTCAAATCCACCACTAGGGGGCGCTGTCAAAGATAAAATGGTCGTTCTGTCTCCTAAGTGGGTGTAGTCTCCTGTATTTGTTTTCTTCTCCATTAATGTTGTAACAGGAAACTGACTCTCAGTGTCTGATCTTGTGATGTGTATAGGGAGTTGTTCCTGGTCCGATGTGAGGTCAAAGGTCGGGGATGATTGAAAAGCCCTCTGAGGCAAATTTGGAATTTGGGCTATATAAAATAAACTGAATTAAATAATGATTATGATTTTATAGCATTTCAATGAGACGGTTCATATCCTCTGTTATGGAAGTAAGACACAGCTTGGGATTGCATAACGGAACAGTCAGACTACAACGTTCAGAAATAATATAATATTCAGGGGGGAAACATTATCTTTCCTCAAAGATTTGAATATGGGAAACAAATACTTTATTCCTGAACACACGACGTGCCTGACTTGTAACCATGAACTGCCCCTACTATTACCACCATTCAACTCTTATAAACATACAGACATAGGAGCAGCGCACACTCTGTGCACATGATGAGTCCTGATCTGTACAGCCATGCCTTTGTCCTCCATCCTGAAGACGTACTTGTCGAGAGCTTTGAGATTAAACCAATCGGTGCTTAAACTCACTGTGGCTCTCAAGTTATTGAGTTATTGAGTTATAAAGCAAAAAGAGGGACGATGGCGAGGTGGAAGGCCCCTAACTTGCCTTCCATTAATCAGCAGCTCCTGGGATATCAAGACGAATGGAGCCAAAGCAAGGGGTATGCTCTCATATACTGATGAGGTCAAAGTATTTTAATAACAAGACAAAGCAAAGGCCGGAACTCATTGTCTCCCATTCATGACTGCTTCAACCTCACAGCACTTCACACTTATTAACGCACATGTTTACAACAGCTGGATGCGTTTCGTTGTTCTGTCAATCTGAATCTATGTAGGAGCTTCAATCATTTCCCAGATGTTGTGTTGGATATTCTACGTACTAAATTATAATCTGACATGTGTCTGTGTCTGTGTAAATTTGTTTCGCTAATTCAATCCATGAAACGTGGGTTACAATAAGTAGTAATCACTAAAGACCGTCTTGAGACCGGATCACTCCGACCGCAATGGGACCCAGGTGGCCACGCCCATCTTGAGCTGCTGTGAAATTGGGGATCAATAAAAGTTCTTATCAAGAGAGCTGTGATGCCATGTGAAGTCCTTTTCTAGCAGAGGCCTCAATGTGGATCCACTTCACTCCATTTGGCTCCTTGTGTTCGGGCTCAACACGATCTCTTACATGAAGGGGGGGGGGGATGGATGACAGAAGAGGGAGGATGGAGATGGATCAGTGAACCTTCACGTCTCCATCCATCCGCACCGAGAGAAGCTTCAGAACGCTCGTTGCTCACCCGGATCACAGAAACCTGCCATGATGCAGCATGCAGTCCATCGTTGACGGGAAAGTGGACATTACCAGGTGATATAGTCCCACTTTCACCTGTGACGAACAGGAAGCAGAAAGCTCTCTCTCCCTCTCTCTCCCTCTCTCTCTCTCCCTCTCTCTCCCTCTCTCTCTCCCTCTCTCCTATCCGTCTCCGTCTCTCACCGGCGAGCTGCAACACAACTTCAAAGCCCCACTGCCGTGTGTTGTCACCACGACAACTAACAACGAACAATCACCATTTTCTTTTGTAGTCCAATGGCAGCTGGACACTGTTGTTATGGTCTGCACACCGCCCCGCTCTCCTGTGGAGAGGTCTCAGGAAGTGTGACCAGTGATGGTGGTGACACCCTCCTGACCTCGTGCCGCCACACAGTCAATCGGTGCGTCTGTTCTTGAGTGGATGAGGCTGGACAAGCTAGCACTGCCTCGAACCTCCAAACCTCTAAACCTCAAACCTCAAAAATTAAAAAACTCAAAAACTCAAACCTCAAAAACTCCAAACCTCTAAACCTCAAACCTCAAAAACTCAAAACCTCCAAACCTCGAACCTCCAAACTTCCAAACCTCAAATATCAAAACCTCTAAACTTCAAACCTCAAATCTCAAAACCTCAAATATCAAAACCCCTAAACTTCAAACCTCAAATCTCAAAACCTCAAACCTCAAATATCAAAACCTCTAAACTTCAAACCTCAAATCTCAAAACCTCTACACTTCAAACCTCAAATCTCAAAACCTCAAACCTCAAATATCAAAACCTCTAAACTTCAAACGTCAAATCTCAAAACCTCTAAACTTCACACCGTAAACCTCAAATCTCAAAACCTCAAACCTCCAAAAATAAATCTCAAAACCTCAAACCTCTAAACGGCTAAACCTCTAAACCTTAAACAACAAAACTCAACCCTCGTTGGCCTCCCCATCGATGAGATGACCTGTCCGCTTTGCACCGTGTGTGTGCTGATTCTCTTTACACACACACACACACATATAGAGAGAGGCTCTAACCTAAACAGAAGGACACACGAGTGCTCATTACTCAGGCCGCTGTCAGGTGGAGCTGCCTGAGGCGACTTGTGGAGGGCGACGCAGACAGATTACTAATCCACCACTAAATTAAACTTCGTTGCTTTGCTGTCATCAAACATCAGAGACGTATTAAAGCAGCACAGAGAGAGAGAGAGAGAGAAGGTTACAGGTGCCTGTCACTGGGCTACAGCATTCATCACGAGGGAACGCACTTTCATATTCGCCCACAGAACGCGAGGCAGTGAAGGCATCACAGTCAGGATTAAAGTGTCTCTGATTAGGCAGTGAAGGCAGCACAGAGTCAGGATTAAAGTGACTCTTATGAGGCAGTGAAGGCAGCACAGAGTCAGGATTAAAGTGTCTCTCATGAGGCAGTGAAGGCAGCACAGAGTCAGGATTAAAGTGACTCTCGTGAGGCAGTGAAGGCAGCACAGAGTCAGGATTAAAGTGACTCTGATGAGGCAGTGAAGGCAGCACAGAGTCAGGATTAAAGTGACTCTGATGAGGCAGTGAAGGCAGCACAGAGTCAGGATTAAAGTGTCTCTGATGAGGCAGTGAAGGCAGCACAGAGTCAGGATTAAAGTGACTCTGATGAGGCAGTGAAGGCAGCACAGAGTCAGGATTAAAGTGTCTCTGATGAGGCAGTGAAGGCAGCACAGTCAGGATTAAAGTGACTCTGATGAGGCAGTGAAGGCAGCACAGAGTCAGGATTAAAGTGTCTCTGATGAGGCAGTGAAGGCAGCACAGAGTCAGGATTAAAGTGACTCTGATGAGGCAGTGAAGGCAGCACAGAGTCAGGATTAAAGTGTCTGATGAGGCAGTGAAGGCAGCACAGAGTCAGGATTAAAGTGACTCTGATGAGGCAGTGAAGGCAGCACAGAGTCAGGATTAAAGTGACTCTCATGAGGCAGTGAAGGCAGCACAGTCACGATTAAAGTGACTCTTATGAGGCAGTGAAGGCATCACAGTCAGGATTACAGTGACTCTCATGAGGCAGTGAAGGCAGCACAGAGTCAGGATTAAAGTGTCTCTGATGAGGCAGTGAAGGCAGCACAGAGTCAGGATTAAAGTGACTCTGATGAGGCAGTGAAGGCAGCACAGAGTCAGGATTAAAGTGTCTCTGATGAGGCAGTGAAGGCAGCACTCTCCTCCTCTGGGGGGTTCCCACGTGGGCTCTCTGGTCCGCTGGCTCTCCTCTCTGATACCATCAGGGGCCGCAGCACCAATCCCGGTCTCCACGGAGCGTCAACACACTGCCTACACACACACATACACACACGTACACACACACACACACACACATTGCGAGCCGCGCAGTACACGGCATGTGCTCAAACACGGCGTGGAGTTCACCTGGGCCATCTGTCTCCATACAGTCACACACACACGCACAAAAAATGAGCATTTTGAACGCGCGTAAGCTGCGACGTGATTGGTCGGTCCTTCCAGCCATTCACGAGTCCTCTCTGGGAACACAGTGTGAGAGTTAGTTAGAGATCTCCGTGTTCTCTGCAATATTCTGGGGGAAAACACTGGGGGGGGGAGGGAGGGAGGGAGATGTGTGTACTTTAGGATAGTGGGACAAAGACACACACTGGGTTGTGAGAAGATGAGTGTAGTGGGACGCATGGAAGAGAAGATAAGGGAGCTATGAGGTGATGGCAGGACAAGAGAGGAAGAAGAGGAGGAGGAGGAGGAGATGAAGGTCATATTGGGAGAGAGGGGTGGATAGAGAGAATAAAACCCCAGACCAAGGAAGGAGAGGCGGGAGAGTGAAAGAAGAAGGTGAATAACACCGAAACAAGGAGCGAGTGATTGAAGAGAAAGGGAGAAGTGTAGTAAATGAAGGAGAGGGAGGGATAAGACGAGAGAGAGGGAGAGACAGAGAAAGAGAGAGAGAGATGAGAGGAGCGAGAGGGAAAGCCCGGCAGATCTTATCTGGAGGGAAATTGCATTGCGGAGGATTTATTGCTTCAAATGTAATCGAGTTCAACAGCAGAGAGAAAATCCATTGAAGCAGGTTAAAGATCCACTGTGACTCCCTCATGTGACCACTGTGACTCCCTCATGTGACCATTGTGACTCCCTCATGTGACCATTGTGACTCCCTCATGTGACCATTGTGACTCCCTCATGTGACCACTGTGACTCATGTGACCATTGTGACTTCCTCATGTGACCACTGTGACTCCCTCATGTGACCATTGTGACTTCCTTATGTGACCACTGTGACTCCCTCATGTGACCACTCTGACTCCCTCATGTGACCACTCTGACTCCCTCATGTGACTCCCTCATGTGACCATTGTGACTCCCTCATGTGACCACTGTGACTCCCTCATGTGACCACTGTGACTCCCTCATGTGACCACTGTGACTCCTTCATGTGACCACTCTGACTCCCTCGTGTGACCACTGTGACTCCCTCATGTGACCACTCTGACTCCCTCATGTGACTCCCTCACGTGACCACTCTGACTCCCTCATGTGACCACTGTGACTCCCTCATGTGACCACTCTGACTCCCTCATGTGACTCCCTCACGTGACCACTCTGACTCCCTCATGTGACCACTGTGACTCCCTCGTGTGACCACTCTGACTCCCTCATGTGACCACTGTGACTCCCTCGTGTGACCACTGTGACTCCCTCGTGTGACCACTCTGACTCCCTCATGTGACCACTGTGACTCCCTCGTGTGACCACTGTGACTCCCTCGTGTGACCACTGTGACTCCCTCATGTGACCACTGTGACTCCCTTGTGTGACCACTCTGACTCCCTCATGTGACCACTCTGACTCCCTCATGTGACTCCCTCATGTGACCACTCTGACTCCCTCATGTGATCCCTCTGACTCCCTCATGTGACTCCCTCACGTGACCACTCTGACTCCCTTGTGTGACCACCCTGACTCCCTCATGTGACTCCCTCACGTGACCACTCTGACTCCCTTGTGTGACCACTCTGACTCCCTCATGTGACTCCCTCACGTGACCACTCTGACTCCCTCGTGTGACCACTCTGACTCCCTCGTGTGACCACTGTGACTCCCTCATGTGACCACTCTGACTCCCTCATGTGACCACTGTGACTCCCTCATGTGACCACTCTGACTCCCTCATGTGACCACTGTGACTCCCTCATGTGACCACTCTGACTCCCTCATGTGACCACTGTGACTCCCTCATGTGACTCCCTCACGTGACCACTCTGACTCCATCGTGTGACCACTCTGACTCCCTCATGTGACTCCCTCACATGACCACTCTGACTCCCTCGTGTGACCACTCTGAGTCCCTCATGTGACTCCCTCATGTGACCACTCTGACTCCCTCATGTGACCACTGTGACTCCCTCATGTGACCACTCTGACTCCCTCATGTGACCACTGTGACTCCCTCATGTGACCACTCTGACTCCCTCATGTGACCACTGTGACTCCCTCATGTGACCATTGTGACTCCCTCATGTGACCACTGTGACTCCCTCATGTGACTCCCTCACGTGACCACTCTGACTCCCTCATGTGACCACTGTGACTCCCTCATGTGACCACTCTGACTCCCTCATGTGACCACTCTGACTCCCTCATGTGACCACTGTGACTCCCTCATGTGACCACTCTGACTCCCTCATGTGACCACTGTGACTCCCTCATGTGACCACTCTGACTCCCTCATGTGACCATTGTGACTCCCTCATGTGACCACTGTGACTCCCTCATGTGACCACTCTGACTCCCTCATGTGACCATTGTGACTCCCTCATGTGACCACTCTGACTCCCTCATGTGACCATTGTGACTCCCTCATGTGACCACTGTGACTCCTTCATGTGACCATTGTGACTCCCTCATGTGACCACTGTGACTCCCTCATGTGACCACTGTGACTCCCTCATGTGACCATTGTGACTCCCTCATGTGACCACTGTGACTCCCTCATGTGACCATTGTGACTCCCTCATGTGACCACTGTGACTCCCTCATGTGACCAATGTGACTCCCTCATGTGACTCCCTCATGTGACTCCCTCATGTGACCACTCTGACTCCCTCATGTGACCATTGTGACTCCCTCATGTGACCACTCTGACTCCCTCATGTGACCATTGTGACTCCCTCATGTGACTCCCTCATGTGACCACTGTGACTCCTTCATGTGACCATTGTGACTCCCTCATGTGACCACTCTGACTCCCTCATGTGACTCCCTCATGTGACCACTCTGACTCCCTCATGTGACTCCCTCATGTGACCACTGTGACTCCCTCATGTGACCACTCTGACTCCCTCATGTGACCATTGTGACTCCCTCATGTGACCACTCTGACTCCCTCATGTGACCATTGTGACTCCCTCATGTGACTCCCTCATGTGACCACTGTGACTCCCTCATGTGACCACTCTGACTCCCTCATGTGACCATTGTGACTCCCTCATGTGACTCCCTCATGTGACCACTGTGACTCCCTCATGTGACCACTGTGACTCCCTCATGTGACCATTGTGACTCCCTCATGTGACCACTCTGACTCCCTCATGTGACCACTCTGACTCCCTCATGTGGCCGACTCCCTCATGTGACCACTCTGACTCCCTCCTGTGACCATTGTGACTCCCTCATGTGACCACTGTGACTCCCTCATGTGACCACTGTGACTCCCTCATGTGACCATTGTGACTCCCTCCAGCATCGTAGCAGGAGGCTGATGCTCAGCATCAGCGTGCCTCTGTGGTTCCCTCCAGTGTGTGTATTATGGGATGTAATCTCTTGTCCTGAAGCCGGGCGTTGGCCCTTCCACCTCGTCTCAAAATCAACGGCCTGTTTAAATGTGTTTATTAGTTTGACGCTGAAGAGGATTTAAGGAACCCCTCAACACCCGTTTTAGTCTTCACACTCACAGACGTGTTGTGTGATGAAGTTCCTTCATCGCTTTGTGTTGTTGTTGTTTAACTTGAAGATCGACGTTTTGAAGGCAGTGTGAGTTCAGAGCTAAACGTCTCACTCTGAAACAGAAACACAGGAACTACAACTGTGAAGGGTTGGGCAGAAAGAGACGCACACGAGAGGAGAGGGCAAGAAGGGCGCGTGTGTGTGTGTGTGGGTGTGGGTGGGTGTGTGTGTGTGGGTGTGTGCGAGTGTACGTATGTGTGTGTGTGGGTGTGTTGGTGTATGTGTGTGGGTGTGTGTGCATGTGTGTGTTTGTGTGTGTGGGTGCGTGTGTGTGTGCATGTGCGTGTGTGCATGTTTGTGTGTGTGTATATATGTGTGTGTGTGTGTGTGTGCGTGTGTGTATATGTGTTTGTGTGTGTGCATGTTTGTGTGTGTGTATATACGTGTGTGTGGGTGTGTGTGTGTGTGGGTGTGTGCGAGTGTACGTATGTGTGTGTGGGTGTGTGTGTGCATGTGTGTGTTTGCGTGTGTGTGTGTGTCTGCGTGTGTTTGTGTGCATGTGTGTGTGTGTGTGTGTGTGTGTGTGTGTGTGTGTGTGTGTGTGTGTGTGTGTGTGTGTGTGTGTGCGCCACTGCAGTGCGATTCCTCCTTCTCTCCCTGAAGGCGTTCACTAACTCACACTGCAGAACAGAGCGGACCTGGCTCTGCATACCAATCAGAGACAGACAGCTAGTGAGAGAGAGAGAGAGAGAGAGAGAGAGAGAGAGAGAGGGAGGGAGAGGGAGAGAGGGAGAGAGAGGGAGAGAGAGGGAGAGGGAGGGAGAGAGAGAGGGAGGGAGAGAGGAGAGGGAGAGAGAGAGAGAGAGAGAGAGAGGAGAGAGAGAGAGAGAGAGAGGAGAGAGGAGAGGGAGAGAGGAGAGGAGAGAGAGGAGAGAGAGAGGGAGAGGAGGAGAGAGAGAGAGAGGAGCATGTAGGAGGAGAGGAGGAGAGAGAGAGAGAGAGATAGAGGGAGGGAGAGAGAGAGAGGAGAGAGAGAGGAGGAGAGAGAGAGGAGAGAGAGAGGAGAGGAGGAGAGAGAGAGGAGAGGAGGAGAGAGAGGGAGGGAGAGGGAGAGAGAGGGAGAGAGAGAGAGAGGGAGGGAGGGAGAGAGAGAGAGAGATCAAAGGAGACCCCCCCCCCCCCCCCCCTCTGTCTTCACCTGTCAGCTGGTCATCCTGCAGCTCTGAAGTTCATTCAAAGGATTCCCTGCTGGTGTGTGTGTGGGGGACGTGGCTCGGCTCCGTATTGATAACACACCGGGGAGCCGCAGCTCAATATATAATATATAATATAATATGTAATATAATATAATAACTCGTCTAGTTCACTCGTTCCTCACTGCTCGTGAGACTTTAACTTCCACGTTACACTCAGGGTTTCACGGCCGACGGAGACGCCGTTGACCTTTGACATCAGCAGTTCAAGCCTGGAGCGATGAGCGGTCACGGGGAACGGCAGCGTGGCGTCTCCGAGCGGAGACGCGTCCGTCACGCCGCCGCCGCCGGCCTGACGGGGTCGCGCCAGGTCGGAGGAAATGTTCTCCATTAATATTTCCGGTGAGAGTTCACGTCACGAGCTCGAGCCACAAAGCGGAGAACAACGAATGCCTCGCTTTACTTCCTGTCTTTAGGTTCCTCTTCACGCCTGAGCCGGCGGCTCGTCGCGAACAATACAAACACAATATCCACACGCCGAATTATGATTTCACGCCAAAGTCCAGTTGGATAGAGGATGGCGATGACATGCTGGACGTGGATGTGAACAGCAGCATGAGAGGATGGGGGAGGAGCCGTGAGGCGGAGCTTCTCCATGTGTGATGTCATTTATTCAGGTTTATGTTTATGTTTATGTTTATTAAGGATCCCCATCAAGCTACACCGGAGTGGAGACTTCTTCCTGGGGTCCAGGCAAAAAACATCACAATACAAATACATCACATGCAGTCCAGCATGATCAATTATCACAAAAACACTTACATTAAAAGTAAAATAATAATAAATATACCTAAATACATAATATAATAACCTAATCTCCTATAATAGCCTTTCTGATTAGTGCTGCCTTAAGTTTAAGGTGGAGGAGATCCACTAGAACATGGAGGTCAGGAACATGGGGGTCAGGAACATGGGGGTCAGGAACATGGGGGTCAGGAACATGGGGGGACACAAGTCTGGGCTTTTCATTCTCACCATAATAAATGGCCTTTTTCTCCTGCTCCGCCCTCGACTTCTGACTCATCACTATTCATGCCGTGGAGCCGCTGTTTGAGATGTAACCTTGAGAACAGCTCAGGGTCGTTCCCGTGTTGATCAGTCCCTCGTAAAGAGGCCTGAGGAGGGCGTTCCCGAGCAGGAGCGTCGTCTCCTCGTGACACGAGGACCTCGGCTGAAGGGGGGATCTCTCCTCACCATGGAGGTCCACAGACACGTCCTCGCCTGGAGCTCAGGGAGCAGCTGTGTGACTCATCCTCTCCAGCACCAGGTCTCACACACAGAAACGTGAAGGTGCCTTATGGAACCGAATATGGTTATTCAGAGTGATGTCATAGAAGAACCATATCTGGTTCCACAAAGAACCTTTCAAACCAGGGTTCTTTAAAGAACCGTGTCCTTAAAGAGTTCTTCAAAGAACTGAGAAAGGTGTCTCAAAGAACCTTTAAAAATGGCACCATTTAAGGCACCATTTCTGGTTCCACAGAGGAACTTTCAAACCAGCGTTCTTTAAAGATCCATGTCCTTAAAGAGTTTTTCAAATAACTTATAAAGCTGTCTAAAAGAACCTTCAAAAATGGTTCTTTAAGGCACCATTTTTGGTTCAACAAAGAACCTTTCAATCCAGGGTTCTTTAAAGAACCAGTTCCTTAAAGAGTTCTTCAAATAACGTATAAAGGTGTCGAAAAAAAGCTTCACAAAATGGTTCTTCAAGACAACATTTTTGGTTCCGCAGAGAAACTTTCAAACCAGCGTTCTTTAAAGAACCATGTCCTTAAAGAGTTCTTCAAAGAACCTACAAAGATGTATAAAACAAGCTTGAACAAATGGTTCTTTAAGGCACCATTTCCGGTTCCACAAAGAACCTTTCAAATGTAGGGTTCTTTAAAGAGCCATAAGTACCAATAAAGGTGTCTCCAAATGTGTTCAGAAATGGTTCTTTAAGGCACCATTTTTGGTTCTACAAAGAACCTTTCAACCCAGGGTTCTTTAAAGAACAAGTTCCTTAAAGAGTTCTTCAAATAACCTATAAAGGTGTAGAAAAAAAGCTTTAAAAAATGATTCTTAAAGACAGCATTTTTGGTTCCGCAGAGAAACTTTCAAACCAGCGTTCTTTAAAGAACCGCATGTCCTTAAATCGTTCTTCAAAGAACCTATAAGGGTGTTTTAAATGGAGATAAATGGTTCTCCAGTAGGTGATGGTTCTTCATCGACCCATAAAGCCTCTTAAAGAACCCTTTGAGAGTCCCTGAAGCCTGACGGCTCTGCAGACGTGTCCTCAGCCTCTCCCTCTCAGACAGGAGATGAAGCGGGGGTCACGGAGGCGTCACGCTTCAGTGACCCCCGCTTCATCTCCCAGGGAGAGATCACCTGCTTTCCCTCGAGAGATGGAACCAGCGGGCGTGGCGCGGCGCTGACCGCCGCCTGCATCGCCCTCTGCCCCCGGAGCCAGGCGATAACTCTGAGGGGAGAGAACGGCGTCATGTTGGCGAGGGAGCAAAGGGGTGAGATTTCTTCTTTTTTCTTCTCCAATTCATTTGTCGCGTCGGCTCAACCCGGGAGGGAGGATCATGCGAAGAGCCGCTCCAAGAGGAGGCGGGACGTGCATGATTTAAAGCCCTGAGATCATCCCACCGTTTTTATCTGTAAGGACGGTCGTCCTCGCTGAGCCTCAGAGGGGCCGTTGTCATAGCAACTCGGGGAAGCCAGCCTCCGGTGGAGCGTTTTCGTAGAAACCTTCGCTTCACTCGGGAGGGCGAGGGGGTCACCAAAGAGAGTCGAGATTCTAACCATTGCAGTCGAGGAGCTCCTCCGGCATCCTCTGGCCTGAGAGGTAAACAAACACGCGGCGGCGTCCATCGGCCCCCCGGTGCTGCTCGGCGGTCCGTGTCCATGGCAACAGAGAAAAGAACAACAGGGAGACCGCTCTTATGTAACGAGGTAGCAGCTGCCACTGTTTCCAGCAAAGGGGAACGAAGACGAGTAGAAATAATGAAGGTGCCCCGAGGTCTTTGACTTCCATCTTGAGTGTTACGCAACCCCAACTCCGACTGACGCCGGGAGACGTTGAGCGAGTGGAACCGTTCATGTATATTTCAGAAGATATCCATAATTTAGCAAAGGAAAGTCGACTTGCGGATTTCTTTTTTGGAGATAATGAGGAGATCGTCTCCTCGGGTTCCCCCGTGGCATCACAGACTTTCTTCAAAGACTGTTGTGTGTGTGTGTGTGTGTGTGTGTGTGTGTGTGTGTGTGTGTGTGTGTGGACGGACAGCAGCTGTTGTCAGAGCTCCAGTCAGAAGGTCGTACGTTCTCCCTCTGCAGCTGTGATGGAACAGCGAGGTCACAAAGCAGCAGCACCGCGTCCTTCCTTTGTTTTTTTATTTGTCTTTTATTTTTTATTTTCACGCTTGAGTTCAGACGCACACTCCGAGTGAACGGCCGGACCCCCGGGGGCCCCGTCAGAGCCATGAGAGAGTGAAGAGGACAAGAGACTGCAGAGCGCCGGCGAGGGCGGAGCTACAGTCAGAGACGACGGATGATGTCACACGTGGGACGAGCGGACGCTCAATGCTGCTGCAGGATTCATGGCACGAAAAACAAATGTTTAGTGAAAGTGTCTTTGAGAGAGCGGCACGCTGGCAGAGGAAGAGTGGAGCTCTCAAGGTTTCTCTTCTTCCACACATCCGCCCATCAGCATCGCTCTCTCCATCCGCCTCCCAGGGTTGTTCCTTCATTTACCTCCAAATCTCACACCGCAAACTTATTGTGTATGTAGTACGTACTCATTGTGTATGTAGTACATACTCATTGTGTGTGTAGTACGTATTCATTGTGTATGTAGTACATACTCATTGTGTATGTAGTACATACTCATTGTGTGTGTAGTACATATTCATTGTGTATGTAGTACATACTCATTGTGTGTGTAGTACATACTCATTGTGTGTGTAGTACATATTCATTGTGTATGTAGTACATACTCATTGTGTGTGTAGTACATACTTATTGTGTATGTAGTACATATTCATTGTGTATGTAGTACATACTTATTGTGTATGTAGTACATACTTATTGTGTATGTAGTACATACTCATTGTGTGTGTAGTACATATTCATTGTGTATGTAGTACATACTTATTGTGTATGTAGTACATATTCATTGTGTATGTAGTACATATTCATTGTGTATGTAGTACATACTCATTGTGTATGTAGTACATACTTATTTTGTATGTAGTACATATTCATTGTGTATGTAGTACATACTCATTGTGTGTGTAGTACATACTCATTGTGTGTGTAGTACATACTTATTGTGTATGTAGTACATACTCATTGTGTATGTAGTACATACTTATTGTGTATGTAGTACGTATTCATTGTGTATGTAGTACATACTTATTGTGTATGTTGCACGTACTCATTGTGTATGTAGTACATACTTATTGTGTATGTAGTACATATTCATTGTGTATGTAGTACATACTTATTGTGTATGTAGTACATATTCATTGTGTATGTAGTACATATTCATTGTGTATGTAGTACATATTCATTGTGTATTTAGTACATACTCATTGTGTATGTAGTACATATTCATTGTGTATGTAGTACATACTCATTGTGTATGTAGTTCATATTCATTGTGTGTGTAGTACATAATCATTGTGTATGTAGTACATACTTATTGTGTATGTAGTACATACTTATTGTGTATGTAGTTCATATTCATTGTGTATGTAGTACATACTCATTGTGTGTGTAGTACATACTCATTGTGTGTGTAGTACATACTCATTGTGTATGTAGTACATACTCATTGTGTCTGTAGTACATACTCATTGTGTATGTAGTACATACTCATTGTGTATGTAGTACATACTTATTGTGTATGTAGTACATACTTATTGTGTATGTAGTACATATTCATTGTGTATGTAGTACATACTTATTGTGTGTGTAGTACATATTCATTGTGTATGTAGTACATACTCATTGTGTGTGTAGTACATATTCATTGTGTATGTAGTTCATACTCATAGTGTGTGTAGTACATATTCATTGTGTGTGTAGTACATACTCATTGTGTATGTAGTACATACTTATTGTGTTTGTAGTACATACTCATTGTGTGTGTAATACATATTCATTGTGTATGTAGTTCATACTCATAGTGTGTGTAGTACATATTCATTGTGTGTGTAGTACATACTCATTGTGTATGTAGTACATACTTATTGTGTATGTAGTACATACTTATTGTGTATGTAGTACATATTCATTGTGTATGTAGTACATACTTATTGTGTATGTAGTACATATTCATTGTGTCTGTAGTACATATTCATTGTGTATGTAGTTCATACTCATAGTGTGTGTAGTACATATTCATTGTGTGTGTAGTACATACTTATTGTGTATGTAGTACATACTCATTGTGTGTGTAGTACATATTCATTGTGTATGTAGTACATACTTATTGTGTATGTAGTACATATTCATTGTGTATGTAGTACATATTCATTGTGTATGTAGTACATACTCATAGTGTGTGTAGTACATATTCATTGTGTGTGTAGTACATACTTATTGTGTATGTAGTTCATACTCATTGTGTATGTAGTACATACTCATTGTGTGTGTAGTACATACTCATTGTGTGTGTAGTACATACTCATTGTGTATGTAGTACATACTTATTGTGTATAGTACGTATTCATTGTGTATGTAGTACATACTTATTGTGTATGTAGTACGTATTCATTGTGTATGTAGTACATACTTATTATGTATGTTGCACGTACTCATTGTGTATGTAGTACATACTTATTGTGTATGTAGTACATATTCATTGTGTGTGTAGTACATACTCATAGTGTGTGTAGTACATATTCATTGTGTGTGTAGTACATACTTATTGTGTATGTAGTTCATACTCATTGTGTATGTAGTACATACTCATTGTGTGTGTAGTACATACTCATTGTGTATGTAGTACATACTTATTGTGTATGTAGTACATTCATTGTGTGTAGTACATACTTATTGTGTATGTAGCACGATTCATTGTGTATGTAGTACATACTTATTGTGTATGTTGCACGTACTCATTGTGTATGTAGTACATACTTATTGTGTATGTAGTACATACTTATTGTGTATGTAGTACATACTCATTGTGTATGTTGCACGTACTCATTGTGTATGTAGTACATACTTATTGTGTATGTAGTACATACTTATTGTGTATGTAGTACATACTTATTGTGTATGTTGCACGTACTCATTGTGTATGTAGTACATACTTATTGTGTATGTAGTACATATTCATTGTGTGTGTAGTACATACTCATAGTGTGTGTAGTACATATTCATTGTGTGTGTAGTACATACTTATTGTGTATGTAGTTCATACTCATTGTGTATGTAGTACATACTCATTGTGTGTGTAGTACATACTCATTGTGTGTGTAGTACATACTCATTGTGTATGTAGTACATACTTATTGTGTATGTAGTACGTATTCATTGTGTATGTAGTACATACTTATTGTGTATGTAGTACGTATTCATTGTGTATGTAGTACATACTTATTATGTATGTTGCACGTACTCATTGTGTATGTAGTACATACTTATTGTGTATGTAGTACATATTCATTGTGTGTGTAGTACATACTCATAGTGTGTGTAGTACATATTCATTGTGTGTGTAGTACATACTTATTGTGTATGTAGTTCATACTCATTGTGTATGTAGTACATACTCATTGTGTGTGTAGTACATACTCATTGTGTGTGTAGTACATACTCATTGTGTATGTAGTACATACTTATTGTGTATGTAGTACGTATTCATTGTGTATGTAGTACATACTTATTGTGTATGTAGTACGTATTCATTGTGTATGTAGTACATACTTATTGTGTATGTTGCACGTACTCATTGTGTATGTAGTACATACTTATTGTGTATGTAGTACATACTTATTGTGTATGTAGTACATACTCATTGTGTATGTTGCACGTACTCATTGTGTATGTAGTACATACTTATTGTGTATGTAGTACATACTTATTGTGTATGTAGTACATACTTATTGTGTATGTTGCACGTACTCATTGTGTATGTAGTACATATTCATTGTGTATGTAGTACATACTCATTGTGTATGTCGTACATACTTATTGTGTATGTTGCACGTACTCATTGTGTATGTAGTACATATTCATTGTGTATGTAGTACATACTCATTGTGTATGTAGTACATACTCATTGTGTGTGTAGTACATACTCATTGTGTATGTAGTACAGACTCATTGTGTGTGTGTGTAGTACATACTCATTGTGTGTGTAGTACATACTCATTGTGTGTGTGTAGTACATACTCATTGTGTGTGTAGTACATACTCATTGTGTGTGTAGTACATACTTATTGTATATGTAGTACGTATTCATTGTGTGTGTAGTACATACTCATTGTGTGTGTAGTACATACTCATTGTGTATGTAGTACATACTTATTGTGTGTGTAGTACATACTCATTGTGTATGTAGTACATACTCATTGTGTATGTAGTACATATTCATTGTGTGTGTAGTACATACTCATTGTGTATGTAGTACATATTCATTGTGTATGTAGTACATATTCATTGTGTGTGTAGTACATACTCATTGTGTGTGTAGTACGTATTCATTGTGTGTGTAGTACGTACTCATTGTGTGTGTAGTACATACTCATTGTGTATGTAGTACATATTCATTGTGTGTGTAGTACATACTCATTGTGTGTGTAGTACATACTCATTGTGTGTGTAGTACATACTCATTGTGTATGTAGTACATACTCATTGTGTATGTAGTACATATTCATTGTGTATGTAGTACATACTCATTGTGTATGTAGTTCATACTCATTGTGTGTGTAGTACATATTCATTGTGTGTGTAGTACATACTCATTGTGTATGTAGTACATATTCATTGTGTATGTAGTACATATTCATTGTGTGTGTAGTACATACTCATTGTGTGTGTAGTACATACTCATTGTGTGTGTAGTACATACTCATTGTGTATGTAGTACATATTCATTGTGTGTGTAGTACATATTCATTGTGTGTGTAGTACATATTCAGTGTGTGTAGTACATATTCATTGTGTATGTAGTTCATATCCATTGTGTGTGTAGTACGTACTCATTGTGTTTGTAGTACATACTCATTGTGTATGTAGTTCATACTCATTGTGTGTGTAGTACATATTCATTGTGTATGTAGTTCATATTCATTGTGTGTGTAGTACATACTCATTGTGTATGTAGTACATACTCCTTGTGTATGTAGTTCATACTCATTGTGTGTGTAGTTAGTACATACTCATTGTGTGTGTAGTACATACTCATTGTGTGTGTAGTACATACTCATTGTGTATGTAGTACATACTCATTGTGTGTAGTACATATTCATTGTGTGTGTAGTACATACTCATTGTGTGTGTAGTACATATTCAGTGTGTGTAGTACATATTCATTGTGTATGTAGTACATACTCATTGTGTATGTAGTTCATACTCATTGTGTGTGTAGTACATACTCATTGTGTATGTAGTACATATTCAGTGTGTGTAGTACATATTCATTGTGTATGTAGTTCATACTCATTGTGTGTGTAGTACGTACTCATTGTGTTTGTAGTACATACTCATTGTGTATGTAGTACATACTCATTGTGTGTGTAGTACATACTCATTGTGTATGTAGTTCATACTCATTGTATGTGTAGTACATACTCATTGTGTATGTAGTACATACTCATTGTGTGTGTAGTACATATTCATTGTGTATGTAGTACATATTCAGTGTGTGTAGTACATATTCATTGTGTATGTAGTACATACTCATTGTGTATGTAGTTCATACTCATTGTATGTGTAGTACATACTCATTGTGTATGTAGTACATACTCATTGTGTGTGTAGTACATATTCATTGTGTATGTAGTACATATTCAGTGTGTGTAGTACATATTCATTGTGTATGTAGTACATACTCATTGTGTGTGTAGTACATACTCATAGTGTGTGTAGTACATATTCATTGTGTGTGTAGTACATACTTATTGTGTATGTAGTACATACTCATTGTGTATGTAGTACATACTCATTGTGTGTGTAGTACATACTCATTGTGTATGTAGTTCATATTCATTGTGTATGTAGTACATACTCATTGTGTATGTAGTTCATACTCATTGTGTGTGTAGTACATACTCATTGTGTATGTAGTACATATTCAGTGTGTGTAGTACATATTCATTGTGTATGTAGTTCATACTCATTGTGTGTGTTGTACGTACTCATTGTGTGTGTAGTACGTACTCATTGTGTTTGTAGTACATACTCATTGTGTATGTAGTACATACTCATTGTGTATGTAGTTCATACTCATTGTGTGTGAAGTACATACTCATTGTGTATGTAGTTCATACTCATTGTGTGTGTAGTACGTACTCATTGTGTTTGTAGTACGTACTCATTGTGTATGTAGTACATACTCATTGTGTGTGTAGTACATATTCATTGTGTGTGTAGTACATATTCATTGTGTATGTAGTATTCATTGTGTATGTAGTACATATTCATTGTGTGTGTAGTACGTACTCATTGTGTATGTAGTACATATTCATTGTGTATGTAGTACATATTCATTGTGTGTGTAGTACATATTCATTGTGTGTGTAGTACATATTCATTGTGTATGTAGTATTCATTGTGTATGTGGTAAATACTCATTGTGATCATCTCGTTCTGTTCTTCCTCTCCTCCGTCTCTCCGGCCCTCTATGCTTGGGAAGCATCCATACAGGCTCTACATGGATTCACAGCATCACGACCAGCAGCAGCCCCAGTAAACCGAGCCGCACCACCGAGGCGATGGAGCGGGAGGCGGAGCCGGAAGGTCTGTGACGGAGGGCCGGAGGAGGAGGGTCACGTGAGCCAGGCTGAGGTCTGTCTTTGTTCTCAGGTGCTGCCGTGGCTGGTGTTTTGAATGTAAAGGTGCGTTCACTCCAAAAGCGAAAAGTCAACGTACAGACGCGATATTTTTCGATATTTTTATAAATATAAATATATATATATATATGTGATATAATGTTATGAACCCAAACACGAGGGCGTTAGTGTGGGGGATGTCCACAACAAATATAAAGCAGAACTAGCGGTTAGTTATTCCGTGGTTGATGAAGGAAATGATAACGGTCTTTACGGACACGAGACACGGAGATAAGCCCCGCCCCTCGCGAAGCGTCTCGACGCTTACGGCGTGAACACGGCAAAAAATCGCATCGCTTTTGGTGTGAACCCACCTTTAGACCTTGACAAGGCCTGCTCGCATTAGCATTAGCCCCCCTCACACAGCAGGGGGGCTTCTGTGATCCCACACCTTCACTGTGGTCTTCAAAGCGGGGGCAGCTTTTAAGTGAGTCAGGAAACTGCCAGGGTTCAGCCGGCGGCTCGCGGCTAACGGTACAAACGACGGCAACGGTGCAACGTCGCGTGTGGCGCCTTAAAGGCCGGCCGGTAAATCCACAGCATCTTGAAAGGTTCCGACAGGATACAACGAGAAAAGAGAACGACCCCGACTGGAGGCGCGCTCGCTGCCGAAGAGTCAGAGGCAGTCGAGGAAGGAGTTAAATAAGAGGACGTTTGAGTGGAGACACTGAATGAGGCTGAAGTGTCAATTTAAGTATCAGTGTTGAATGAAATTGGAACGTCAGTTGAAGTGTAAGTGACGAATTAAGCTGGAAGTGTCATCTGAAGAGGAGGACCAGAAATAAATGAGTGGCAGCTCAAGTGGAACGGCTTAAATGAAGAGGTCCGTTTCAGCTGCGGAACAGAGACACGGTTCTCCTCAAGAAAACTGAAGACCTGTGACCTGAAAGGGGTTGAAGTGTCACTCAAGAGAGTGTCTCTTTACCTCCACTGCATCCATTTTGACACTTCTTCTTTTTTTTTATATGGTGCTATTTTTATAATGAGGTTTCTTCTGGCTGAAGTGATGCAGACTGTCAAGAGGATGACACCGTGAAGGTTTCCGACCATGAAGACTTAAAGCACCTCCACCTCACTTTTTTTTCTTTTCGCTCTCTTCATGTCCGTCAAACAGACCGCAGGACGTCTACCGGTGTGGAGATGCAGAAACAATCCACGAAACGGACACACGATTTAGACAAAGTAAAAATAAAGCAAAATAAAAAGACCAAACTTTCAAAAGTGAGGATGTAATATAATGATATAGTGTAGATGAAGGATTGATCTATTCTTACAACTACATCTTCTTCAATTCTTTACATTATTTAATTATTTTTACGGAAAGATTCAGGCACCAATCTCCAGGTCTGAAAAGTGAAGACAATGCGGAAGTTCCTTAAAGCTGCTTTCTCTCTCCTGACCATCAGGGGCGACTCCTCTGCTTGTATTGCAGTCTATGCTTCATGTGTTAAAGCTGCATTATTTCTCCTGACCACCAGGGGGCGACTCCTCTGGTTGTATAGAAGTCTATGCTTCATGTGTTAAAGCTGCATTCTTTCTCCTGACCACCAGGGGGCGACTCCTCTGGTTGTATAGAAGTCTATGCTTCATGTGTTAAAGCTGCATTATTTCTCCTGACCACCAGGGGGCGACTCCTCTGGTTGTATAGAAGTCTATGCTTCATGTGTTAAAGCTGCAGTGTCTCTCCTGACCACCAGGGGGCGACTCCTCTGGCCCTTGCCGCACTGTACAGACAGCAGCATCCCTCTCGGTCTCTTTCCACTCGTCCCTGTTTCAGATCTGTCATTCAGGTTGATCTGATTATTATTATAACACCCCACCCTCCCTCTCTCCTATAATGTGTTCTTCTCTTCTTCTTTCCTCTATCTCCCTCTCCTATAATGTGTTCTTCTTCTTTCCTGTCTCCCTCTCTCCTGTAATGTGTTCTTCTTCTCTTCATCTCTCCTGTGTTCTTCTCTACTTCTATCCTGTCTCCCTCTCGACTATGTGTTCTTATCTTCTATCCTCTGTCTCCCTCTCTACTATAATGTGTTCTTCTCTTCTTCTTTCCTCTATCTCCCTCTCTTATGTGTTCTTCTTCTTTCCTGTCTCCCTCTCTCCTGTAATGCATTCTTCTTCTTCCCTGTCTCCCTCTCCTGTA
Organism: Pseudoliparis swirei; assembly: GCF_029220125.1. Taxonomy (NCBI): domain Eukaryota; kingdom Metazoa; phylum Chordata; class Actinopteri; order Perciformes; family Liparidae; genus Pseudoliparis; species Pseudoliparis swirei. The sequence goes on along the minus strand of NC_079399.1, from coordinate 21,801,330 downwards.
ATGTGTTCTTCTTCTTCTCTTCTTTCCTCCATCTCTCCTATATGTGTTCTTCTCTTCTTCTATCCTCTGTCTCCCCCTCTACTATAATTTCTTATCTTCTTCTTTCCTCTGTCTCCCTCTCTCCTATAATGTGTTCTTCTTCTCTGACTAGTCTTCCATGTCTACTGACGCCTCTCTCTCTCCCTCCCTCTATTAAATAAAAGTAAACACACTGATTTCTGTTGAACAGTACGGTGTAATGCGAAAGGATAACACAAATGTCATTGCTGTTCTGAATAATATTTATTAATACAATATACATAATAGAATGTGTGTGTGTGTGTGTGTCAGAGAGAAACCCAGATGAATGGGTTGCAGTTTGTGGAGGACTTATCATGGACAGAGAGTCGACAGCAGTGTGTAAGAGTGTTTTGTGGATGTGTGTGTGTGTGTTCATGTCTCTATGTGATGGATTTTTGTGCACAAGTTCATACGTCTACTCCTGAGCTTTTGTGAATACAATAGGAAAACAATCCTTTTTATACTGTATGAATAAAACAACTTCCAGCTGACGTGTCGTCCATTGAGATGTGGATCACATGTCGGAGGTCAAGCTGCTGCACACTCCTGGAAAAAATAAAAACAAACGCAGACTTTAGCCATAGAGCAGTCAACACATCTCTTTATGACAACAATTACATTACATTACATGTCATTTAGCAGACGCTTTTATCCAAAGCGACTTACAATAAGTGCATTTCAACCTAGAGTACAAACTAAGAACAACAAGAATACAGAAAGTAACATTTCTTCAAGATAGTCGAAATACAAAAATACCATAATAAGAGCTATTTAAGTGCCACTGAAGTACTAATCTGTGTTTTAATCCAGATGTAGTCGGAAAAGATGTGTTTTTAGTTTCTGGCGGAAGATGTAGAGACTTCCTGCTGCCCTGATTCAATTCAGTTTATTAGTATAGTCCATTTTCATGAATTACAAATTAGTCTCAGAGTGCTTTACAATCTGTACACATAGACATCCCTGATCTTTGACCTCACATCAGATCAGGAAAAACTCCCAAATAACCCTTCACGGGGGGAAAAGGGAAGAACCCTTCAGGAAAGCAACAGAGGAGGATCCCTCTCCAACACCACCTCAGATTAATGTCAGACTGGATAAATATGAATGAATACTATTTTGACAAATTAAGCAACGTGAGCCAACCCTATAGCCTCGTGTTATGTAGACGTGTACAGGTAAACACCACTCTACTACTATTATAACACTCAGTGTTAACGTGGAGTGCCCTATCCATAGCTGCTATTCACTTAAAACATCAGTAACGCTTCACTATATGATACACTAACATATTCAAGAGGTTAGTTAATACATATATTTATGGCAGACGTACTTTGAGGTGCTAAAGTAGGTCCTGGCAGCGTCATGGCGCATGCGCTGTGCAATGCAGCTCGCTTCAGAAGCATTTCCAGGCACCGACCGTAACCACAAATAGTCCATTAAGCCATTTATTATTATAACCCAATAACAAAACCTACTTACCCGCGTGTCTCCGACAACCACCCTTCCCGGTTTCCGCCGTCCCGAACACCAACAACGCAGCTCGCGCACCGGCCAATTCAACGACTGACTGCGCTGCGCGCGCACCAACGGACGAGCCCCCCACTTGTCACGACATCGCTCTGAGGCCACTCTTAGACACCGGGTTGTTCACGGGAGTAGGAATATGTATTAGCCACGGCCATTGCACGGAGGTTCCAACCACCCCGAGGACCGCCGCCGAGCGATCTTAAACACTTCCGGGACACGTGATACGGTGACGTAACAGACACGTTAGGTTAAGTTTCTCACGTTTTTATTTTTTCGATGACATTTGCCTAGAAATAAAAAAAAATTAAATACCATGACTTTTCTCTAGATGCACAGTATTTTATGCACTGCATGAATATTGTCCAGTGGATACCTCCATGTTTACTTTTAAACTGTACACACAGTTTCCTTTGATCGCCCCTCATTTGCATATTACGGAACACTGTGACGTCACAGACGGTGACGTCACAGACTGTGACCTCCCACAGCCACGACATTAAAGCCACTAAAAGTACCTTCCCTGGCAATTTCCTCATATATTCTCCAGCCTTGCAGCAACCAGCACTAAAGTTTTTAGAAAGGTCCTCAGCAGTCTTCAGTTTTAATGGGTAAAGTACTTGGAAAGCTCTACACACCTGTGGAGAAGGAAGTCGTCCCTGCAGAAGTGAAGGAAGAAGTTAACGAATATTGGGAAAGCCCACGGAGGTGGAAAGACAGCCAACTGGATCTCACAATTTCTTGCAGTAGTTGGTGTTCCAGCTCAGGGGACTCGAGTGATGGGGAAAGCTCTGAGAAGACGGAAAGCAGGGGACAGGACCTCATCCCCTGTGACAATGAGTTGCTGTCTCCCTCAGGGGACATTGGTGTCGTCGTCCCTGTAGGAGTGAAGAGGAAACGAACGGAAGATGAGGAAAGCCGAGAGAGCAAGAAAAGCAGGGGACAGGACCTCATCCCCTGTGACAATGAGTTGCTGTCCACCTCAGAGGACATTGGTGTCGTCGTCCCTGTAGGAGTGAAGAGGAAACGAACGGAAGATGAGGAAAGCCGAGAGAGCAAGAAAAGCAGGGGACAGGACCTCATCCCTGTGACAATGAGTTGCTGTCCACCTCAGAGGACATTGGTGTCGCTGCCCTGTAGGAGTGAAGAGGAAACGAACGGAAGATGATGAAAGCCGAGAGAGCAAGAAAAGCAGGGGACAGGACCTCATCCCCTGTGACAATGAGTTGCTGTCCACCTCAGAGGACATTGGTGTCGTCGTCCCTGTAGGAGTGAAGAGGAAACGAACGGAAGATGAGGAAAGCCGAGAGAGCAAGAAAAGCAGGGGACAGGACCTCATCCCCTGTGACAATGAGTTGCTGTCTCCCTCAGGGGACATTGGTGTCGTCGTCCCTGTAGGAGTGAAGAGGAAACGAACGGAAGATGAGAAAAGCCGAGAGAGCAAGAAAAGCAGGGGACTGGACCTCATCCCCTGTGACAATGAGTTGCCGTCCACCTCAGAGGCCATTGGTAAGCTTTGTGCCCATATTTTAATTATTATTCTGCTATAAATGATTTAAGAGACATCGAATGATCATCTTGTCTTTTAGTTTGAGGGACTTTTCGTCCTTGTTTGTGTTGTGATTGTCAGTAAACTCATGTTGTAGGATGTTTTCTCTCATCTCATTGGTAATTGGTGTTGTGTGTTGTGTATGCATGTGTGTTGTATATGTACATACACTACCGTTCAAAAGTTTGGGATCACCCAGACAATTTTGTGTCTTCCATGAAAAATCACACTTTTATTTATCAAATTAATATAAAATATAGTCAAGACATTGACAAGGTTAGAAATAATGATTAATATTTGAAGTATTAATTTTGTTCTACAAACTTCAAGCTCAAAGGAAGGCCAGTTGTATAGCTTATATCACCATCATAACTGTTTTCAGCTGTGCTAACATAATTGCACGGGTTTTCTAATCAGACATTAGTCTTCTAAGGCGATTAGCAAACACAATGTACCATTAGAACACTGGAGTGATCGTTGATGGAAATGGGCCTCTATACACCTCTGGAGATATTTCATTAGAAACCAGACGTTTCCACCTAGAATAGTCATTTACCACATTAACAATGTAGAGAGTGTATTTCTGATTAATTTAATGTTATCTTTATTGAAAAAAAGTGCTTTTCTTTGAAAAATAAAGTCATTTCTAAGTGATCCCAAACTTTTGAACAGTAGTGTATATATTTTGTTTTGTTTTGTATTTTACTTTTATTTTACTTTGTATACTTCTATATCTTTCATCCCTGTTTCTTATATTTTGTGTTTTGTTTTTTATTCTTGTGTGTTTGGTTTATTGGTGCTGCTACTGTCACGACAAATTTCCCCTTGGGGATTAATAAAGTATATATCTATCTCTATCTATCTCCAGAAAGCACAAACACACCCGAGGCAGCTGTGAGCAACAAGAGAAGCGTCAACGGGAAGAGGAAGGCGGTCGCAGATGACGGACCGGTTCAGAAGAAGAACAGGACTCTAGACGCGTCAGCCATGTTTAAGGCCAAGTACCTGCAACAGAAGAAACTTGGTGAAGGAGGATTTGGATGCGTGTATGCTGGCATCCGCAGAGTGGATAACCTGCCGGTAAGTGTTCTTAACATGTTCTTGCACACATATGCAGACACACACACACAGTCACGAAGTTTAACCAAAAAGTCTTGTTTGTATCTCCTAGGTCGCCATCAAGCATATCGACATAGACGAAGACCTCTTCTTTCACGAAGACAGTAATGGTATCAACATCCCCATGGAGGTCGCTGTCCTATTGAAACTAGAGGCCAACTCGGAGCGACATTCAGCAGCCATTGGCCTGCTGAACTGGTACATCATAGAAGAGAAGCAGAAGCTGATCCTGGTGATGGAGAGACCGATGCCGTCCGTAGACCTCTTCGACTACATTCAAAGCAAAGGAGGCGTCTTGAAGGAAACGGAAGCTAAGGTAAGCTGCTGTAGTCAGCTCAGTCACAACCATAAAAACATGTCCATGCATTCTCCTCTCTGATCCCTCAATTCAATCTTTGTCTTTCAGGATATAATAAGGCAGTTAGTGAATGCAGCCATTGAGCTCCAGCGGAACAACATTTTCCACCGGGACATTAAGGTGGAAAATCTCCTGATTGAGACCTGCATCGAGTCGCCGCGAGTTCGCCTCCTCGACTTCGGTCTGAGCTGCTTCGACGACGGAAAAGAAGTCCATAAGGAATTTTGCGGTAAGAAGTCAAGCTTTACTCCTGCTCTTTATTAACTTTACCCATCGGTGACTTTTACATTGAAACAAAGTTCCTCCTTCTCACGTCTTTTTATGTCTGTATATTTTAGGTAGTTTCGCCCCCCCAGAGTGGTACAGTCAGGAGGAATATAAAGCCGGACCCACAACAGTATTCACGATCGGAGTGGTCATGTATTTCATGCTCCACAGAGTGACAGTCAGTCGGTTCAAGTCCTTTCGGAATCTGAAAAGCAGCTGGTGGATTTCCGAATGTAAGTAAAACATACACAATTAGGTCGCATAAAAAAATCTGTTCATTTGAGTTCATGTTGTGATGGATCACAGGACCTCACCCTTTCTTATTCTCCTTTGTCTACAGTTTGCAGAGATTTCTACAAGAAGTGCATGGATCGGGACCCGGATGAGCGGTTCACCCTGGAGCAGCTGAAGAATCACCAGTGGCTGAGATGAGCCAGACGGGACACCGGGCGCTGGAGGCGGAGGGTTGAGCCCTGTGTGTTTTAAATTGGAACATATGTGATATATGTGATCTGGTGGCACCTGGTGTGCCATTAGATAGAGTAAGCCCCGGGGGCTGGAGCCGGCGAGGGGCACGGGGAGCTGGACCTAAATTGTTCCGGAGGGTTGAGCCCTGTGTTTTAAATTGGAACATATGTGATATATGTGATATATGTGATATATGTGATCTGGTGGCACCTGGTGTGCCATTAGATAGAGTAAGCCCGGGAACTGGGGACGGCGGCGGGACACCGGGAACTGGAGCCGGCGACGGGACACCGGGAACTGGAGCCGGCGACGGGACACCGGGAACTGGAACCGGCGACGGGACACCGGGATCCAGCGACGGGACACCGGGAACTGGAACCGGCGACGGGACACCGAGCCAGCGACGGACACGGGAACTGGAGCCGGCGACGGACACCGAGCCAGCGACGGACACCGAACTGGAACCGCGACGGGACACCGGAGCCAGCGACGGACACCGGGAACTGGAACCGCGACGGACACCGAGCCAGCGACGGGACACGGGAACTGGAACCGCGACGGGACACCGGGAGCCAGCGACGGGACACGGGAACTGGAACCGCGACGGGACACCGAGCCAGCGACGGGACACTGAACTGGAACCGGCGACGGGACACCGGGAGCCAGCGACGGGACACCGGGAACTGGAACCGGCGACGGGACACCGGGAGCCAGCGACGGGACACCGGGAACTGGAGCCGGCGACGGGACACCGGGAGCCAGCGACGGGACACCGGGAACTGGAACCGGCGACGGGACACCGGGAGCCAGCGACGGGACACCGGGAACTGGAGCCGGCGACGGGACACCGGGAACTGGAGTCAGCGACGGTACACCAGTAGCTGGAGACGGCGATGGGACACCGGGATCCAGCGACGGGACACCGGGAACTGGAGCCGGCGACGGGACACCGGGATCCAGCGACGGGACACTGGGAGCTGGACCCGGCGACGGGGCACCGGGATCCAGCGACGGGACACCGGGAACTGGAGCCGGCGACGGGACACCGGGAGCTGGACCCGGCGACGGGACACCGGGATCCAGCGACAGGACACCGGGAACTGGAGCCGGCGACGGGACACCGGGATCCAGCGACGGGACACCGGGAACTGGAGCCGGCGACGGGACACCGGGATCCAGCGACGGGACACCGGGAACTGGAGCCGGCGACGGGACACCGGGATCCAGCGACGGGACACTGGGAGCTGGACCCGGCGACGGGGCACCGGGATCCAGCGACGGGACACCGGGATCCAGCGACGGGACACCGGGAACTGGAGCCGGCGACGGGACACCGGGAACTGGAACCGGCGACGGGACACCGGGAACTGGAGGCGGCGACGGGACACCGGGAACTGGAGGCGGCGACGGGACACCGGGAGCCAGCGACGGAACACCGGGAACTGGAGGCGGCGACGGGACACCGGGAGCCAGTGACGGGACACCGGGAACTGGAACCGGAGACGGGACACCGGGAACTGGAGACGGCGACGGGACACCGGGAGCCAGCGACGGGACACCGGGAACTGGAACCGGCGATGGGACACCGGGATCCAGCGACGGGACACCGGGAACTGGAGCCGGCGACGGGACACCGGGATCCAGCGACGGGACACCGGGAACTGGAGCCGGCGACGGGACACCGGGATCCAGCGACGGGACACTGGGAGCTGGACCCGGCGACGGGGCACCGGGATCCAGCGACGGGACACCGGGAACTGGAGCCGGCGACGGGACACGGAGCTGGACCCGCGACGGACACCGGATCCAGCGACGGGACACCGGGAACTGGAGCCGGCGACGGGACACCGATCCAGCGACGGACACCGGGAACTGGAGCCGGCGACGGACACCGATCCAGCGACGGACACGGGAACTGGAGCCGGCGACGGACACCGGGATCCAGCGACGGACACTGGGAGCTGGAACCGGCGACGGACACCGATCCAGCGACGGGACACCGGGAACTGGAGCCGGTGACGGGACACCGGGATCCAGCGACGGGACACTGGGAGCTGGACCCGGCGACGGGGCACCGGGATCCAGCGACGGGACACCGGGATCCAGCGACGGGACACCGGGAACTGGAGCCGGTGACGGGACACCGGGATCCAGCGACGGGACACTGGGAGCTGGACCCGGCGACGGGGCACCGGGATCCAGCGACGGGACACCGGGAACTGGAGCCGGCGACGGGACACCGGGAGCTGGACCCGGCGACGGGACACCGGGATCCAGCGACAGGACACCGGGAACTGGAGCCGGCGACGGGACACCGGGATCCAGCGACGGGACACCGGGAACTGGAGCCGGCGACGGGACACCGGGATCCAGCGACGGGACACCGGGAACTGGAGCCGGCGACGGGACACCGGGATCCAGCGACGGGACACTGGGAGCTGGAACCGGCGACGGGACACCGGGATCCAGCGACGGGACACCGGGAACTGGAGCCGGCGACGGGACACCGGATCCAGCGACGGACACTGGGAGCTGGACCCGCGACGGGCACCGGATCCAGCGACGGGACACCGGATCCAGCGACGGGACACTGGAACTGGAGCCGGCGACGGGACACTGGGAACTGGAACCGGCGACGGGACACCGGGAACTGGAGGCGGCGACGGGACACCGGGAACTGGAGGCGGCGACGGGACACCGGGAGCCAGCGACGGAACACCGGGAACTGGAGGCGGCGACGGGACACCGGGAGCCAGTGACGGGACACCGGGAACTGGAACCGGAGACGGGACACCGGGAACTGGAGACGGCGACGGGACACCGGGAGCCAGCGACGGTACACACACACGCACACACACACACACACACACATGTCTAATTTAAATTTAAACATAAACTACATACCTGCAAACTCATGAGGGGTGAAAAAGGTGACAACGTGAGGGGGGTGCAGGTGACTTTATTTTTGTCGCCACACCACATCCACGTTGTTTCATGACACCTCAAAGCTTTTATAACTACGGTCTTTTGATTGTTCTGACCACAAATCTAAATAATAATAACAAACATTTTAAGAAAAAAAGTCCTCCACTCTCAGAAAACATACACAAATATGTTGCAGGAAAAAATCTGTTAATTTGAGTTAACATTGTGATGGATCACAGGACCTCACCCTTTCTTCTTCTGCTTTCTCTACAGACGGGAAAGATTTCTACAAGGCGTGCATGGATCAAGACCCGGATCAGCGGTTCACCCTGGAGCAGCTGAGGAATCACCCGTGGCTGAGTAGTATCACACACACACATACACACACACAGGTCTCAATTTTAATTTAAACATAAACTACACACATAGATTGCAATGTCTAAGTGTCCTTGAGTAAGACACTGAACCTAGATTGCTCCGGAGGCTTGAGCCCTGTGTGTTTTAAATTGGAACATATGTGATGTATGTGATATATGTGATCTGGTGGCACCTGGTGTGCCAGTCATTAGTTCAATGAGTTCAAGCTAAACACCCCAAAAGATAGAGTAAGCCCTAAATCTAGTTTTAGATCAGGAAGTAGAAAAGAGAAGTGGTCCCTGTTGGACCAAACTTTAACTTTAATGTGACGAGGTCCGAATTTGTACTTTAACGTCATACCTGCAAACTCATGAGGGGTGAAGAAGGTGACAACGGGGGTGGGTGGGGGGGGGGGTGCAGGTGACTTTATTTTTGTCACCACACCACATCCACGTTGTTTGATGACACCTCAAAGCTTTTATAACTGCGGTCTTTTGATTGTTCTGACCACACAAAAAAACGGGTTTTCGTTTCCTGCATTACAACAGCATTAAAGCAGAGGAGAGACGGAGGAGAGACAGAGGAGAGACGGAGGAGAGACGGAGGAGAGACGGAGGAGAGACGGAGGAGAGACGGAGGAGAGACGGAGGAGAGACGGAGGAGAGACGGAGGAGAGACGGAGGAGACGGAGGAGAGACGGAGGAGAGACGGGGGACAGACGGAGGAGACGGAGGAGAGAGAGGAGAGACGGAGGAGAGACAGAGGAGGAGACGGAGGAGAGACGGAGGAGACAGGAGAGACGGAGGAGAGACGAAGGAGAGACGGAGGAGAGACGGAGGAGAGAGGAGGAGACGGAGAGACGGAGGAGAGACGGAGGAGAGACAGAGGAGAGACGGAGGAGAGACAGAGGAGAGGAGAGACGGAGGAGAGACGGAGGAGAGACGGAGGAGAGACGGAGGAGAGACAGAGGAGAGACGGAGGAGAGACGGAGGAGAGACGGAGGAGAGACGGAGGAGAGACGGAGGAGAGACAGAGGAGAGACGGAGGAGAGACAGAGGAGAGACGGAGGAGAGACGGAGAGAGACGGAGGAGAGACAGAGGAGACGGAGGAGGAGAGACGGAGGAGAGACGGAGGAGAGACGGAGGAGGCGGAGGAGAGACAGAGGAGAGACGGAGGAGAGACGGAGGAGAGGAGGAGAGACGGAGGAGAGAGACGGAGGAGAGACGGAGGAGAGACAGGAGGAGGAGAGGAGGAGAGACGAGGAGGAGAGGAGGAGGAGACGGAGGAGAGACGGAGGAGAGGACAGAGGAGAGAGAGACGGAGGAGAGACGGAGGAGAGACGAGGAGAGACGGAGGAGAGACAGAGGAGAGAGGAGGAGAGACGGGGGAGAGACGGAGGAGAGACGGGGAGACGGAGGAGAGACGGAGGAAAGACGGAGGAGAGACGAGGAGAGCGAGGAGATACGGAGGAGAGACGGAGGAGAGACGGAGGAGAGACAGAGGAGACGGAGGAGAGACAGAGGAGAGACGGAGGAGAGACGGAGGAGAGACGGAGGAGAGACGGAGGAGAGACAGAGGAGAGACGGAGGAGAGACGGAGGAGAGACGGAGGAGAGACGGAGGAGAGACGGAGGAGAGACGGAGGAGAGACAGAGGAGAGACGGAGGTCATGAAGTTAATTAGATCCAAATCCTCAGAAACATCCAACGAGGCCCAACGCCTGGCAGATCTGAGAACAGCTGGTTACTGTCAAGATGGTGTGTGTGTGTGTGTACGTACGTGTGTGTAAGTGTGTGTAGGGGTGTCTGTGTGTATACGTTGTGGCAGACCAGGGGGAAAGCAGAGCAGACAAGGCCCAGGAGGCGGATCCCAAAGCTCAGGTTGGGGGAAGTGATCCACGGGGCGTACCTCCCAGTGCAGGGGCTGCAGCCAATGGGCACATGGGAGTGGTCACACCTGCAGCCCATCAGCTGATGAGAGACACAGACTATATCTACCCTCCACTGGAAGGCATCAGGGAAGAGCTGCCTGAACAGGAGAGAAGAAGGAACGTTGGAACATCAGGAGAGGAGCCGCAACAGACCGGAGGGAACTGGACCCTCTCACCTCTCTCCTCTGCTCGGCCCATACAGGAGATCGGAACGTCTCCCACCAGGTGTGAGACCAAAGACCCGACCGGGAAGAATCCTTTGTTGCCGTTAGATGCCCATTCCCCCCTTCTCCTATACGTTTTATTAAAAGACACTTTATTTTGCGCTACGTCTCTGAGTCAACTGATTTTATACCGAATCTCACCTCCAAGTCCCCCGGGTCGCCACAACGTGTGTGTGTGTGTATGTGTGTCTACCTGTGTGTGTACATGTGTGTACGTAGGGGTGTCTGTGTGTATACGTGTGTGTACTTATGTGTATGTACGCGTGTGTATGTGGGTGTACGTGTGTGCGCATGGATGTGTGTCTACCTATATGTGTGTGTGTGCGCAACAGAAGCCAGTTAGCACCACGTGGCTCATGGGAGTCACGTTTCTTCCCTCTTCAGTAGCTGTGAGGCTGGAGGACGTTTGGTGTGTGTGTGTGTGTGTGTGTGTGTGTGTGTGTGTGTGTGTGTGTGTGTGTGTGTGTGTGTGTGTGTGTGTGTGTGTGTGTGTGTGTGTGTGTGTGTGTGTGTGTGTGTGTGTGTGTGTGTGTGTGTGTGTGTGTGTGTGTGTGTGTGTGTGTGTGTGTGTGTGTGTGTGTGTGTTTCCAGGCCAACATCAAGGGCAAACAGGGAGCGCCAACATGGCTTCTTGTTGTGCTTGTTGTTGTTGTCTCCTGAAGGTTAATATCGCTCTATGTATTATTTGTCTCTCCATATGCCTCTGAAGTCAAGCAGCAGCCAATCACGCGTCAGCATGGTGAGCTCGCCCTCGGCCCCTCGCTCTGGGAGTAGATTAGGGCCCCGATGCCCGAGGTGTGGGCGTCCTGGCTCGGGGCCACATGCACTTCTGCACTCCTCTTCCTCATCTTCCTTCCAACATGGCCGTCACGGCATCAATAACACCAGCGGGAGGCTCATGACCGATGGAGACTGTTGTCCTCGAGCTCAGAGCAGAAGAACACGTTGAGCCTGCAGAGATCCCCCTGGAGACAGATGTTGTCCCCTGGAGGAAAGAGGACGCTCTTCATGATCAGTGACATGTGCAGAAACTGCTGAGTCAGCTGTGTGGCGAGCTACTGCCCCCTAGTGGCCATTCCGCAGTGGTTCTGGTGGATGCGTCTCTTCTTCACGGCGACACCTTGAACTTCTTTGGTTGGAGTTCATCCTCTTTGCTCTCTTTGGTTTGTCGTTCCTCGTGAATACAACCTTGTATTATGTGTATACGCGTTGCCTTGGTTACAGCGTGTGGTTTATATGTTGTGTGTGTGTCGTTTATTGGGATCTACTGACAGAAATAGAATTAAAATGTCAATAGCAATTGTTGTGTTTCCGTTCTCTTAGAATGAGATGTTTATCTCTAAGGACTCAGTCAGTCACCATGTTTTCTACAGGAGCCCAGAAGGGACAAAACAAACACTCGTTCTAGATGTCACAGCAGTTCTCCACACGGAACAATTAAGATGCATCTGGAACTGATTCTTCCGAGTGATGCCATAGAAGAACCATTTCTGGTTCCACAAAGAACCTTTCAACCCAGGGTTCTCTAAAGAACCAAAAAAGGTTCCTCAAATGAAGAAGATGGTTCTTGATAGAACCACACAGCCTTTTAAATAACCATTTAGGAACCATTATGTGTCTGTGTGGGCAGCCTCACCATCATACAGGGCCCCTAGAATAAACTATACATCGTGTATATTACCAAAGCATTTCACTTGAAGCTTTGAAATATAAGTAGACAACTAGAGAAGAGAAGTAATGTGTGTGTGTATATATATATGAGCTCCTACGAGTGTAAATATTAATTTGATGACATTCATATATACATATATACTCAAATATAGCATTAGCATCTTATCACAATACATTGTACAAGTTAATTAAAAAATATAGTCACTAAACATGTTGTCAAAGCCAAAATAAAACTTAAGTAACAGCCCGCACTGTTGCTATGACAACACGACGAGCAATCGCCACCAGGTGTCACTTGCATACAGTTTTACTCTGCATGGCTACCAGGATGTATTTAGACATGATGTGTGATACACTAATGAATCACTGTGCTGTTTAGCCTGCAGGCAGGTCAGGGGTCAACTCGGGGGGTCAACTCGACTTCATACACACACATTACTACTTGCACATTACTACATGCACACATATGATAGATGTTTTCCTCCTCTTACACGTGTCAGTCATTATATTGTCTCTGTGGCTGTGACTCTTTAATGTCCACACGCAGCTTCTCTGACCTACTTCCAGCATAACGTGTTTTCATAACTTCACAACATGATTATAATGTGTAGCACAGAGAAATAAACACACAAGTGGGCCTTGCTGTGTGTAGGTGTGCGACTGTGCGTACAGGAGACGACCAGTTGTGGTGGTGCAAGCCGTGGTGGGTGTCCTCGGACCCCGTCCTCTCACCTCACTGGCCCTCACAGGCCCGTGGAGGTGTGTTTATACCTTCCACCGCACTGCTGACAACAACGAGCTGCAACGCTTTCACACAGCCGCAGACTGCGGCGGGCGTCGTGGCAACTGGGTATAGCAACGCTTACGGGAATAGCATCAGAGAGCTACATGAGGCCGTGCTCTGAAAAGACTGCATGTTGTCTTTGTAGAGCCTTGACATTCTTGAAGGCTCTGTGTGTGTGTGTGTGTGTGTGTGTGTGTGTGTGTGTGTGTGTGTGTGTGTGTGTGTGTGTGTGTGTGTGTGTGTGTGTGTGTGTGTATGTATTTATGTTCCTTTGCATTGCAGCCCCTCAGGGCCCAGTATGAAAGCCCCACCACCACCACACACACTAATTTTAAAACATGCCTTTGACTTCATCAGTCGATCTTAATTCTGCTGACTGATGTGCTCCAGTTTCTGGTTATGCATGTTAGGTCAAAAGAAACATTAATAACATGATAATAATATCATAAAGATAACATTAATGGCTTACTCTCATGCATAACAAAGAAAAGCCACACAAAATAATCATCACATTTGAGAAGTTGGTATCAGCAACATTGACTGATTGTTTAACCCAACTAGTCAATGTATTTTAATATATAATATATATATATAATATATTTTCGGTTGACTTACAAATGATCTAAAAAAAATAGAATTGTTTCAGCTTAACACTCATTCACTAGATTTATATAATATTATAAATACTTGGCACACTAGCAGGGGTAAGATTGAAATGTAACTAGCAGGAATCAATAAAGAAATAAAATTTAAAAAATAACAGTATTATACTGTATACGTCTTGTATATTAAAGTTTAAGGATGTTCTGGAAAATGAAGCCCTGGAATATTACCACATACAGGTTGATAAAAAGTGTTTTCATCCTAGCTTCAACATATTTTCAACGCACTGCAGATGAGAAATAATGTGCTGCATTATTATTGGTCAATGAAAAAACAACGGGGGATTTAATTGGCTCTCTTCGCACTGTCCCTAATCTTGGCCAATTACAAACGCGAGTGGGCGGGGCTTGAGGTGGACTTTCCCCCTCTCGTTCGTGTGGTGGCAGAGGGAGGGCTGAGCGTGTTGTTGTGCGTCGCTGCCGGGGACAGAGCCTCCAAGGTCGGGACAGTTGAGACCAGCGCTGCCTCCTCGAGAGCACCACCCCGGAGACAGACAGGTACGTGTTGAACCGACGTCACCTGGTGTCGCGCCGAGTTGCGTCTCCCCGTCAAATCAGTGGCTGTCAGCGCGAGTTCACATGGGAAGAGATGCTAACATGCTAGCTCCGACGAGCCGCTTCGCGGGCGCTGAGATGAATTATGTGTTAAACGGCGTGCAATACTTCTAATGAGCACTTCCGGTTCCCTATCTTGTGTCTCTGATCTTTTAATTGATGTGTATTTTGCCGGGCTGCTCGGTGGCGATGCCCCCGGCTCGCGGCGGGCTAGCCAGTTAGCTTGTAGCCACATTTCATTTGAGTTTCCCCGTTTTCAGTTGAGTGGCTCCGGCTTGACTTCGACCCGATCGCTTGAAATAAAGAGTGTGTGTGGGTGTGTGGGTGACATGGAATACTTTGAGAGGCCGGTTCGCTTCAAGTTATAACAGTTTAACAACTCTTTCCATCCGCGATGCCCGTGTTCATACAACTAGACTAACAGTAGTCAACCACGAACATCGAGGTGGTGTGAAAACATGGTCACAACACAGTCTGGCTCCCTTCTACTGTGTAGTTAACCCATCTAAGAGGTCTATATCTAGTATAGTGGACTGTTTTTATGCACAGCAGCTGATTCTGTCTCTTTCCATGAGTGACTTTTCTTTGCCCCGCGGGGTATGATTGTAGTACACACGTCATTATCTCTAATAACATTGGTTCATTAGCACGACGAGTCACTCATGTGATGACGTCACCCAGCAACGTTCACTGTGTGACCGGTACAATTTAATTCAGTTTATTTTATATCGCCCAAAATCACAAATTACAAACTCCCCTCAGAGGGCTTTACAGTCTGGACACATCCCTGACCTTTGACCTCACATCGGACCAGGAATAATGTGACCAGATGAACAGTTACAGAGTTACAACACATTCAATGGATACGACGGTCCAGATCCATGGTTGGTATCGAGTCCTGACCAAATCAATCCAGTCGTGACTCAGGAGTGCAGTTAACCAGCTGCGTCGGCAAAGTGTCAGCACTTTATATATTTTATATTTAATCACATATTTGTTGCCGCCTTTACATTTTCAGTTTGCTAGAGATGCCAAATGTTGGTGGCTCCGAGGAATGTGCTTTATTGTGGCACTCGAGGCACCGAAATGGCGCTCTTTTGTCTGAGAGGACATACAGCAACAGCTGCACTCAACAACTGTGTGTGTGTGTTTTGTGTGTGTGTGTGTGTGTGTGGAATGCTGCTTGAATTCTGTGACTAAAACATACTGGACAATGGCTGTTGTGGATGAAGCAGATCTCATGAAAGAGTTTGAAATGTTTTGCATGTTCTCTGCATGTTCTTTGCATGTTCTCTGCGTGTTCTCTGCGTGTTCGAGTCGAGCTGCGTGTTTCCAGTATTCACTCCAACAATGTGGAGACGAGTTGGGGCACGCGGAGCGTCGTAGAGCCCCAAAAGAAAACAGCCAAGTCGACTCCAAGCGGCGCTCACGTATGATGTGGCATAAGTTCTGACCGCCTCTATCTCGGGCCTCGTGTTGAGCATCATCAGCCTTGAGAGATTTAAATTCATCAGCGTGTGTGTGTGTGTGTGTGTGTGTGTGTGTGTGTGTTCTCTGGCTGCTCAGTGTTTGCGTCTGACAGAAAAAACAGGATGTGGCATCGCGCACCTTCTGCTATTTTTTTTTCACACTGCGTTTTTCTCTCTCGTTGCTTTACAGGTGGCCCGAGGCACCGGGGAAAGTGTGTGTGTGTGTGTGTGTGTGTGTGTGTGTGTGTGTGTGTGTGTGTGTGTGTGTGTGTGTGTGTGTGTGTGTGTGTGTGTGTGTGTGTGTGTGTGTGTGTGTGTGTGTGTGTGTGTGTGTGTGTGGCGTCACAGTGTTGCACTCGAGCACCACGAAACGAGCATGGGCACAACTTCTTTAGAAAATACACGAAGAGAGGAATGTGACGAGAAGATGTTTAGCTCTGGGGCGTAAAGGTGTAACGGTTCACCGTCGGAAACACGAGGGCCAAACGACCCCGAGCGACAAAATGTGGCCCCTGAGAGGCAAACAATGCCTCATCATTATGATTTAATAGCGTTTTGTTTTTGTTCTTTATTGTGTCTGTTCTATCTGTGTTGCCTGTAGTTATAGGTACACACAAAAAAATCAATAAATATAATTTTTAATAAGAAAACAAAGAAATAAGTTCTCATTGTTAATAGTTGTTAAAAAATTTAATAACAATAAATAACCACTAAGAAATATGAATACAATTGAATATTATTGTTTGTTTTTTATCTAAGAAAACACTTTGAATCATAGACTACTACCTAATCTTATTATTGACATTTTTATGACAATTGCTCATATCCTGTAAGCCTAGAAAGGTTAAATGTTATTTCACAAGTTTCATAAAAGTGCTCCCAGTTTCTTTTTAAATGCCCCTGGATTTCACTCAGTGGGGCAAACACTTGCTCCCTAATACATACATGTCCTCCCTGGCAACACACTGAAGTACTTATGTCATATCTTAATCACAACAAGACATACAATACATCATTGTGCGGTTGAATCAGCATTGTGTACTTATTACCTTCGCTCACACGTGTGTGTGTGTGTGTAGTTCTTCCTCCTGGGTTCAGAGCGCTGTCGTATCGAGAGGAAACTAATCCTCAGTAACAACCGTTAACCGTATACCGTTGCTAGGGCAACTGTTCCGCAGGTGAGGACGCAGAGTGACTCAAATGCAACGCCGCTCGCCCTTTCACTTTAAGTCGTTGTCCAGTCAGGCGCTCGTCTCCCTGCTCGGCTCGTCTCCCTGCTCGGCTCGTCTCCCTGCTCGGCTCGTCTCCCTGCTCGGCTCGTCTCCCTGCTCGGCTCATCTGCTGTCAACTCCTCTTCCAGTTGAGTGAGGACCAGCAGCCAATCAGGGCTGGAGCCCAACACACAACTCAGTTTTTGTGATGGTGTGCAACCTTTTGTTGGTGTGTCTCTGTGATGGTGTATGTGTGTGTCTCTCTGTGATGTGTGTGTCTGTGTGATGTGTGTGTCTCTCTGTGATGGTGTGTGTGTGTGTGTGTGTCTCTGTGATGGTGTATGTGTGTGTGTCTCTGTGATGGTGTGTGTGTGTGTGTGTCTCTGTGATGGTGTATGTGTGTGTCTCTGTGATGGTGTGTGTGTGTGTGTCTCTCTGTGATGGTGTGTGTGTGTGTGTGTCTCTGTGATGGTGTGTGTGTGTCTCTGTGATGTGTGTGTCTCTCTGTGATGTGTGTGTCTGTGTGATGTGTGTGTGTGTGTGTGTGTGTCTCTGTGATGGTGTGTGTGTGTCTCTGTGATGTGTGTGTCTCTGTGATGGTGTATGTGTGTGTGTCTCTGTGATGGTGTGTGTGTGTGTGTCTCTGTGATGTGTGTGTCTCTGTGATGGTGTGTGTGTGTGTGTGTGTCTCTCTGTGATGGTGTGTGTGTCTCTGTGATGGTGTGTGTGTGTGTGTCTCTGTGATGGTGTATGTGTGTGTGTCTCTGTGATGGTGTGTGTGTGTGTGTCTCTGTGATGGTGTATGTGTGTGTGTCTCTGTGATGGTGTGTGTGTGTGTCTCTGTGATGGTGTGTGTGTGTGTGTGTCTCTGTGATGGTGTGATGTGTGTATGTGTGTGTGTCTCTGTGATGGTGTGTGTGTGTCTCTGTGATGGTGTGTGTGTGTCTCTGTGATGTGTGTGTCTCTGTGATGGTATGTGTGTGTCTCTGTGATGGTGTGTGTGTGTCTCTGTGATGGTGTGTGTGTGTCTCTGTGATGGTGTGTCTCTGCGATGGTGTGTGTGTGTCTCTGTGATGTGTGTGTGTCTCTGTGATGGTGTATGTGTGTGTGTCTCTGTGATGGTGTGTGTGTGTCTCTGTGATGTGTGTGTCTCTGTGATGGTGTGTGTGTGTGTGTCTCTGTGATGGTGTGTGTGTGTCTCTGTGATGTGTGTGTGTCTCTGTGATGGTGTGTGTGTGTGTGTGTCTCTGTGATGGTGTATGTGTGTGTGTGTCTCTGTGATGGTGTGTGTGTGTGTCTCTGTGATGTGTGTGTGTGTGTGTGTGTGTGTCTCTCTGTGATGGTGTATGTGTGTGTCTCTGTGATGGTGTGTGTGTGTCTCTGTGATGGTGTGTGTGTGTGTGTGTCTCTGTGATGTGTGTGTGTGTCTCTGTGATGTGTGTGTCTCTGTGATGTGTGTGTGTCTCTGTGATGGTGTATGTGTGTGTGTGTCTCTGTGATGTGTGTGTGTGTCTCTGTGATGTGTGTGTCTCTGTGATGGTGTGTATGTGTGTCTCTCTGTGATGGTGTATGTGTGTGTGTGTCTCTCTGTGATGGTGTGTGTGTGTGTGTGTGTGTCTCTCTGTGATGGTGTGTGTGTCTATGTGATGGTGTGTATGTGTGTGTCTCTGATGTGTGTCTCTGTGATGGTGTCTGTGTGATGTGTGTGTCTCTCTGTGATGGTGTGCAACCTTGTGTGTGTGTGAAAAAGAGTTAACGAGAGAAGGAAAGGCCGCTCGGTACCGTATGAGGGCCCGTCGGTACCATATGAAGGGTACTATATGAGGGCCCGTCGGTACCATATGAAGGGTACTATATGAGGGCCCCTCGGGACCGGTCAATAGAGCTCTTCAGTGGTTCTGACGGTCAGTCGCCGTGTTTCTGGCCTCATGACGATGGACTCGCTTGTTTTGGCCCACTTTGTTGTTTTGTTGTTCCTAAATGGCCCCAGGAGGATTATCCTGAGTTCATAATGAAGTGCATAAGAGCTTCATGAGTAATCACGATCAACAACACGACAAGACCACTCGACGTTCCACAGCAAGAGAACAACGTCGGCTTCAGGTTCTGCAGCTTTGCATGCTGGTCGCTGCCCAACCGTCACGGCCTCATTTGAATACCCGGGCAGACGACTCGGCGACACTCTGATATCATTTCATCTGTCATCGTGTTCACGAGGAGCCGTTTCACGCCACAAGCTACCAGAGCAGGTTTAATCAAGCTCAGCTGTTGGAACGGCTTATTGCTTTACAGCTTAAAGTGGTGTGTGTGTGTGTGTGTGTGTGTGTGTGTGTGTGTGTGTGTGTGTGTGTGTGTGTGTGTGTGTGTGTGTGTGTGTGTGTGTGTGTGTGTGTGTGTGTGTGTGTGTGTGTGTGTGTGTGTGTGTGTGTGTGTGTGTCCATTTTACCCTCAAACTACCCGTCTGCCTGCTCTCTGTGAGGATAAGTGTGTGTGCTGCTTCATGACCCCGAACACGTTTCACTTTGTGCACTCGCTTCCTGTCAGCAGCAGTTGTCTCTGTGTGTGCGTGTGTGTGTGTGTGTGTGTTGGGTTTATTACCCCTGAAGTGCTCCAGTGTTGTTCTCACGATGTGTTTCTGTGGAACGACACACTCTCCTTAGAAACCACGTGAGCTTGTTTCATCACAGGAAACTGAATAAGTGGGATTCAAATCCTCTTTTATAACTCTTGTTACGATTCCTCTCAAGATGAATTCATTCAACTCCTCTAACCTCCATGTCGCCTTGTATGGTCTCGAGCTGCGGCGCGTCAGATCAGTAACCTGTTGGTGCACGACGGGGTCGTTTAAAATACTCTCCATCCGTCCTCTTTGGTTCATTAATGCACGAAGGCCCAGAGCCTCTGTTCCTGTTGAACGTTATAAAACTACACAGAATGAGTTTCCATCCTCTGACTGTTATCACTCAGTGAGCATGTTGATGCTGCGCAGGCCATACCAGGTGGAAACGTCATATTTCTGTCGTCTCTCTTCCTGGTTTATGAAGTGAAATGACCGGCCAGCCGCTTCTCTGTTTCTGGCGCCATGCTGCTGCCACAGAGCCACATGTAGTCGTGATTACAAACGGGCATCACAGAGGGCACCAGCGCCGCTCCACTGAGCCGCATCACAGTTCATGTCGGTCCGTATTCAAGCCGCTTGTTTGACACCATTATTAATGGACCTTGTTGTAAATAAGTTAAAAGTAAAATGCATCAGTCTGGTGCACATAGAAAGCAAAAAGAAGATCTGTGGAGGATCAGGGGGACATTTACATCATTTTTAGGGGGCAACTTTTGCCTCCAGTGAATGAAACCCAGGGGCATTTAAATGGAAATTGGGGGCACTTTTTGAAACTTGTAAAATAACATTTAACCTTTGTTCAAAAATAATAAATATATTTATTTAGGCTTACAGGATATAAACAATTGTCATAAAAATGGCAATAATAGGACTATTAGGCAATAGTAAGCCTATTAGGCTGTAGTCAACAGATTCAAAATGTTTTCTTAAGATTTTTTTTAACATAAATCATATTCAATGTTATTTATTTGTGGTTATTTATTATTACATTTTTAAAACAACTATTAACAATTATAATGTTCTTTCTTTTTTTATAATTTAAAATATATCTATAGATTTTTTTGGTGTGTACAGTAAAGGCAATACAGAGACAAAGAACAATAACAAAAGGCTATGAAATTATCATAATTATTAGAGGACATTATGGGGGCGTGTTCTGCCTCTTCTCGTGACATCAGGGGCAACTTTATATTTCTTGGGGTCCGTTCTGCCCGTCGCCCCGCTGTGGTTCTGACGCTGTGGAGCGTAGATGTGAACGTGGGTCAGACTTCTGACGGGATCGGTTTCACGGCTATAGAGTGAATGGATAGAGCGTTGACCCTTGAGACTGGAGAGCTGCCGCCAGCTGTTGCTCCGCAGCTCCACACCTGGAGGAGGCGCCGGGCCTATGGAGCAGAACTCCTCCTGCCGGGCTCAGCAGCTGCAGAACCAGAGACTTCCAGCTGTTTCTGTTCATGACGAGCCACATATGATGTTTAAGAAGACATCCTTTCCTTCCTTTCCTGCTTTACTTCCTTCCTTGCCTGGCTTCCTTTCTTCTTTCGTTCCTTTTCTTCCTTCCATGCCTGCTTTACTTCCTTCCTTGCCTGGCTTCCTTTCTTTCCTTGCCTGGCTTCCTTCCTTTTTTTCCTTCTATGCCTCCTTCCTTCCTTGCCTGGCTTCCTTTCTTCTCTCGTTCCTTTTCTTCCTTGCCTGGCTTCCTTTCTTTCCTTGCCTGGCTTCCTTCCTTTCCTTCCTTCCTTGCCTCCTTGCCTGGCTTCCTTCCTGCAAAGCAACGTCCTGATCCTGAAGACTGTGTTAGGATGATGATTGATGCTGATAAGTCATCCTGGAAATTTGACTGCATCGTTATTTGGTGGTGCATACAGGGTGAAACTTCAACATATATATATATATCGGTGTGTATATATATATATGTGTATGTATATATATATATATACATATCCCTTCAAAAGTTTGGGGTCACTTGGAAAAGAAGAAAAAAATGTAGAAATGTCCATTTAAAAAAAGAAAAATCATAAATACTCTCTCTACATAGTTAATGTGGTAAATGACTGTTCTCTGGTGTTTAATGAAGTCTCTACAGAGGTGTGTAGAGGCCCATCTCCAGTGTTCTAATGGTACATTGTGTTATCACCTTAGAAGACTAGCGGAGGGGTAGAAAACCCTTTAAACCCTTTTTATGCGAGTGCAGCTGAAAACAGTTATGCTGCTGAGAGAAGCTATAAAACTGGCCTTCCTTTGAGCCACAAGAACAACATTAATATTTACAATATAAATCATTATTTATAACCTCGTCAATGTCTTGACTAGATTGTATATTCATTTTGCAATTCATCTGATGAATAAAAGTGAGTTTTCATGGAAAACACCAACTTGTCTGGGTGACCCCAAACTTTTGAACAGTAGTGTGTGTGTATATATAAAACTATTTGCATGATCTAGTCTTCCTGTGTGAAGATGTACACGTTCAGGTTCACAGAGCACAGTTCCTCTTCTTCGTCGCACCAGGAGCTCGACAGCATGCAGCCTGAGCAGAACGGCGTGGAGGCAACGCCTCGTTGCACGACTAATGGGCGAGTGCACTCCATCTCGTCCGATTATGGAAACCACAGACCAAGTAAAGGTCAAGTTGTGTGTGTGTGCTCGACCAATGGGAAGTGATCAGCACTGATGCCTGGCGGCGGAGCCAGAAGGCCATAAATAGGTCCACGCTCACATGGAACCGGTTTTACATCCATGAGCTGGAGAGCGTTGCCCCTGACAACCGCACGGCAGTCATCGAGGTCTGGATCGTGGAATATGCCGACTACCAACGCCATGGCCCTGCTGAGACTCCGCCCACTGCTGAGACTCTGCCCACTGCTGAGACTCCGCCCATTCCTCCTCTCTACCTCCATCTGCCTGATGGATCGTGGAGGTCTGGATGGTGGAATATGCCGACTACCAACTATTCATACACACTGTCACATTCATTGTGTTGTTACTGTGTTTTAATTAGTGTGTAATGATTCCTTCTGGTCACATGACATCTATTGCACCCGTCCATCCTGGAGAGGGATCCTCCTCTGTTGCTCTCCTGAAGGGTTCTTCACTTTTTGGGTTGTTCGGGAGTTGTTCCTGATCCGATGTGAGGTCAAAGGTCAGGGATGTCTATGTGTACAGATTGTAAAGCACTGACACATTTGTAATTTGTGAAAATGGGCTATACAAAATAAACTGAATTGAAACTGAATCTGAATAAGGAGCTGAGGCTCAACTCAGGAGGAGTTTCACCGCGTCGGAAACACTCGAGGTCAAAGGTCAAAACCGCCCGAGGAATACGACGTTGCCCCTGAAGTCACGAGGAGAGGGGCAAAACAATGATGCCATAATTTAGATCATTTACGAGCGTTTTGTTTTTGTTCTTTGTTGTGAGTCCTGTCTGTATTGCAGGAAGGTACACACCAAAATCAATATAATTTTAAATTCTAAAAAAAAGAAATAAGTTTTTGTTTAGAAAAATGTAATAACCATAAATACCCACAAGGAATGAAACCATTGAATATGATGGTCTGATTTATGTTTTCTGAAAACACTTTGAATCTGTAGACTACTGCCTAAAAGTCTTATTATTGACATGACAATTGTTCATATCCTGTAAGCCTAAATAAATATATTTATTATTTTTGATAATAGGTTAAAATGTCATTGCACAAGTTTAAATAAGAACCCCCAATATCGATTTAAATGCCCCTGGTGTTCAGTCAGTTGCCCCCAAAAAAGATGTAGATTTCCTCCCCTGGGGCGCTGCCATCTTTTGACGTATTAATCAAGGAGAATAAACTTATAAATAAATGACCTCATCGCCCACAGATCAATACAGATCTCATGAACAGATTTATTCGAAGTTTAACGTAGGAGACAGATACTCAAATCACAAATTCACTATCTTAAAATGCCTCAAACCTTTTTTAATTTCGATGAACATCTTACAGCCAAACAATAACCGGGCCACTGGACTTTGTTTTAAAGGTGTGAAAGAATTTATTCGCTCAATATTTTCAACATCAAATCACCCAAAAGTGATAGTTGGAGCTATTTTTTTTGACATTTGTATTTAGTTTTATTGTAAAGTAATAATATTGATTATTGATATGATACATGATATTCCTTTCTTCGTCCCACAGTGGGGACATTTCAAAAAATCAAAGCAGCGGTGCATTTATGAAAATAAATATAAAACACATTTAACGATACTAAAAAACTAAATACTTAATATACAGGTAAAATAAAGTAAAGTGCTGAGTGTGTTTAGTGTGATAAGCAATGAATAACTTATTACCTTCGCATTCTGAGAATGCAGAAGGTTATGTTTTGATCGCTGTGGATTTATTTATTTGTATGTTTGTGTGTTATTCGCATAACTCAAAGTATTAATCCGAATCGCATGAAATTTGGTGGGATGATTGGTTATTATCCGGGAACCATTTGATTAGATGTTGGGATCGATCGGGTCAAAGGTCAAGGTCAAGAAAAGGTACCAAAAAAGTGGCTGCGGCGAAGCTATGCGCTCTACCAAGTGCCCGTTCTAGTTTAGGTTATATTTAGATATGTTCGAAGAGCTTTTTTCTCATGATAATTTTAGTTTAGTTTAATACATTGTGATTTTTGTTTATATATTTAGTTGTAGGATTGGTTCTCTGATTGCGTAACACTGTGGTTACATGTAGGTGTGTTTAGCTTCAGGACCAGCATGCACCTGGGTGGCCGATGGTTTTTTACCAGCACACGGAAGGCAGTGTCAGCATTTAGTTTGTACTTTTTGTTTGTTTTGTAAATAAATTATCAGAATCATGACATACGGAAATGGACGTTACTTTCGCCAGTAGCGATTAGATTTATAGTTTTATTAGATTTATTTGGACAAATGGCCACGACAGACGATATGAAGCGTCCTCTTGTCGTTTGTGGTGGGTAATCTGCGTGTTGTGCTCCCTGTGCAGCGGTCAGCCGGCGGTCGGAGGGAGCGCTGCTTCTCTGCCGTCTTGCTGTCTGAGTTTGATAACGTGAGATGTGAAAGTCCGCTCCGCTCCTCCTGTTGTGCGTCGCTCTCGGCAACGCTGGCTTCACACAGGCCCACGCACACATGGCTCCCTTTGTGCCGGCGCTGCTGTCCACACGCAGAACACAAGTGGCATTGAGCAGAGCCGGGGGAGGAATGCCTCCGCCCGGAGTCCCACTCCCGGCCTCCGCCTCCTCCCCGAATACCAAACGCCCTCCACAACTTTCCTACTTGCCTTTCGCCCTGATTGCTTTCCCCTCGTATTGTTCTCTCCATCCCAGCCTCTCTTGCTCTGCATTAAAGGCCCTCTGAGTTGCTCACGACGACCCCTGACCCCTCCCCCTGTTGCCATTATTAGCCCCCCCCCCCTCTCTCTCGCTCTCTCTCTCCCTCTCTGTCTGTGTCTCTCAATTCAATTCCATTGGCTTTATTGGCATAAACTTGCAAGAACAAAATTGCCAAAGCATCAAGACCCATCAAAATATACAATTCATATGGATAATAATCTCTCTCTCTTTCTTTCTCTGTCTCTCTCTCACTTTCTCTCTGTCTCTGTCTCTTTCTTTCTTCCTCGTTCTCTGTCTCTCTCTATCTTTCTCTCTCTTTCTTTCTTTCTCTCTCTCTTTCTTCTTCTTTCTCTGTCTCTTTCTATCTCTCTCTCTCTCTTTGTCTCTGTCTCTCTCTTTCTTCCTCTTTTTCTGTCTCTTTCTATCTGTCTCTCTCTCTCTCTTTGTCTCTGTCTCTCTCTTTCTTCCTCTTTTTCTGTCTTTCTATCTGTCTCTCTGTCTCTCTCTTTGTCTCTCTCTCTTCCTTTCTCTTTCTTTCTATCTATCTTCCTTTCTCTTTCTTTCTCTCTCTTTCTCTCTCTCTCTCTCTCTCTCTCTCTCTCTCTCTCTCTCTCTCTCTCTCTCATACACACACACACACCCACCAGAGGCCAGGGTAGGGACAGTGGTGTGTGACCTCCCAGCTGACCAACGGGCTCGGGTGTGTGTGAGACGCTCCGGTCGGTTTCCTCATGTCAGGAGTTGTGTGTGTGTGTGTGTGTGTGTGTGGAGCAGAGCTCCGGTGAAGTCGACTGTCAGAGGGAAGTGTGTAACCGATGCAGCGCTGCCATTGGGGTGGTGCAGGCCCCCCCCCCCAGCCCGTGTCCATATGAGGGCAGAACGCAGCCAGCTCCGCCCCCGACCCGCCCTGCTGTCCCACTGAGACGCGTCATCATACAGACGTATACGAGTCTCCATATGGACTCTGGGGATCACAATGTGTCGTCGTGTTCTGGTATTAAAGCTGCTTTACATTTAGTGATGTCATCTTATTATTTACCTTCACACTTAAGAACACAAGTTATTTTGAGTCATCGATTTTGGTTTATACAAACTCTCTCTCTCTCTCTGTTTGTTTGTTCAACTGTTACCTGATCACACATGAACACACACATAAACAAACACATGGACACACACATAAACAAACACATGGACACACACCCTTGCTGTTTTTAACTGTTTTATCACACTGCCTCCATTATGATGTGAACACACACACATAGGGATTAAAGGAAGGGTTCAGTGGTTACATCAACATGGTATCATCCACTGAGAGGAAAAGGTGTCCAACATGGTATCATCCACTGAGAGGAAAAGGTGTCCAACATGGTATCATCCACTGAGAGGAAAAGGTGTCACAACATGTCTGAGGGAATAGATTAGATAATGTCTCTCTCAATGCATTACTCTCTCAACAATAGACGCTCAGTGGAAACTCAACCTTCCTACAGTCATATTGTACGGAATGGGCCTCTATTATTTTGTATTATTTTGCGTGTTATTCCTGTGGGGTCACTGGAAAGTTCCAATCCGGCTCTGGATTGATGTTTCCTGAAAAACATGTTTATTTTGTAGGAGTCTGCGTCTCTCTCTGGCTCCGCCCCCTCTGGCTCCGCCCCCTGCCGGGATGATTGACAGATCTACCGACTGACTCGTCTCCTTACTGCCTGGATCAATGATGTGTGGCTGGTTTACTGAAATGCTGGCTCATTGAGGGGCTACATGTCTGTCTGTGTGTGTGTCTGTGTGTGTCTGCCTCTCTCTCTCTGTCTGTCTGTCTGTCTCTCTGTCTGTGTGTCTGAAAGAGGAAGCATGGAGGTGAGAGGGAGACAGAAAAAGGGAAGAAGGGAAAGCAAGTGAAGAAGTTGTCATGCAGATAAAGAGAAGTTGGATGTGTGATGAGTGAAGTGTCTGTCCACATGGCGTGTTGGCAAGAGTGTGTGTGAGAGATAGAGAGAGAGGTCCAGAAGGCACACATGAAGTGTGTGTGTGTGAGTGTGAGAGAGGACTTTGCATGAAGTGTGTATGAAAGTTTGTGTGTGAGACAGAGGTCCAGTGTGTGTGCAGACCCAGCATAATGCTGAGGTGAAGTGTGTCAGACCACAGAGAGTCAACGCACGCCACCATGCCCTTATAAGGAGAGTGTCTCGTGGGCCTCCGTCCATCTGAGCATCCCTCCTCCTCCTCCTCCTCCTCCTCCTCTCTCTGCCTGCAGGTTGTGTCTCCGCCTGCAGCCTCACAGGCTCTGAAGACAGTAACTGATAAAGATGGTGACACCTTCAGCTGTGAGGCGGGCGGTGTCGTTTCTCTTTGGTTTCTTATCAGACGGCAGCAGGTACCTCTGGTACTGGACTGTGTTCCATATTTGGTGTTTTATGCGTGAGCCGTGCCGGAAATAACGTCCGTGTGTCTTTGAGAGGACATGCAGACGGACTGAGAGCCCAAAACGAGAAGAACTGGACGGGAAGTCAGAAAACAGTGAAGAGGTAGAGAGAGCAGCTCACAGACAGCTTCGATCATTTATTTTACAGACAATTATTTAAACCAATCGCTGTGCTTAGCGTAGCCCGTTGCTAATCATTTGTATCAATAATTATTTTATTTTTTATTTTTATATTTTATTATTATATTATTTTGGTTTTTGAGATATGCAAAGGAAAAGATGTACACATTGTACCTATACAAAGGTAATCAGACAAAAAACATAAAATAAATATAGAGAATATATATATAAATACAGGGAGACATGCAAACACCTGCACACATATTAACATATATGCACATACCTGCATACCCTCATACATACACACACATAGAGATTGTTAATTTACTCCCTCCCACTGTTAATATTATATGAGGGAATGTATTATATTATGTCACAATTATATATATTGTTGAATTTTGCTTAAAGCCGTGGACCAGGATTGCATCTATCAGTATTAAATTTTTTTAAACCACTGCTCAATTTCCTTTTGATAGAGTTGAGTAGCTCCGCCTCCGCGGTGACGATGCTGCTTCCTCTCTGGGTTCTTCTGAAGAGCAGCAGAGCGTCTGCAGCCGTCTGCTCTGCCGTCTGCTCTGCCGTCACGCTGCAGCCGGTCACATGACGTGTGGTCCTCCAATGAGCACGCAGCAGAGGGACGCGGCGTAGACGGCACTGTTGGATAATGGGTTTTGTGATGGGGGGGGGGGGGGGGGGTCTGTAGGCTGCTTGTGGAAAGGGGAAGTCTGTTGATGGGAAGTCCAAACTGCATAGTGTAACACACACACAGACAGACACACACACCTTGTTTCTGTCTGATTTTAACACTCATTCCTTCTTTTCCCTCGTTTCAGAGATAAAGAGAAAACGGATGATATAGACAGAAACCCGAGCTCCTCCACCAGAGAAGGTGATATGACTCACATACATACACACGCACATACACAGACACACACATGCACATACATACACACGCACATGCACACATACATACACATGCACACACACATACACACACTCTCTGTGTCTCTCTCACTCTCTCACACAGATACACACACATGCACATACACACACAAACACACACTCTCTATGTCTCTCTCACACACACGCATGCACACACGTTCTCTCACACATACACACACTCTCACTCTCATTCATTCTCATACACACACTCTCACACACACTCACACTCTCATTCATTCTCATACACACACTCTCACACACACTCACACTCTCTCTCATTCACTATCTCACACACACACTCTCACACTCACTCACACCCTCAACACACACACTCTCTCTCTGTGTGTCTCTCTCTCACACACTCTCTCTGTGTCTCTCTCACACACAATATATCTCTCTCACACACACACACACTCTCACTCACTCACTCAACACACACACTCTCTCTGTGTCTCTCTTTCTCTCTCACACTCTCTCTGTGTCTCTCTCTCACACACACAAACTATCTCTCTCTCTCACACACACACACAGACCTAAGAAGCTGTTCTCTGGGCTAGTGTCGTCCTGTTGGGGGACACACATCAGCGCCGTGGTTCAGACGGCGTGGATCAGCCTGAACTTGTTGAATAGATGAAAAGTGTCTCCGTCGAGCGCTCAGGAGAAACTCTGAAGCAGGAAGACGTCCACGCCGATATCGACACACACACACACACAAAGAACTGTGAGACCTCCTTCAGAGGAAACTCTTTAGACGCCTCAAAGTCTAGTGAGTAACATTAACATCATAAATAAAGCGTGTTCGTACGGTCATAGAACATAATCACATGCAGGGATCGTACGTCATGGAAAACCTTTAAAAGTCCTGGCATTTTTTAAATGGTTATTTCCAGGCCTGGAAAAGTCGAAAGTCATGGAAATGTGTTGTATTCATATGTTAATTTACACGGTGTATATATACGCTATGCTCTGGAATTCTCATTGTTAGTTTAAATACGACATCTTCTCACTTTTTTCATGCATGCACCGAGATTTTCACAAAACGTTTGGTCATGCGGAATTGGTTTAAAGTCCTGGAAAGGTCCTGGACACCCATTGGTCGCCATGTGGATGAACCCTGGCATGTTTAGATCCGTCTCCGAAAGTCTCATGAAATGAAATGGTACCTTTAAGAGATCCACATGTGGTCATTTGGATGCTGTTGGAGGTTAGAAGCACAAACACACTGACATTCCATGTGAGGGTGCCGGTCACATCTCATCATCGTATTTCTCAGAGTTTCTTTCCCACTTCCCAAATATTGAACCTTAGTGGTGCTGACTCCTCCCTCACTGGTAGATTCGGGGCGTGTGGGGAGCAGGTCCGTCTTTCAATCGGAGAACCGGCGGTTCAATCCCCGCCCGAGTCGATGTGTCCTTGAGCAAGACACTTGAGCCTGAATTGCTCCCCGTAGCCGTGTCTACGGTGTATAAAATGTAACATGTAAAGTGTCTTTGAGTAGCGTCAGCGCTATATCAATTAAATAGATTATTATTATTATTAGTGTTAACGCTGCAGCTCTAAAGGTACGTTCACACCCCAAAACGCGTAAGTTTCCTCGCTTGATCATTCACCGCGTTCACGCCATAAGCGTCGCTTCGGTCCGTGAGGGGCGGGGCTTATCTCCGTGGATTGCCTCCATAAA
Organism: Pseudoliparis swirei; assembly: GCF_029220125.1. Classification (NCBI taxonomy): domain Eukaryota; kingdom Metazoa; phylum Chordata; class Actinopteri; order Perciformes; family Liparidae; genus Pseudoliparis; species Pseudoliparis swirei. The sequence goes on along the minus strand of NC_079399.1, from coordinate 21,771,081 downwards.
GACAGTTATCATCTCCTTCATCCACCATGAAGAAGTCACCACTAGTTCTGCTTCCTACTTGTTGAGGACGTCCCACAAACGTCTGAACATCTAACGCCCTCGTGTTTGGTTCATAACATTAATATAATATATTTATATTTATACATGACATCACCCGTAGGCTCACACAGCTCGGTCACTTTCACCAATGAAGTTACTGTTACGTCTGAAAGACTTCCAGCACTACGAGAGCGGAACATCTAAACGCTGTTATTGTGTTCATAACATTATAATATATAATATATGTTATTGTGTTCACAACATAATATATAATATATGTTATTGTGTTCACAACGTTATAATATATAATATATATTATTGAGTTCATAACATTATAATATATATATATGTTATTGTGTTCATAACATTATAATATATAATATATGTTATTGTGTTCATAACATTATAATATATAATATATGTTGTGTTCATAACATTATAATATATAATATATGTTATTGTGTTCATAACATTATTATATATAATATATGTTATTGTGTTCATAACATTATTATATATAATACATGTTATTGTGTTCATAACATTATATATAATATATGTTGTTGTGTTTATAACATTATAATATATAACATATATTATTGTGTTCATAACATTATTATATATAATATATGTTATTGTGTTTATAACATTATAATATATAATATATTATTGTGTTCATAACATTATTATATATAATATATGTTATTGTGTTTATAACATTATAATATATAACATATATTATTGTGTTCATAACATTATTATATATAATATATGTTATTGTGTTTATAATATATAACATATATTATTGTGTTCATAACATTATAATATAATATATGTTATTGTGTTCATAACATTATATATAATATATGTTGTTGTGTTTATAACATTATAATATATAACATATATTATTGTGTTCATAACATTATTATATATAATATATGTTATTGTGTTTATAACATTATAATATATAATATATATTATTGTGTTCATAACATTATTATATATAATATATGTTATTGTGTTTATAACATTATAATATATAACATATATTATTGTGTTCATAACATTATTATATATAATATATGTTATTGTGTTTATAATATATAACATATTATTGTGTTCATAACATTATAATATATAACATATATTTTTGTTCATAACATTATAATGTTGTTTTCACGCGCTGTGGAACATATTTAGCATCAATCGACCTCTGAAAGGTGAAGAGCTGGTTACACCTCGTCTCGGGAAAGTACCGGCTTCCGTCACGAATAAATAGTTTAAATCTCTGCTGAGTTTCTTTGAAGCGAGCGGGCTCCCGGTTCCCGACGCTGAAGGCGATGACTCAGCGTCTCGGGAACGTAATGGAGCCTTTGTTAAGGCCACTAGTTCCACCTGTTCCTTCCTCTGCAGTCGCCGGGTGACATCAAAACAAATCACGCATGTTAATTGAGAGTGACAGCCATCGGCGCTCTCCGGCGCTCTCCGAGTTCTAGGCTCGCTCGCTATGTTGGCTGAGAGCCAACGCCGTGACGTCTCGCTGTGTCTGTTCAGGTGTCTCTCAAAAGCTTGTCGATGAGGTTCGATAACGAATCAAATGCAGAGACGTAGAAAGTCAAGGATCGTTGTAGTTGTGTCTCCCTGTCGAGGTCCTTGAGTAGCTGTCCCTGATGGGAGTGGTTCGCTGGTACCCGAGGCGAGGAGAACCAGAGTTCTGCTGGAGATTAAGCAGAGGAACATGTAGCCGCGGGTCTGGGTTGTTCTGCTGCCGCACATGTACCAACATGACATCACTTTAATCCCCTTAAACCAGCACTGCCCCCTGCTGGTGCAACATGTACCAACATGATCTCACTTTAATCCCCTTAAACTAGCACTGCCCCCTGCTGGTCAAACATGATATCACTTTAACCCACTTAAACCAGCACTGCCCCCTGCTGGTGCGACGTGTACCAACATGACATCACTTTAATCCCTGTTAGTGAGGCGTAGCTTGAAGCAGCACCGCCCCCTGCTGGTGCAATCTCGCACACAGGCCCCCCCAGATTCAACCACGACATGCATGGACGTCATTATGGGATGCATCATTTCTCCAGGACCAGGGCTGTGACTGCTGAATACGTGAGCGGTGGAGTAGAGGAGTGAATACCATGCTTGTGAGCCGTGGCCAGCTGGCCGGCGGCTGTGTGCTGCAGCGTGGCGGTCATGTGCACGCCCACACACAGTCTCTTTGTTGTGTCCTCACACCACCAAGTGCACCAGAGGGTCTGTGTGAGCACTGCTTTAGACTCTGGACGTGTCGCGAGAGCTTCATAGACTGACTCCGGACAGCGGGAGCCTGTGAAGACCAGAAGGCCCTCTTTTGTTTCCCAGCCAGCATGAAGGCAACATCTGGTTGAATCTGCTCCGCCCAGTGAGCTACACACGGTTCCCAGTGAGCCTCTCGCATGTCATCACATATCGTGCACCTGGGAGGGCGAGGCTGTGGTCACACCTCCGTGGCTGAGGGTCAGATTGCTACCTGCCGTCTGCACCCATGAAACCTTTACGGACCGGAGCTGCATGGAGGACCAGGTCCATGTGCTGGACCACGGAGAGCAGGGAGTCGGTTTATTACCTTCTCATTGAAAATGCGAAAGGTTATGTTTTGATCGCCGTGTTTTATTTTATTTATTTTTATGCGTTTTACTCGCATAAGTCAAAAAGTATTAAACCAAATCGCATGAAATTTGGTGGGATGATTGGTTATTATCCGGGGACCATTTGATTAGATTTGGGGATCCATCGGGTCAAAGGTCAAGGTCAAGGTCATGAAAAGGTCAAAATCTTCTTTTTACCATAGCACGGTCAATTTGTATCCAATTGGCATGCAACTAATGCCAAAATGTTCACAATTCAATGCCCAATCTTGTGATATGCGAAGGTATGCGCTCTACCGAGTGCCCATTCTAGTTAAGTAGTTTAATAATAAGTTTAATACATAGTTTATTCAGTAGTTTTTTAAGTAGTTTAATAATCTCAAAATTGATTATACCGTGACTTGTTTCTACACTTGTGCTGCAAAGTGACGCTCAGTCCCGTCACCGTGTGGAGACACACATGGTTGAATACTTTTTCACATCACAATTCAGCGTCACGCGAGAGCATCAACGGTTTGAAGGAGTCCTCTGACTCCAGGCGACTGATGGAGAACTTTAGACACGCTTCATATGCTGAAGGCTTCTTCTTGACCAGAATATAAACTATTCAACCAGACAGTTCATGGGGATTGTCTTTGCCTCTGTTTGAGTCACACATGCTTTATGAAATATGTACTGTACATTGTTCCTGTCCTGTTTTTCACTGCTGTATTCTACCTCCAGGTTTGCTGGAATGGGTAACCTGCTAAAAGTCCTAACAAGGGATATAGAGAACTATCCACACTTTTTCCTGGACTTTGAAAGTAAGTCTGGAGGAGTGGAACAGAGGGAGAAAGAGATGTGGGATGGTGGGGGGGGGGGGGGGGTCTTTCTGTCTGCAGGTCTCCTCCCGATGGCCTCCGAGGAGCTTCTTCTCTTCTTTCCCTCTCGGTCACGACCTCCTGCTCTCTCGGCTCTGCTCTGACCTTTTGTTGATGACCTTTTAACATCCTGCATTCCTCTTCTCTTCCTCCGTCTTGTCTTCCCTCTCTTGCAGAAGCCAAATGGGGAATCTGTTAAAAGTGCTCACTTGCACAGAGCTCGAGCAGGGGCCAAACTTTTTTCTTGACTTTGAAAGTGAGCACGCATCTTCTTACCTGTCCACCCCCCCCCTCCCTGCTCTGGCTGGTCAGGGGTCAGCCTATTGAACTTTTGAACCGTCAACCTCTTTGCATGTATTGTAAGTCGTGATTAATCCCAGCATGCTTTTTGAACATCATTCACGCCGTTGCCACGTTGAAGAAGAATGGCGCTGACCTTTGACCTTTGCCATCTGCTTTTAGCAAGTCATCTGCATGCATGCCCCCTGTAGGACACCTCATGTCACCAGGTCCATGACTCAGTGCTGTCCCCATTTCATGATGTAATCATCTCATTATGACGTCACTGCAGTGGAATATTAAATCATCTTCTGTCTCTTTTTACGACTCAATGCAGCGACATCGACCTCTGAGTCCTCAGCCAAGAGGACCGGAGGCCACAGACACTCTGTCTGTATAGTTCAATAAGTAGTTTAATAATAAGTTTATTATGTAGTTTAATAAGTAGTTTATTAAGGAGTTTAATAATAAGTGTATTATGTAGTTTAATATAATGAGTTTTAATAAGTTTATTTTATAGTTTTCTTCAATATTTTTAATAATAAGTTTATTATGTAGGTTATTAAGAAGTTTAATAATAAGTGTATTATGTAATTTAATATGTAGTTTAATAATAAGTTTATTATGTAGTTTAATATGTATTTTATTAAGTAGTTTATTAATAAATTTGATGATAAGTTTATTATGTAGTTTAATAAATAGTTTAATAATAGACTATTTTTTAAACTACATAATAAACTTAAGTGTAAGAAGTAGTTTAATAAGTAGTTTAATAATAAGTTGTATTAACTAGTTTTTCAAGTAGTTCCATAATACGTTTAATAATAGTAGTTTAATAAGTAGTTTAATAAGAAGTTTATTCCTGCAGTTCACACACAGACTTGCCCCCCCCAGTGTCAGCTTTACTTCTTTGATTAAAACCTTTTCAAATCAAGCTACTGTGGTAAAGTTCAACCTGAACATTTTAAATAAATTGAGAATTAAAACAAAAATGAAGTTGTCTCTTGATGTGAAAAGGCAAGAATGCTAATGTTTAAATGTTTGAAATCACATTGAGTGATACTGCCAACCGTTGTCCTGGTGTGCATCTGTTTCTGTACATAAGTGTGCGTGTGCGTATATATACACACACACATACACGCTTGTCTCTTGTGTGTGTGTGCCAGATGCACAGCCAACAGAAGGAGAGCGGGACGTGTGGAACCAGGTGAACGCCGTCCTCCAGGACTCGGAGAACATCCTGTCTGGCCTGCAGGCGTACAAAGGAGCTGGCCAGGAGATCAGAGATGTGAGGAGCACACACACACACATAGAAACAGACACACACACACACACACACACACACACACACACACATAGAAACAGACACACACACACATAGAAACAGACACACACACACACACACATAGAAACAGACACACACACAGAAACAGACACACACACAGCGACAAAGACAGAGAGACACAGACATACACACACACAGAGATACAGACACACACACACACACACACACAGAGAAACAGAAACAGACACACACACACACATAGAAACAGACACACACACACACACACACACAGAGAAACAGACACACACACACACAGAAACAGACACACACACAGCGACAAAGACAGAGAGACACAGACATACACACACAGACACACAGATATACACATACACACAGACAAAGACAGAGACACAGACACGCACACACACTCACACAGACACACACACAGAGACAAACACAGACACACACAGATATACACATTCACACATACACACATACATACACACACACACACAGAGACACAGACATACACACACACACGGGCATATACACACACAGAGACGCACAAACACACACAGAGACACATACAAAGACACACACAGACATATACACACACACACACACAGAGACGCAGGCATACACATACACAGACACACACACACACACACACACACACACACACACACACCCCCCTCTGGCAGAGCGACCGCTCGGTGCTCATCCTCTGTTTGGGTTCTCAGGCGATTCAGAACCCGAGTGACTTCCTGCTGCAGGAGCGCGCCTGGACCTCCGTCTGCCCGCTGGTCATCAGACTCAAGAAGTTCTACAGCTTCTCCCTCCGACTCGGTGAGCTTCTCCTGCTTCCTCCTGCTTCTCCTGCTTCCTTCTGCTTCCTCCTGCTTCTCCTGCTTCTCCTGCTTCCTTCTGCTTCTCCTGCTTTCTCCTGCTTCCTCCTGCTTCCTCCTGCTTCTCCTGCTTCCTCCTGCTTCTCCTGCTTCCTCCTGCTTCTCTTGCTTCTCCTGCTTCCTCCTGCTTCTCCTGCTTCCTCCTGCTTCTCCTGCTTCCTCCTGCTTCTCCTGCTCCTCCTGCTTCTCCTGCTTCTCCTGCTTCTCCTGCTTCCTCCTGCTTCCTCCTGCTTCTCCTGCTTCCTCCTGCTTCTCCTGCTTCTCCTGCTTCCTCCTGCTTCTCCTGCTTCCTCCTGCTTCTCCTGCTTCTCCTGCTTCTCCTGCTTCTCCTGCTTCCTCCTGCTTCTCCTGCTTCTCCTGCTTCTCCTGCTTCTCCTGCTTCTCCTGCTTCCTGCTTCTCCTGCTTCTCCTGCTTCTCCTGCTTCCTCCTGCTTCCTCCTGCTTCTCCTGCTGCCTCTTTTCAAACGGCTCCTGACCAGAGAGCTTTCATCTTATTGAGTCACCGTCTGTCCAATAAAGGAGAAAGTGGCATTTCTTATTCTAAGACTTAAACAGGTTTATTTATTTATATTTTCTGTTCAACATTTGAAGGTTTCATCCCTTTTTTCCCTGTGAAGAGTTGTTTGGGAGTTGTTCCTGATCCGATGTGAGGTCATAGGTCTATGTGTACAGATTGTAAAGCACTCTGAGACATATTTGTAATTTTTTAAATGGGCTTTACAAAATAAACTGAATTGAATTGAACATTTGAGAAATCAAACTGTCAATTTGTCTTTTTCACCTGTAGATTATATTTCAAATAAGAAGTGATGTCAGTGTTCAGATCTTTGCTTCTTTCCTGTCAAATCTGTTTTTGTAAATACATTCTGATTTGTGTGTGTGCAGAAGAGGCTCTGCAGAGTCTGCTGGAGTGCCTCACCTGTCCGCCCTTCACGCCCACGCAGCACCTGGAGAGGGAACAAGCTCTGGCCAAGCAGTTCGCTGAGATCCTCCACTTCACTCTGCGCTTCGATGAGCTGAAGGTCAGCAGACGCCTAGCCTCCTTCACTCCTTGCCTCCTTCACTGGTGATGCTCAGGGTGTTGACTGTGTCTGGCTCTCCTCAGATGAGGATTCCTGCCATCCAGAATGACTTCAGCTACTACAGAAGAACCATCAGTCGAAACCGGATCAACAACATGAATGTGAGTCAAGCAACATCCACATTCTGACCGTGGTCTTTGATAGTTATAGGTAAAGGTCTAGATAACGGTCTAGATAAAGGTCTTGGTAAAGGGATAGCTAAAGGTCGAGATGAAGGTTTAGATAAAGGTATAGGTAAAGGGATAGGTAAAGGTCGAGATGAAGGTATCGGTAAAGGTCTAGGTAAAGGGATAGGTAAAGGTCTAGATAACGGTCTAGATCACGGTCTAGATAAAGGTCTTGGTAAAGGGATAGGTAAAGGTCGAGATGAAGGTTTAGATAAAGGTATAGGTAAAGGTCGAGATGAAGGTATAGGTAAAGGGATAGGTAAAGGTCGAGATGAAGGTTTAGATAAAGGTATAGGTAAAGGGATAGGTAAAGGTCGAGATGAAGGTTTAGATAAAGGTATAGGTAAAGGGATAGGTAAAGGTCGAGATGAAGGTTTAGATAAAGGTATAGGTAAAGGTCGAGATGAAGGTATAGGTAAAGGGATAGGTAAAGGTCGAGATAACGGTCTAGATAACGGTCTAGATAACGGTCGAGATGAAGGTCTAGATAAAGGTCTAGGTAAAGGGATAGGTAAAGGTCGAGATGAAGGTTTAGATAAAGGTATAGGTAAAGGTCGAGATGAAGGTATAGGTAAAGGTCGAGATGAAGGTATAGGTAAAGGTCTAGGTAAAGGGATAGGTAAAGGTCGAGATAACGGTCTAGATAACGGTCGAGATGAAGGTCTAGATAAAGGTATAGGTAAAGGGATAGGTAAAGGTCGAGATGAAGGTTTAGATAAAGGTATAGGTAAAGGGATAGCTAAAGGTCGAGATGAAGGTTTAGATAAAGGTATAGGTAAAGGTCGAGATGAAGGTTTAGATAAAGGGATAGGTAAAGGTCGAGATGAAGGTTTAGATAAAGGTCTACATAAAGGTATAGGTAAAGGGATAGGTAAAGGTCTAGATACAGGTATAGATAAAGGTATATGTAAAGGTCTAGATGAAGGTATAGGTAAAGGAATAGGTAAAGTTACAGGTAAAGGTCTAGATAAAGGTATAGGTAGATGCATGTATAGGTAAAGGTATAGGTAAAGGTATAGATAAAGTTCTAGGTAAAGGTATTGATACAGGTATAGGTAAAGAAATAGGGTTAGATAAATGTATAGTTAACGGTCTAGGTCTGGTACTTAGGCTCTAGGTAACGGTATAGGTAAATGTACTTTTAATTGGGTCTGAGGTTTAATCAAGATGATGTATGACCTACATCAGTAAAGAGACCATCATCATCATCATCATCGTCGGTCCCACCCGGTCGGATTCTGTTTGTCCCATCAGAGACCAGAAAGAAGCCAGACGGATCACATTAAAAGGTTCTCCCGATATCCAATAACATGACAGCTGCTTGTGTGTGTGCACCTCCAGCTGGACATCGAGAGTGAAGTGAACAACGAGATGGCCAACCGGATGTCTCTGTTCTACGCTGAGGCCACGCCCATGCTGAAGACCCTCAGCAACGCCACCACCAGCTTCGTGACAGAGGTGCTAACGGTGGAAGAGGACGTTGTGTCAGAACCCACGTGTTGAAACTCGTCACTTCCTGTTTGTAACCGCTTGAATAATCAATAACCTCCCCGTTGCCGTGCAGAACAAGACTCTTCCACTGGAGAACACGACGGACGTTCTCAGCACCATGGCCAGCGTCTGTAAAGTCATGCTGGAGACGCCGTGAGTCGTGATGTGCACACAACGCACTACATCTAGAGAACGCACACATCCAATCGATGTTTCTTGACTTGAATCTGTGTGATTGTATAACTCTTCCCTGTACACTCCTCCCTCTCTTCATGTGTCTTCAGGGAATATACGAGTCGGTTCAGCAGCGAGGACACAGTCTTGTTTTGCATGAGGGTCATGGTGGGAGTCATCATCCTCTATGACCACGTCCACCCCAACGGCGCCTTCAACAAGTCCTCCAAGATAGACGTGAGAGGCACACACACACACACACACACACACACACACACACGGGTGTAGAGGACTGTGGATCTGTGGTGATGCATGTTCTCGTCTCCTCAGATGAAAGGCTGCATAAAGGTCCTGAAGGACCAGCCAGCAGACAACGTGGAAGGCCTCCTGAACGCCCTCAAGTAGGTTCCTGTGGACCGCCGGCAGCCTTTAGATATCAGAGACTTTTATCCATTCTGCCCAGAAGGTTTTGGACAGTCCTGGATTTCAGTGAATGTTTTATTACCTTCGCATGGAAAATGCGAAGGTAATAAAACATTCACTGACCCTCGGACCGCCTCGCTGTAGACCCTCAGACCGCCTCGCTGTAGACCCTCAGACCGCATCGCTGTGGACCCTCAGACCGCATCGCTGTGGACCCTCAGACCGCCTCCCTGTAGACCCTCAGACCGCCTCGCTGTGGACCCTCAGACCGCCTCACTGTAGACCCTCAGACCGCATCGCTGTAGACCCTCAGACCGCCTCACTGTAGACCCTCAGACCGCATCGCTGTAGACCCTCAGACCGCCTCACTGTAGACCCTCAGACCGCCTCACTGTAGACCCTCAGACCGCCTCACTGTAGACCCTCAGACCGCCTCGCTGTAGACCCTCAGACCGCCTCGCTGTAGACCCTCAGACCGCCTCACTGTGGACCCTCAGACCGCCTCCCTGCCGCACTAACACCCCCCTTTGTTTCTCCTCAGGTTCACCACCAAACACCTGAACGACGAGTCCACCCCAAAGAACATCCGGTCGATGCTCCAGTAGCCCCCTGCTGGTCGTTTTATATATAAGCCGATATGAAGAGGATCAATGCTCTGACCTCAAAGAAGATGTATATGTTTACATTATTTAAAAAGGACTTGATGTTCATACTCGTGTGTATTAGCATAGTCATTCCCTCCAAGCTCTTGAACGCTGCAGAGCATATACACCTTCTACTAAACCAGGATGACATCATCACACGCAGCTGTCAGCACAACGATGGACATCTGTCAGCCTTACGTACCTGCTGCACTTGGAAGGGGGGGGGGGAGGAGGGGCGTGTCTTTATGGATCTTCTCAATCATTTATTTGACAATGGAAATAGTTTTCGGTTTGCGCTTAGAGACAAATTCAACTTTTGTTTTATTTTGAAGCTGAAATGAATCTTGAGTGAACGTTTTGAAATTGTGAGGCCGGTTCTGGTTTCCATTTGTATTGATGAATGATAATACGAGCCCCACAGGAGGGACTGGTCGGTTCCTGTATTACTGCTCCAAGCATCCGGATGTTTTCTGTTTTTATTGCCATGTTGTCGCGTTTCTTTTTTCTTTTTTTTCACACTCCAATCTCGTTCAAATGAATCCACTGTGAACACAAAACAAAGTGGCGTTGCACATCGGTGGGAGGCAGCGCGTCGAGGCGGCAACGATGAATCAGTCCAACGTGTTTTATTTAACCGCTCCTGTACGTGAACCACGGCTATTTTAACTTTTGTATGAAACAGAAAAGGAAAAAAAAAAGGCCTGAAAACAAAAAAATGAATAAATGATTGTGCTTCTTAAGTGAACCATGTTCTTTATTTAAAGAAACCCTTTCCTCCTTTCCTCTCTCCTCTCATCCTCTCTCCTCTCCTCCACTGACCAGCTCACAAAAAGAAGTTTGATGTTGTTTGTCATGTTTGAAACCATAACTCCTAGAATAATGTGACTGCTTAAGTTCCTGACTTTTAGATTGTTGTTCCAGCATGGCGGCCTCTTCATAGCAGCAGCTCCTCCTCCTCCTCCTCGGAATCTTTTGCAGCAAATAAAGCGATCAGTGGTGAAAGAGCATTTCATTTTGGTAGGCCCTATAAAAGCGACACAACTTTTCCTGAAAGGCATCTACACCGTGTTCTTACCTTCCACAATAAAAGCCCCAGATCCATTCCCCGTGTTATTACATTCCACAATAAAAGCCCCAGTCACACACTACCTGTGTTTTTACTTTCCTACAATAAAAGCCCCAGACACACCCGTTTTCTTACCTTCCACAATAAAAGCCCCACATTCATTCCCTGTGTTATTTTATTCCACAATAAAAGCCCCACACACTCCCGTTTTCTTACCTTCCACAATAAAAGCCCCAAATCCATTCCCCGTGGTATTACCTTCCACAAAAAAGCCCCAGACACACACTTCCGTTTTCTTACCTTCCACAATAAAAGCCCCAGATCTATTCCCCGTGTTATTACCTTCCACAATAAAAGCCCCAGACCACTCACACACACACACCGTGTAACTGCTCACCAGAACTAGTAAAGTCAGTAACATGGTTGACAGTCGTTTGATCCCAGACCAGCTGGAGGGGCCCCTCTTCTCTGTGGCCCCTGTATGAATGTGAGACCTCCTTATTGATCACAACTGTTCTAACGTCCTGTATTAAAACTATATTTACAACGCGTGTTGAATACTGTCACCTGAACCAATTCTTCCACATGGTTTTATTCTTCCAGAAGCTTCTTGTTCCTCGTGTAAAGAATCAGGAGTCCAGTCTGCAGAATGATCACCTCCTTTAAGAAAAACATGCACAGCAGTGTTGGCCGAATGTACAAATATATTTATATATATATATATATATTTATATATAAATAAATATATATCTTTTTTAATATTTTTATATATATATAATTATATATATATATATGACTGTGGCGCTAGAGCTGTGGTTCTGGTTTGTGTGGAGCAGACCCAGTCCAGGATCCAGATTGATAGAAGCATTCACCTCATTATTGTCTCCGTCCTCAACGTATTGTACTACTTACTAGTAATACTAGTATTACTAGAAAGTCTACCATGTGAGACCTCTGACTCCACTGATACTTCATTGTGTTCCTCTTTGCTGACGTCTTGTTGTTGTTGTTGTTCTTCTTGAGCTGCTCTGTTGACTTACGTAAAAGAAGATGTAGAAACAAATCCTATAAAAACTTCTAATGCTTTAAATACTCAGAATCATTCATCCAGTAATGATGTGTAATCTCATTCAGCTCAGATGTCAACAACTAAGCCGTCAACATTTAATCGGGTCACAAACTTTCTTGCAGAACTTTATCTTTTTGGGCCATAAATGCTCCTGAATACACGTCTTACTGCGTGTTTCGTCATCTCAGAGGAGGAGGAGGTGGAGGAGGAGAGGAGGAGGAGAGGAGGAGGAGAAGAAGGAGGATGTTGGAGACAAAACTAATCAGAGAACTTTAATAACCACCAATAGTTCTACGTGATTCCAGATGTTACATTTAAAAATAGTTTCTGTATTCAGGCAGAAACATAACGAATAACAATGAACCCACTCACACACACACACACACACACAGTGCCCGCCCCCCCCCCCCTCTCTCTGTGCAGCTCATCATTAACATGGTTCTGTGTAAACGCTGATCCATAATTCATGCTGCCTGCTGGTCTCCAGAGAGCCCCCCAACGTTTACCCCCCCCCCTCCCCTTTTGTTTCAGACGGGGGGGGGTCTCTCAGGGGGCTTATGATGGATGCAGCGTGGTCTACCAGCGCGTTGGCTTTGTGCAGCTTGTGGGGCGCCTCAGACCGGGTCCCCCACGGACTGCAGAGACTCTTCTGGACCTGGTCCTGAACCTGGACCTCCTGAAGTCTGAAGGAGGATTCAGTTTATTCTGCTTTTCTATTCCCGTCTCTTATTTCTTCATGAAGTTGTTCTGTTGCCTCTCCGGGGAGAGGAAGTCTTTTATTCATTTATCTGACATCTCTGAACACTCCTGTGACGTCATCACAGAGCTTCTCCTTATTACCGCTTAGAGAGCTGGTTCACTGCATGGGGTCCAGGTACAAAGAGTCCAGGGGGTCCAGAGGGTCCAGGGGGTCCAGGTACAGATGGTCGGTCCAGGTACAGGGGGTCCAGAGGGTCAAGGGGGTCCGGGGGGTCCAGGTCCAGGGGTTTCATGGGGTCCAGGTCCAGAGGGTCCAGGTACAGGGGGTCCAGGTACAAAGGGTCCAGGGGGTCCAGAGGGTCCAGGGGGTCCAGGTACAAAGGGTCCAGGGGGTCCAGAGGGTCCAGGAGGTCCGGGGGGTTCAGGTCCAGGGGTTTCATGGGGTCCAGGTCCAGAGGGTCCAGGTACAGGGGGTCCAGGTACAAAGGGTCCAGGGGGTCCAGAGGGTCCAGGGGGTCCAGGTACAGATGGTCGGTCCAGGTACAGGGGGTCCAGAGGGTCAAGGGGGTCCGGGTCCAGGAGATCCAGGGGTCCAAGGTACAGGGGGTCCAAGTACAGAGGGTGCAGGGGGTTCAGGTACAGGGGGTCCAGGTCCAGAGGGTGCAGGGGGTATTTGAAGTCTGTCAGTCTCTCCAGGGCAGCTTCTCTTTTCTTAATCCCGCCTGGAGGTGCTTCGGGGGACCGCCTCCTCTCTGACGGAGGCCGGTCCTGATGGACCCTCAGGTCTACGATGAACCGTGTGGACCACAAACTGCTGCTGGGGGGACACGAGACTCTTCATCTCTGGTCACATGGAGGTGTTGAGCCACAGCTCCTGATCTGTGACCTGCAGCTCCTGCACCGTCAGGATGTAGTACCTCTTCCTGACACCAGGGGGCGACACGCTGAGCCCAGACTCACACACTTGTCCTCCAGGACCAAGACCTCCAGGACCAAGTCCTCCAGGACCAAGACCTCCAGGACCAAGACCTCCAGGACCAAGACCTCCAGGACCAAGACCTCCAGGACCAAGTCCTCCAGGACCAAGTCCTCCAGGACCAAGACCTCCAGGACCAAGACCTCCAGGACCAAGACCTCCACCTTCCTCTGGCCTCTGTGAACCTTTTAAAGTGGATAACATGTCATTAGTACAAAGGCCGACGTCTTCTTCATGTTGGGATGTTACTGATACAGAATAAACTAATAATCTATGATAGAAAATGACACGCTTTTCTAGTTTACTCCTGGTAGTTTACTAGTTTACTCATAGTAGTTTACTCCTAGGTTACTTCTGGTAGTTTACACAACCCACTCCTGGTAGTTTACTAATTTACTTCTAGGTTAGGCCTACTTCTGGTAGTTTACTCCTCGTAGTTTACTCTTGGTAGTTTACTAGTTTACTCCTAGGTTACTCCTGGTTTCCTCACCAGCAGGAGGAATTAACTCCTGATGGCCTTTGTGTCTTCTCCTTCTCTCCATTCCCCTTTGCACAGTTTACGTGTTCCCATAGTAACAGGGAGGAGCTCTCCTACATGGACTTGGTGTCACAGCCTGTCACACACAGGAGGAGGAGGAGGAGGAGGAGGAGGAGGAGGAGGAGGAGGAGGAGGAGGAGGGGGAGGAGGAGGAGGAGGGGGCGTCAAACCACACTGGCTCTGACATGACTATGGAGACCCTGATTCACAGATCATAGCTGCTCCAGCTTGTCTACGTCACGCTGTGTTTCTGAACAGCTGTTTTCTTGCAGATGTGCATGTTGATGCTGAATATTTAGGTTTCAATGCACAGCTTTAAAATAAATGAATGTGAATGAATTTGTTTGAAAACACTAAATACATGTAAGTAGACACATTTCAAGTACGTGTACGTCCAGTTGTAGTAATATAACCTTGTGTGTAATCAACAGTGTTGGGGAATAACGTAGGCGTTGGCTCGGTGTGTTTTTACCCACAATGCATTGAGTTCAACCCGCCGACATGAATAAATGAAACATGCTTTACATCCATTACGCTGACAGCTGAAACACTAACAGGCTGAGGAGGTGCGTTCAGGAGCTGAAGTCCCTGCTCGTCTTCGAAAGGGCGGAAACTGCTGGGAAGAAAGACAGAGAGCTGCGTCAAGTTACACGAACACACGGCGAGCAGGACCGGAAACCAGCCATCAGGCCTTCAAAGTAAGAGCATGCCACGGCATAAAGCACGTAACAGAAGAATATTCTGATATTTATTCATCTGCTATAAGTCACACGTCACAATATTCCGTTAAATCAGTTAAATAAGGGAATATTAAACACATTTCACTGTTGAGGCTGTTAGTCTTCAACATTGTACTGTATTATCTAGACGTGTTAGTTTGTGCTTGGACCAATTTTATTTACCTTATACATGCTTCCTTTGGGCAATATTATCAGGAAACACTCCATAAACTTTCATTGTTATGCAGATGACACTCAACTATATTTATCGATAAAACCAGAGGAGAGCAACCAACTCTGTAAAATTCAAGCATGTCTTAAAGACATAAAAACATGGATGACCTGCAACTTCTTGATGTTAAACTCAGACAAAACCGAAGTAATTTTAATCGGCCCTGAGCACCTCAGAGATCAATTATCTGGTGATGTGGATTCTGTAGACGGCATTGCCCTGGCATCCAACACCACTGTAAAGAATCTTGGCGTTATCTTTGATCGACTTGTCCTTTAACTCCCACGTAAAGCAAATCTCAAGGACTGCATTCTTTCATCTACGTAATATTTCAAAAATCAGGCACATCTTGTCTCAAAAGATGCAGAAAATTGGTTCACGTTCGTCATACTTCGAGACTGGATTACTGCAACTCCTTATTAGCAGGCTGCTCTAATAAATCTCTTAGGTCCTCCAGTTGATCCAGAATGCTGCAGCTCGTGTTCTCACTAAAACTAAGAAAAGAGATCACATCACTCCTGCACTAGCTGCTCTGCACTGGCTCCCAGTAAAATCAAGAATCACTTTTAAAATTCTTCTCTTAACCTACAAAGCCTTGATTGGTGATGCTCCATCATATCTTAAGGAGCTTGTCGTACCATATTGCCCCACTAGAGAGCCGCGCTCACTAAATGCGGGACTACTTGTAGTTCCTAGAGTCTTAAAAGTAGAATGGGAGCCAGAGCCTTTAGTTATCAAGCTCCTCTTTTATGGAACCAGCTTCCAATTTCAGTCCGGAGGCAGACACAGTCACCTCGCTTAAGAGTAGACTTAAGACCTTCCTCTTTGACAGAGCTTATAGTTAGGGCTGAATCAGGTTTGCCCTGGTCCAGCCCTTGATATGCTGCCATAGGCTTATAGCTGCCGGGGACGTTTTAGGATGCACTGAGTACCCATCCCCTCTTTTCTCTCATTACGGATGAATTTTCATCTCTCAATCACACGTTACTAACGCTGATTTCTCCCGGGAAGTCTTTTTGACTTTACGTCTCATGGGGTCATCGGACCCTATGAGACGGCATAGATCCTATCTGCCTGATGGATCGTCTGGGTCGTGGAATTCCTGCTCATGACTACGCCACTGTCCTGTTGAGACTCCGCCCACTCCTCCTCCCACCGCCATCTGCCTGATGGATCGTGGAGGTCTCCATCGTGGAATATGCCTACTATGAACTATTCATACACTCTGTCATATTCATTGAATGTATTTTAACTCTAAATCTGTCCTTCTGTACACATTACATCTATTGCATCTGTCCATCCTAGGAGAGGGATCCTCCTCTGTTGCTCTCCTCCAGGTTTCTTCCCTTTTTTTCCCCCTGAAGGGTTATTTGGGAGTTTTTCCTGGTCCGATGTGAGGTTTTGGGGCAGGGATGTCTATGTGTACAGATTGTAAAGCACTCCGAGACAAATTTGTAATTTGTGAAATTGGGCTATACAAATAAACTGAATTGAATTGAATAATGTAAGAATAATAAAAGGCTTTTATTGTTTAGAGTCTTGTCTGGAAGCCATCTTGGAAATGTCGCGCGCTTACCGCGCAGAAGGAGGAGGAGAAGGAGGGGAGGCGGGCCAGAAGGAGGAGAGAGAGGAGGTGCTGGAGGGGGGACGTTCACTCATTGTTACCGACTCGAGGAGCGGCGCAGACCCCGGTGCTTCACGTGAATCTGTCGGCACAACGTTCAGGTAAAGTAGCCGTTAATTTAACCACTTTAACGGCGAGCTTGAATTTACAACCGGACCGCTGCGCCTCCTCCGCCGCGCGGTGAATTAACGTCAGAACACCGGGACGCTGGCTGAGTGAGCCGCGTTACCGCCGTCCAGGAGGGACCAGCCGTCCTCTTTTGTCTCCCGCTGCTCGCCGTCCGTCCGCGGCCAGGCAGCTTCAGTCCGGGGGAGACGAGCGCGAGGAGGTCCCGGTAACGTGTACGGGCTCGCAGCGCGAGGAGGAGCCGGTAACGGGGACGCGCAGGTGGGCTAACGGGCACGAATGCCGCTTGAGAAGAATCCGCCGGTTTGACGTGTAATAGTAGCGTTAATACATTTAATTTTGGTTTATATATATATATATATATATTTACACCATAACGATGAAATAAACCATATTAAATGTATTAACGCTACTATTATATATTATATAATATTATATATATATATATATATTTTGTAAAGGCTACAATAATTACTTTTCCTACCAATTAAGGTTACACAACTAAAATTCACCATTAGCAGAAATAATAACTTGCTATAAATCATTATGTCACTCAATTAAACAAAAAATGTAAACAAAGGTGTATTTAGATATGCCTGTGTGTAATTGTTTTGTTGTAATTCCTAGTCCTTAGCGTGATATATTGCTGTTAATTTATTATGCTAATGTCGTTACTTGTCCACACACACTATACAAAATACACACACACACACAGTGAAATGATATGACCTCTTAAAACAGCCATCTGTGTGTTTTCTAGTTTCAGATAATTATTTCTAAAATTGTAATAAAATAAATAAAACCTGTTCTTTGAATAATCCGCGACCTGATAGAAAATATCCATCTAAAACATTTGTTTGTGTTATTATTTTACAGCGTTGGATATCTATTCTCCCCAAAGCCTCGCGCGGTCCATCAAGCAGGGGGGGGCGTGGTCATCTCCAGGGACCCCACGATGGAGGTCTGGTGACACGCCGGTGACCGCAGCCGGTAATGGCCGCAGCCCGCCGCTTCAGTCGTGGCCGCCCGACTCGCCCCGTGAGCTGAAGAGGAGGGCGAGACGACCTGACCGCCGGCTGCCCGGGCTCCACCCTTCCTGACCTCCGCCCCTCCTCCCCCTGCTGCGCCGACCGGCGATGGGTCTCCTGTGGGTGCTGTCGGCGGCCATGTTGGCGGCGTGCGGCGCCATCCCCGTGGATCTTTGGGCGGAGAGCCACAGCCTGTTCACCTGTGAGCCCGTCACCCTGCGCATGTGCCAAGGGTTAAACTACAACGCCACCTACATGCCCAACGCCCTGAACCACTACGACCAGCAGACGGCCGCGCTCGCCATGGAGGTAACGCACAGACCACAACAGACCACAACAGACCCCATGAGACCACAACAGACCACAACAGACCCCCATGAGACCACAACAGACCACAACAGACCCCCATGAGACCACAACAGACCTAGTGAGACCCACATGAGACCACAACAGACCACAACAGACCCCCATGAAACCACAACAGACCTAGTGAGACCCACATGAGACCACAACAGACCCACATGAGACCACAACAGACCCAGTGAGACCCACATGAGACCACAACAGACCCACATGAGACCACAACAGACCCAGTGAGACCCACATGAGACCACAACAGACCACAACAGACCCCCATGAAACCACAACAGACCACAACAGACCCCCATGAGACCACAACAGACCACAACAGACCCCCATGAGACCACAACAGACCACAACAGACCCCCATGAGACCACAACAGACCACAACAGACCCCATGAGACCACAACAGACCACAACAGACCCCCATGAAACCACAACAGACCACAACAGACCCCCATGAGACCACAACAGACCACAACAGACCCCATGAGACCACAACAGACCACAACAGACCCCCATGAAACCACAACAGACCTAGTGAGACCCACATGAGACCACAACAGACCCACATGAGACCACAACAGACCCACATGAGACCACAACAGACCCAGTGAGACCCACATGAGACCACAACAGACCCACATGAGACCACAACAGACCCAGTGAGACTCACATGAGACCACAACAGACCTAGTGAGACTCACATGAGACCACAACAGACCTAGTGAGACTCACATGAGACCACAACAGACCCAGTGAGACCCACATGAGACCACAACAGACCTAGTGAGACTCACATGAGACCACAACAGACCCAGTGAGACCCACATGAGACCACAACAGACCCAGTGAGACCCACATGAGACCACAACAGACCCAGTGAGACTCACATGAGACCACAACAGACCCAGTGAGACCCACATGAGACCACAACAGACCCAGTGAGACTCACATGAGACCACAACAGACCTAGTGAGACTCACATGAGACCACAACAGACCCAGTGAGACTCACATGAGACCACAACAGACCCAGTGAGACTCACATGAGACCACAACAGACCCAGTGAGACTCACATGAGACCACAACAGACCCACATGAGACCACAACAGACCTAGTGAGACTCACATGAGACCACAACAGACCCAGTGAGACTCACATGAGACCACAACAGACCCAGTGAGACTCACATGAGACCACAACAGACCCAGTGAGACTCACATGAGACCACAACAGACCCAGTGAGACCCACATGAGACCACAACAGACCCAGTGAGACTCACATGAGACCACAACAGACCCACATGAGACCACAACAGACCTAGTGAGACTCACATGAGACCACAACAGACCTAGTGAGACTCACATGAGACCACAACAGACCCAGTGAGACTCACATGAGACCACAACAGACCCACATGAGACCACAACAGACCTAGTGAGACTCACATGAGACCACAACAGACCCAGTGAGACCACAACAGATCTAGTGAGACTCACATGAGACCACAACAGACCTAGTGAGACTCACATGAGACCACAACAGACCTAGTGAGACTCACATGAGACCACAACAGACCCAGTGAGACTCACATGAGACCACAACAGACCCAGTGAGACTCACATGAGACCACAACAGACCCAGTGAGACCCACATGAGACCACAACAGACCCAGTGAGACTCACATGAGACCACAACAGACCCATATGAGACCACAACAGACCTAGTGAGACTCACATGAGACCACAACAGACCTAGTGAGACTCACATGAGACCACAACAGACCCAGTGAGACTCACATGAGACCACAACAGACTCACATGAGACCACAACAGACCCAGTGAGACTCACATGAGACCACAACAGACCCAGTGAGACTCACATGAGACCACAACAGACTCACATGAGACCACAACAGACCCAGTGAGACTCACATGAGACCACAACAGACCCAGTGAGACTCACATGAGACCACAACAGACTCAGTGAGACAACAGACCGATTATTAATACGAGAGTGCATTATTAAATTGTCCTTAAAAGGCGTTCTCGGCTGGTTTTCCACATGTTGGGTCTCCACATAAACCTGAGGATCCCACCCTGAGCTCCAGAGGTCGGCTTAGAGGTCGGTCTCCTGGGGTCAGTCTGTGTTTTATTGTTCATCGTCTGCGTTTTGGAGACCATCTGCTGCACTTCACTGTGCCCGCTTTGATGGAGGGATGATAGAGCGGCAATCCTGGGTTATGTAACTCGCGTTGGGAAAAGATGCTCCCACCTCTCAATTCATTTCAATTGATTTTGTAAACCCCAAAATCTGAACAAAGTTCCTCAGACGGCTCTCCAATCCGTCCACGTACGACATCCCTGACCTTTGACCTCACATCGGATCAGGAACAACTCCCAAGAATTAGAAGAAAACTACCTTTCCCGGTTCTCGTGTCTCCTCGCCGTCTCCATCTCCTCACCCTCTGGACGTTGTTTATCTTCCTGAAGGATTCTTTGAAGACGATGTGTTCGATGTCCCCGTGTAAACCAGATGGACGCTGGTGGTTCGGGGTGAAGCGTTTCTCTGAGGAGATCCCAGTCTGCGGTTCAGTGAACCGAGAGGCCTTCTGGTCTGGACGGTGTTCACTCCGATTGGTCACGGAGACACGATTAAGTCTCTCTCAGAGCTCGGAGGCGGCGGTCGGGTTCAAGCGAAGCCCGATCGGGTTCCGCATAACCCGACTCCGCTGGGCTCTTGTTCTCCAGATCCAGCTCCTGGGAGAATCCAAAGCTCATAAGACGCCGAGTGCAGCCAACAGAGAATCGACAGTTGATTTTAAAGGGATTAGGTGGTGAATAGCCGTGGTAATGATGATGAATGCCCCGCGCCGTGGAGGAACGGGGACTTGGACCCGGACCAGCGCCTGCCGCGCTTGCACTTTTTTTTGTCTGAACCCCCTGAAGTGGTTGTCTTTTCTGAATCCCCCCTTTTTTTCCTCGCTTCTCAAGGGCTTTTTAAGGTTTTTTTCTGTTTTTGTTGGGAAAGCGAGCGCAATTTGGCACAATCTGGTTAGAAAACCTTCGGTGTTTTATTTTCTCGGGTTTGGGACCTCGCCGCGTGGAAACGCTCCCTGAGCGTCGTCTCCAGGGCGTTCAGCGAGGCGTTTGAGGAACAAGCGTCGGACCCCATTCACACAGGAATGTTATCGTTTTTTAAACATTCAATGACATACTTCCTGACACCCTCTACGTCCTCAGCCGCGACCGCTCGGTGACCTCGCGGCCAAAGTGGGACGGCGGCTTCGGGGCTGAGAAATATTCTGTGTATATTCTAATTTGTATTCACGGCGATACTGTGGGAGATGAGCGGCAGCGTGGAGGATTTGACCACGTCCAAAAGAAGAAGAAGCATCGGGCGAGAAGAAGCCGTTCTCAGGAGATGGCCACGGTAGTGCGGGCGTGGCTCGTCCCGGGAGTCGCTGGAGGATGTCAGGCGGCTTCCTTTAGCACGGTTGATGACACTGCTTTCAGTGACGGAAGATATTGTTCTTTGTCTCGGAGGAATACGGATTCTAAAGCTGCGCTCACATCTAAAGAGTTGCAATTGTTGCCGTGAGTAGATCCCGGAGCAAAGTCAACGACAGACGCGAGTGGTTGCGATAGGAATTGCAATTGTCGCGCGCCGCTTGTACGCCGAATCAGTTGCGAAAGCCAAAATGTGCCTAACGCCATATATATGCATATATACATATATATGTATATATGTGTATTTATAAATATATATATGCATATATAAATATGTCTAAATATATAAATATTTATATATATACACATGTATATATATATATATATGCATATAGATATTTATATATATATTTTACATATAATATATATATATATATATTATATGCATATATATGTATAAATATATATGCATATATATGTATTAAATACATATATATATACATATATAAATATATATATATATATTTATGTGTGTGTGTGTATATATATGTTATATTAATGTTATGAACCCAAACACGAGAGCGTTAGATGTTCAGACGTCCTCAACAAGTATGAAGCAGGACTCGTGGGATAGATCTTCATGGGATGAAGGACATGATAACTGTTTCCACGGAGTAAAATACAGAGATAAGCCCGCCTCGCTAAGCCCCGCCCTCTAAGGCCCGTGTGAAAAAGCCACAAATGGTCACGCAGTAAGCGAATATTCGCTCGCTTCTGGCGTGAACGCTGCCAGAAAGTTGATGTTCTCAGTATGGTTTTAAACGGATTTACATGAAGAATCAAAATGAAACGAGACTCAAATGTTCCATCTTGTTTTATCATTGAAGAAGTCGTGATTGCAACCCCGTTCAGCTAAATGCAGAACATGGAGAGCTTCACCGGACGGGACAGGCCTTCAGAGGGGTTGTTTACATGTTTCCATGATGTCTGACACAGGTTATTCTGCCTAGCGACTCGTTGGTGTGTGTTGTTGTGTGTGACTGAGCAGCGACACACAGACCGCAGTCTGTTTTTAATCTGCTGTCCCACTTCCTCCAGGTCCTTAAACCAGCCTCTTGTCTCAGGTTTACAACGCATTCAGAGAAACTGTGTCACGTTACAGCCGCTGAATAACCCAGATACTCCACCCGTGTGTGTGAATGGATTTGTAAAGGAGGTGTGTGTGTGTGTGTGTGTGTGTGTGTGTTAAATGCTGATAATACTCTCTGATGGCTGCAGGTTTGTGAAAACTGCAGTGAGCTAAAAAGGTACACCATGTGACATGCTCATTGTGTAAAGTAGTGAAGATGTTTCCCAGCTAAGCTCACACACACACACACACACACACACACACACACACACACACACAGACAGACAACATGGTCTGATAAATCCTACCCAGCGTGACCCCGGCTATAAAGGAGCCTCTTGTTTTATTTAATGTCCAACACCGTGTTTATTGGCAGTGCACAGAAAGAGAGTCTGGTCCACAACAACCTGTTTGTGTCTGTGTGTGTGTGTGTGTGTGTGTGTGTGTGTGTGTGTGTGTGTCGCTCTACATGGACATTGCACACTGTCATAGCGCTCGGCTTTCAAACATTTCTTAGCTAAATGACACGGTTGACTCAGCCAACCCATCCCCTCTCTCTGTCTCTCTCTCTCTCCTACTCTGTGTTTATCTCCCTCTCTCTCTCTCTCTGTCTTCCTTTCTGTGTGTCTCTCTCTCTCTCTCACACTCTGTGTCTTTCTCTCTCTGTCTCTCTCCTCTTCCTCTGTCTCTCTCCTCCCTCTCTCTCTGTTTCCCTCTCTCCCCTTCCCATCTCTTTTGTCCTGCCCTGCGCAGGCCTCTCCTGTTGCCTAGGTAACAGTCCCATTGTGCTGGTAACAAAGGGCGCTGAGGCTTTCTTGTCTCTCGGGAGGTGGTCCCTCCGCCTCGACTCCTGATCTCCTCCTCCTCCTCCTCCCTGGTGATGCTTCACTCGTCGCCATGGCGCTGAGCTTGGAAATGTGGAGAATTGGAATGGCAGTGGAGGAAAAGAGAGGATGAAGGAGCGGGGGAGATAAAATGCTCGGGAGGGGGGGATGATAGGAAGAGAGGTGACCGTGAGGTATTCCTAAAAGAGCGACAGACCACGGGTCTTCTTTGTCAGCAGACTGCGCCTCCATGAACACATCATTACTCCCTCCTGCGTCCTCATTGGTCAAGGCCATATTAATATTTCATACTGTTGATGCAAAACATGCTGCGAATATTCATGGAGGTGAAACGGAGGTCGAGGCTGCTCCCTTCTTCAAAGGCTCTGGAGATGAGAGAGTTCAGCACATTGAGTTGCATGCTGACGTAAAGAGACTGATACTGATATTCAGACCCTCAGTCCAGGTTGGGAAAGGTTTCAGTATTTAGTATTATTTATATATATATATATATATATATTTGTAAAATTATTTTATATGTATAAAATATATATATATATATTTTATACATATATATAAAATAATTTATATATATATACAATATAATATATATATACAGTATATAAAAGATATATAAAAAAATATATCTATATATACATGTATATATATATTGAGCTGCATGCTGACGTAAAGAGACTCACATGAGACCACAACAGACCCAGTGAGACCCACATGAGACCACAACAGACCCAGTGAGACTCACATGAGACCACAACAGACCCATATGAGACCACAACAGACCTAGTGAGACTCACATGAGACCACAACAGACCTAGTGAGACTCACATGAGACCACAACAGACCCAGTGAGACTCACATGAGACCACAACAGACCCACATGAGACCACAACAGACCTAGTGAGACTCACATGAGACCACAACAGACCCAGTGAGACTCACATGAGACTACAACAGACTCACATGAGACCACAACAGACCCAGTGAGACTCACATGAGACCACAACAGACCCAGTGAGACTCACATGAGACCACAACAGACTCAGTGAGACAACAGACCGATTATTAATACGAGAGTGCATTATTAAATTGTCCTTAAAAGGCGTTCTCGGCTGGTTTTCCACATGTTGGGTCTCCACATAAAACCTGAGGATCCCACCCTGAGCTCCAGAGGTCGGCTTAGAGGTCGGTCTCCTGGGGTCAGTCTGTGTTTTATTGTTCATCGTCTGCGTTTTGGAGACCATCTGCTGCACTTCACTGTGCCCGCTTTGATGGAGGGATGATAGAGCGGCAATCCTGGGTTATGTAACTCGCGTTGGGAAAAGATGCTCCCACCTCTCATTTCATTTCAATTGATTTTGTAAACCCCAAAATCTGAATAAAGTTCCTCAGACGGCTCTCCAATCCGTCCACGTACGACATCCCTGACCTTTGACCTCACATCGGATCAGGAACAACTCCCAAGAATTAGAAGAAAACTACCTTTCCCGGTTCTCGTGTCTCCTCGCCGTCTCCATCTCCTCACCCTCTGGACGTTGTTTATCTTCCTGAAGGATTCTTTGAAGACGATGTGTTCGATGTCCCCGTGTAAACCAGATGGACGCTGGTGGTTCGGGGTGAAGCGTTTCCTCTCTGAGGAGATCCCAGTCTGCGGTTCAGTGAACCGAGAGGCCTTCTGGTCTGGACGGTGTTCACTCCGATTGGTCACGGAGACACGATTAAGTCTCTCTCAGAGCTCGGAGGCGGCGGTCGGGTTCAAGCGAAGCCCGATCGGGTTCCGCATAACCCGACTCCGCTGGGCTCTTGTTCTCCAGATCCAGCTCCTGGGAGAATCCAAAGCTCATAAGACGCCGAGTGCAGCCAACAGAGAATCGACAGTTGATTTTAAAGGGGATTAGGTGGTGTGAATAGCCGTGGTAATGATGATGAATGCCCCGCGCCGTGGAGGAACGGGGACTTGGACCCGGACCAGCGCCTGCCGCGCTTGCACTTTTTTTTGTCTGAACCCCCTGAAGTGGTTGTCTTTTCTGAATCCCCCCTTTTTTTCCTCGCTTCTCAAGGGCTTTTAAAGGTTTTTTTCTGTTTTTGTTGGGAAAGCGAGCGCAATTTGTCACAATCTGGTTAGAAAACCTTCTCGGTGTTTTATTTTCTCGGGTTTCGGGACCTCTCGCCGCGTGGAAACGCTCCCTGGAGCGTCGTCTCCGCGGGGCGTTCAGCGAGGCGTTTGAGGAACAAGCGTCGGACCCCATTCACACAGGAATGTTATCGTTTTTTAAACATTCAATGACATACTTCCTTGACACCCTCTGCGTCCTCAGCCGCGACCGCTCGGTGACCTCGCGGCCAAAGTGGGACGGCGGCTTCGTGACTGAGAAATATTCTGTGTATATTCTAATTTGTATTCACGGCGATACTGTGGGAGATGAGCGACAGCGTGGAGGATTTGACTGGCGTCCAAAAAAGAAGAAGAAGCATCGGGGCGAGAAGAAGCCGTTCTCAGGAGATGGCCGCTCACGGTAGTGCGGCGCGGCGTGGGCTCGTCCCGGGGAGTCGCTGGGAGGATGTCAGGGCGGCTTCCTTTAGCACGGTCGCTTGATGACACTCGGCTTTCAGTGACGGAAGATATTGTTCTTTTGTCTTCGGAGGAATACGGATTCTAAAGCTGCGTTCACATCTAAAGAGTTGCGAATTGTTGCCGTGAGTAGATCCCGGGAGCAAAGTCAACGTACAGACGCGAGTGGTTGCGATAGGTGCGAATTGTCGCCGGGCGCCGTTTGTACGCGAATTGCGAGTTGCGAAAGCCAAAAATGTGCCTAACGCCAAGTATATATGCATATATACATATATATGTATATATATGTGTATTTATAAATATATATATGCATATATAAATATGTCTAAATATATAAATATTTATATATATACACATGTGTATATATATATATATATGCATATATAGATATTTATATATATATTTGTATATATAATATATATATATGCATATATTATATGCATATATATGTATAAATATATATGTATATATATGTATACATATATATGTATATATACATATATATAAATATGTATATATATATATTTATGTGTGTGTGTGTGTATATATATGTTATATTAATGTTATGAACCCAAACACGAGGGCGTTAGATGTTCAGACGTCCTCAACAAGTATGAAGCAGAACTCGTGGGTTAGATCTTCATGGCGGATGAAGGACATGATAACTGTTTCCACGGAGTAAAATACAGAGATAAGCCCCGCCCTCGCTAAGCCCCGCCCCTCTAAGGCCCGTGTGAAGCGTAAAGCCACAAATGGTCACGCGAGTAAAGCGAATATTCGCTTCACGCTTCTGGCGTGAACGCGGCTGCAGAAAGTTGATGTTCTCAGTATGGTTTGCGAAACGGATTTACATGAAGAATCAAAATGAAACGCAGACTCAAATGTTCCATCTTGTTTTATCATTGAAGAAGTCGCATTGCAACCCCGTTCAGCTAAATGCAGAACATGGAGAGCTTCACCGGACGGGACAGGCCTTCAGAGGGGTTGTTTACATGTTTCCATGATGTCTGACACAGGTTATTCTGCCTAGCGACTCGTTGGTGTGTGTTGTTGTGTGTGACTGAGCAGCGACACACAGACCGCAGTCTGTTTTTAATCTGCTGTCCCACTTCCTCCAGGTCCTTAAACCAGCCTCTTGTCTCAGGTTTACAACGTATTCAGAGAAACTGTGTCACGTTACAGCCGCTGAATAACCCAGATACTCCACCCGTGTGTGTGAATGGATTTGTAAAGGAGGTGTGTGTGTGTGTGTGTGTGTGTGTGTGTGTGTTAAATGCTGATAATACTCTCTGATGGCTGCAGGTTTGTGAAAACTGCAGTGAGCTAAAAAGGTACACCATGTGACATGCTCATTGTGTAAAGTAGTGAAGATGTTTCCCAGCTAAGCTCACACACACACACACACACACACACACACACACAGACAGACAACATGGTCTGATAAATCCTACCCAGCGTGACCCCGGCTATAAAGGAGCCTCTTGTTTTATTTAATGTCCAACACCGTGTTTATTGGCAGTGCACAGAAAGAGAGTCTGGTCCACAACAACCTGTTTGTGTCTGTGTGTGTGTGTGTGTGTGTGTGTGTGTGTGTGTGTGTGTCGCTCTACATGGACATTGCACACTGTCATAGCGCTCGGCTTTCAAACATTTCTTAGCGCTAAATGACACGGTTGACTCAGCCAACCCATCCCCTCTCTCTCTGTCTCTCTCTCTCTCCTACTCTGTGTTTATCTCCCTCTCTCTCTCTCTCTGTCTTCCTTTCTGTGTGTCTCTCTCTCTCTCTCACACTCTGTGTCTTTCTCTCTCTGTCTCTCTCTCCTCTTTCCCTCTGTCTCTCTCCTCCCTCTCTCTCTGTTTCCCTCTCTCTCCCCCCCTTCCCATCTCTTTTGTCCTGCCCCTGCGCAGGCCTCTCCCGTTGCCTAGGTAACAGTCCCATTGTGCTGGTAACAAAGGGCGCTGAGGCTTTCTTGTCTCTCGGGAGGTGGTCCCCTCCGCCCCGCACCCTGACCTCCTCCTCCTCCTCCTCCCTGGTGATGCTTCACTCGTCGCCATGGCGCTGAGCTTGGAAATGTGGAGAATTGGAATGGCAGTGGAGGAAAAGAGAGGATGAAGGAGCGGGGGAGATAAAATGCTCGGGAGGGGGGGATGATAGGAAGAGAGGTGACCGTGAGGTATTCCTAAAAGAGCGACAGACCACGGGTCTTCTTTGTCAGCAGACTGCGCCTCCATGAACACATCATTACTCCCTCCTGCGTCCTCATTGGTCAAGGCCATATTAATATTTCATACTGTTGATGCAAAACATGCTGCGAATATTCATGGAGGTGAAACGGAGGTCGAGGCTGCTCCCTTCTTCAAAGGCTCTGGAGATGAGAGAGTTCAGCACATTGAGTTGCATGCTGACGTAAAGAGACTGATACTGATATTCAGACCCTCAGTCCAGGTTGGGAAAGGTTTCAGTATTTAGTATTATTTATATATATATATATATATATATTTGTAAAATTATTTTATATGTATAAAATATGTATAAAATATGTATAGTCTGATCCCTCACTAACCAGCCTGATCCCTCACTAACCAGTCTGATCCCTCACTAACCAGCCTGATCCCTCACTAACCAGCCTGATCCCTCACTAACCAGTCAGGCGCATGCAGTTCTTCTCCACCCGCCAACACACTTGCCTCATTTGCATATTAACAACTCGGCCACAGACGCTTCCTGCTCTCCCGCCTCTTTGGCTCCGGTTTGTAGGCGCGAGGCCTTTATGCTGCCGGTGTGTGTGTGTGTGTGTGTGTGTGAGTGGAAATAATATACTTCCATCAGTACTGTGTGTGTGTGTGTGTGTGTGTGTGAGAGTTGTACGTGCGTTGCCGCAGTGTGTCAGTCAGCCACAGCGTGGTCCTCCCTATAACACAAAGGTCCTGTCAGTGTGTGTGTGTGTGTGTGTTGGGGGCCCAGCTTGTTGGGCTCCTGTCTGAGAGATGGAGGGATGGAGGAGGGGGTGATGGAGGAGGGGGGGCCTCATATGGGGGTGGAGGGGATTATTATTAGGAGGCCAGAGTTGTGTTTTGGGGCTCATCTCCAGAAAGTGTCCGAGTCGTGCTCCACTGATCCCTTTGTGCCTCTCGAGGAGGAGGAGGAGGAGGAGGAGGAGGGGGGGCAGCAATGTTAAACTTCATCAACTGTTTAAAAGAAAAAGGAGTTTTATATTATGTTCAGTTTCTTTAGCATGTACAACATGTGATGCACTGACTCCTCCCCCCAGCCGTTCCACCCCCTGGTGAACCTGCGCTGCTCCCCGGAGCTCCGCGGCTTCCTGTGCGCGCTCTACGCTCCGGTGTGCACCGAGTACGGCCGCGTGGCGCTGCCCTGCCGCCGCCTCTGCCTGCGCGCCAAGAGCGACTGCTACAAGCTCATGGACATGTTCGGGGTCAGCTGGCCGCAGGAGATGGACTGCAACAGGTGGGTGACGCCGCCTCTGGGGGGCGGAGCCACAACTCCGATGTCAGATTATCGATGGAGTCAGCGAAGTGACACACTGACCCGTCAGTGACCGACCAAAGGGGGAGGGGCTCCGTGGGGGATTTATGATGCGACCGGAACGAGGAGATTATTTCACTTTGATAAAGCGTTGCAGTAGCAGGTTCTATGGTCGTGGAAAACCTGGAAAAGTCCTGGAAAAGTCCTGGAATTTCCGGGAAATTGTTATTTCAAGGCCTGGAAAAGTCCTTGAAAAAAATGTAATCCTAAAAGTTGTATGTTAATGTTTATTTACGCTGAGTTTTAAATAATTAATATGCTTTTAAAAGAAAGACGCTTAAAAATATAGGTCGGCATATGCTCTCATACAGTGAACACACCTGAACTGAAAAGTTTGGTCGCCATAGCAACAGTAGTTTAGGGATATTCCACTATGCCAGGGAAGTGTAGATGTAACTTTTCCTCATTATTCGTGGACTTTTGGTTAAAAGTCATCAGGGTTCGGACGGTCTTGGAAAACCTGGAATAGTCATGGAATCTTAAAATGGTTCCGTGTTATATTCATATCGTGCATTTACGCTTTAAGTTTGAATTAATATGCTTTTAAAAGAATGACGCTCTAAATATAAGCCGGCATTTACGCTGAGTTTAAAATAATTAATATGTTTTTAAAAGAAAGACGCCTTTAAAATATAAGCTGGCGTTCTCGCGGCGCACGTTGTTATTGTTTCCGCGCTACAAGTGAACGCACCGTCACTGAAATGTTTGGTCGCCATAGCAACAGCAGCTCCACGGTCGCGTGTTAACACCGAGATTTCACAAAATGTTTGATCGTTGTAAATCTGGTTGACAGTCCTGGACCCCGATTGGTCCCCGTGGGTCTGACCCCTGATTGGCCCGTGAAGTCGGCCTCTGGTTTCTCGTCGCGTGGAGCATGAACGCAGCGAGCCGTCGAGTAACGCGGCCCCTCCCCCTCCTCAGGTTCCCGGACTGTGACGAGCCCTACCCCCGACCCGTGGACCTCCTGTCCGGCTCGGCGGCGCCGGACTCCCCCGTCTCCGTCCAGCGGGACTACGGCTTCTGGTGCCCCCGGGAGCTGAAGATGGACCCCGAGCTGGGCTACTCCTTCATGGGGGTCCGCGACTGCTCGCCGCCCTGCGCCAACATGTACTTCACGCGCGAGGAGCTGCGCTTCGCCCGCTACTTCATCGGGGTGGTGGCCATCGTCTGCCTGTCCGCCACCCTCTTCACCTTCCTCACCTTCCTCATCGACGTGTCGCGCTTCCGCTACCCGGAGCGGCCCATCATCTTCTACGCCGTGTGCTACATGATGGTGTCGCTGGTGTTCTTCCTGGGCTTCCTGCTGGAGGACACGGTGGCCTGCAACGCGCCGAGCGCCGGGGGGTTCAGGGCCTCCACGGTGACCCAGGGCTCCCACAACAAAGTGGGTACCTCGGTTTAGTTTGCAGGGTTCGTACGGACGTGGAAAACCTGGAGGAGTCCTGGAATGTTTTTTTTCCAGGCCTGAAAAAGTCCTTTAAAAAAGTGTTGGGGGAAAAGTCATGGAAATGTGTTCATTTATGCTGAGTTTGAAATAATTAATATACTTTTAAAAGAAAAACTTTCAAAATATAGGTCGGCATACGCTCTCATACGATTATGGAAAACCTGGAAGAGTCATGGAATGTTTGTAATGGTTTTTGAGAAAAGTCCAGGAAATGTGTTCATTTACGCTGAGTTTAAATAATTAATATGCTTTTAAAAAAAAGACGCTTACAAATATAGGTCGGCATACGCTCTCATAAGAGTGAACACACCTGAACTGAAAAGTTTGGTCGCCATAGCAACAGTAGTTTAGGGATAGTCCACTATGCCAGGGAAGTGTAGATGTAACTTTCACTCATTATTCGTGGACTTTTGGTTAAAAGTCATCAGGGTTCGGACGGTCTTGGAAAACCTGGAATAGTCATGGAATCTTAAAATGGTTCAGTGTTATATTCATATCGTGCATTTACGCTTTAAGTTTGAATTAATATGCTTTTAAAAGAATGACGCTCTAAATATAAGCCGGCATTTACGCTGAGTTTAAAATAATTAATATGCTTTTAAAAGAAAAACCTTCAAAATATAAGCCGGTACATGCTCTCATTGCCATAGCAACAGTATTTTAAGGATAGTCCACTATGCCAGGGAAGAAAGACGCTCAAAATCTAAACCGGTGTTCTCTCTCATACGAGTGAAGACGCCTGAACTGAAAAGTGTGGTTGCCATAGCAACAGCAGTTTAGGGAAGTGTAGATGTAACCATTATCCATTATTACTGGAGTTTTGGTTTAAAGTCGTGGAAAAGTCATCCGGGTTCGTACGGTCATGGAAAACCTGGAATAGTCATGGAATCTTAAAAGTTATTTTTTCCAGGCCTGGAAAAGTCCTGGAAACTTGTTATATTCATATCGTGCATTTACGCTTTACTTTTTAATTAATATTCTTTTAAAAGAAAGACGCTCTAAATATAAACAGGCATACGGCAAAGCACACATTTTCCGTGCCGCAAGTGAACGCACCGCAACTGAAAAGACATAAATGTTTATTCTTTGAATCAAACTATTGACTCTCATTCATTTGTGTCATTTAAGGTTTTATACTGTTTTCTCTTGTTAGATTAAATACAACATTTTATCACTTTTTTGTGTTTATGCTGAGATTTCACCAAATGTTTGGTCATGTAAATCTGGTTTGAAGTCCTGGACACCCATTGGTCCCCGTGGATGAACCTGATATGGGTACTGACCCCCCCCCCCCTCTCTCCTCCAGGCCTGCACCCTCCTCTTCATGGTGCTGTACTTCTTCACCATGGCCGGCAGCGCGTGGTGGGTCGTCCTCACCATCACCTGGTTCCTGGCGGCCGTCCCCAAGTGGGGCAGCGAGGCCATCGAGAAGAAGGCGCTCCTGTTCCACGCCGGCGCCTGGGGGATCCCCGGGGTGCTGACGGTCGCCCTGCTCGCCATGAACCAGATCGAGGGCGACAGCGTGAGCGGCGTCTGCTTCGTGGGCCTCTACGACCTCACGGCGCTGCGCTGGTTCCTGCTGGCGCCGCTGGGCCTGGACGTCGTGGTGAGGAAACCTCTTCTTCACTGCCGGGCCGACAACCTGGTTATTTACAGGCCTGGAGAAGTCCTTTAAACAAAAAGGTTTAGCCCAAACGTTTTGGAAAAGTTATGTAAATTTGATACATTTATGTTTTAGAAAGAAAGACGTTCATAATGTAAACAGACTAGCGGCGCATGATTTTATTTGACTCCTCCCACTAGCTCCATCCATTGACTCCTCCCACTAGCTCCTCCCACTTACTCCTTCCATTGATTCCTCCCACTGGCTCCTCCTATTGACTCCTCTCAATAGCTCCTCCCACCCATTGGCTCCACCCACTGTCTCCTCCAATTGACTCCTCCCACTAGCTCCATCCATTGACTCCTCCCACTAGCTCCTCCCATTGGCTCCACCCACTGACTTTTCCGACTGACTCCACCCACTGGCTCTTCCCACTGACTCCTTCCACTTACTCCTCCCACTTACTTTCCCCCCTGGCTCCTCCCACTGGCTCCCCCCACTTACTTCTCCCACTGGCTCCTCCCACTGACTCCTCCCACTAACTCCTCCCCCTGGCTCCTCCCAGGTCGGCATGGCTCTGCTGCTGGCGGGCATCACGGCCCTGAACCGGGTCCGCGTGGAGATCCCGCTGGAGAAGGAGAACCAGGAGAAGCTCGTGAAGTTCATGATCCGCATCGCCGTGTTCTCGGCGCTGTCCCTGCTCCCCCTGCTGGCCGTGCTGGGCTGCTACCTGTACGAGAACAGCCACCGCGCCGCCTGGGAGACCACCTGGGTCCAGGAGAGGTGCCGGGACTACCACATCCCCTGCCCCTACCAGGTACCCCCCCCACAGCGATGACATCACCGCTATGTTCAGGGAACAAGACACAGAATGTTGTCCCTGCAGGATGAGGACCAGGGTTTCTATTTCTTTGTTCGTCTGATAACAGCCGAGTCGGCACATCAGTGTGTCTGTACACATGATGCACATCTGGGGCTCGGAGGCAGCGGCTGCCAGATGTGTTTACACACAGAGACATGAGAGATGCAATGCACACACACACACACACACACACACACCAGACAAAGTAGCTTCAGAGCTGCATGAGCCTGCAGCATCAACACCCACCTCCTCTCTCTCTCATGATGCTATAGAGCTGTGGGGGGCGATCGATGAGCATTGTGTCAGATCAGAGTGGTGCTCTTAATCCGTCACGTAAACACTGCATTGTGTGTGTGTGTGTGTGTGTTTGGGCTGGAGAGGTCAGGGGTCACACTGCTCCATCACATACAACGGAGCTCTGATGCCTCCAGCTGCAACCACACAACGTTTCAGCAGTTTCCTTCCTCCCCCCAACCCTGCTGTGTTCATATGAACACACACACACACACGTACACACAATGTCAGTAACGTGCATCAGCGGATAGCTCCGACTCAAAGTGCCTCGCTATATTTATCTTAAAAGCCTTCCCTGAGGCTCAGACCTCTGCTGAACAGCTCCAACACACACACACACACACACACACAGGTGATGGACTCGAGCTCCATAGAGTAGAAGAGCTGTAACGAGGATGAGGAGTGGATCTGTGGGCTGCTGGCCTCAGGGCCCTCATCATGAGACCTGTGTGTGTGTGTGTGTGTGTGTGTTTACATTCGAGCCTTACTGCAGTTCCTGCTCCTCATCTTCAGTTCCCCCCGTCCTTCACCCTGAGCTGTCAGATCATCCATTTTATTCTAATACCGCAGAACACCGTGTCTAGAAGTAGAACACAACGTAGAACTAGAAGTAGGACTAGCGTGTGTGATGTGTAAGCGCCCCCTGACCCCTGACCCCCCCAGGTGGAGGCGAGCAGCCGGCCCGACCTGGCCGTGTTCCTGGTGAAGTACGTGATGATGCTGGTGGTCGGGATCCCGTCGGTGTTCTGGATCGGCAGCAAGAAGACGTGCAAGGAATGGGCCGGGTTCCTCCAGGGCCACAGACACAAGGAGTATGGACGAGTACACACAGTACACAACTAGTACACATTACTACAGCAAAGTGTGTGTGTGGCCCGTCTCTGCCTCCCCCTCCCCCTCCCTCCTGCAGTGCGATGGTCAACAAGAGCCGCCCGGTGCTCCAGGAGCCCGACTTCGCCCATCTGCTGCTCCGGGACCCCACCCTGCCCGTGGTGAGGAAGTCTCGGGGCACCTCCACCCAGGGCACCTCCACCCAGGGCACCTCCACCCGCGCCTCCTCCACCCACCTGGCCATGTTGGACGAGCCGCCCAGCGCCAGCACCAGCCGGGCCGGCTCGGTCCGCAGCGCGCGCTCCAAGATGAGCAGCTTCCACGGCAGCCTGCGGCGGCCCCGGGACGACAGGTGGGTCCACAGAACCAGGTCTGATGGGGTCCGGTCCCACAGAACCAGGTCTGATGGGGTCCGGTCCCACAGAACCAGGTCTGATGGGGTCCGGTCCCACAGAACCAGGTCTGATGGGGTCCGGTCCCACAGAACCAGGTCTGATGGGGTCCGTCCCCACAGAACCGGGCCTGACGCCGTCTCTCTGTCTCAGGTACACGGCCTCCTCCAGTTTCCGGGCCGCAGACGACCGGCCGCTGTACGGCAGCTCGTCTCGCCTCCACGACCCGCCGACCCGGCGCGGCAGCACCGGCCAGCTGGACGGCTCGGTCCAGTCGCGGCACAGCAGCACCAGAGACCTCGCCGGCACCGCCCACGGGAACGGGATCCACCGGGTCCGGGAGCAGGACGGCGGCACCGCCTGAAGAGGAGACTCCTCTTCCTCTTTCGCAGAGGAGCGACCCGACGGCGTCGCGCCGCCTGACCCAGAACAATGTTTACAGAACTCAGCGATGGGTCGTCTGGTCCTGATGAGGCCCGTGGACCTGGAGCCAGTAGAGCACGTGGACCAGGAGAGACGGGGACACTAAGCTCCGCCCCCTTCTAGGCTGCTCGTTAGCACTTGGTCGGCTTGTTTTTTTATTTTCTGGCTACATTTTAAACATCTCAACCTGCTGAAAACGGATTTATTCACACCGGATGTGAAACTTCAC
Organism: Pseudoliparis swirei; assembly: GCF_029220125.1. Lineage (NCBI taxonomy): Eukaryota > Metazoa > Chordata > Actinopteri > Perciformes > Liparidae > Pseudoliparis > Pseudoliparis swirei. Next base: position 21,735,031 of record NC_079399.1, on the reverse strand, counting down.
TTGAAGAGAAGGATAGAAGAAGAGACGCTGAATGACTCCTGAACTTCACAGCGTGTCGTTTAAACGCTGCCTTATGACTGTTAGAGCGCTAAGCTCATGCTGCCTCAGAGGTCAGAGGTCACTCCTTTACCTGGTAGTGTGTGTAGCTCCTGTAACTGTAGACTCTTGTAATAAAGTGTTTAAGGACCACACAGACACGGTGCATTTGTAACAGCTCTCCGCTTTATTGAAATACATCGGAGTCGGGTTAATATGATGTTCTCCACCGCGTGGCAGCCAGTTCCATACATTATTTTTTGTCTTGACCTTTACACCTTAAATATTTTTTTGTGCAAAAAAGATCCTACACCTCCTGTAGTGGGTTATCCTCAGTAAAACGCCCAAAACCGTTCAAAAAAGGAGCAAGAAAAACAAACCGGGAAACAAGATGATTACATCTAGAACATGCAAAACTGTACAAATTATTACAAAGCAATCCTAGAAAAAACACAAGTGTAGTAATATGATATGAAAGCACAAATAATAGAGACGCTCCGGTGGATAGACCTCACTGAAATGCAAAGGCGGGTGAATTATTTTGTATTATTTTCTTCCCACGGCGACCTCAGCCGTCACACACCTGAACCGCCTCATCTTCCTCATCTTCCTCACTCACTCCATCAAACACTCGAATGAAAAGAATTCATTGGTTCGGACATTTCCTGAGTTTCTCCTCCTTAAACTGGCATGTCGGGTCACTTCTGTACAATAATGGCCAATAATAAAATACCTGGCGGCGGCGGCGGCAGCAGCAGCCCCCCCCCCCCCCAATACATTCTACAGGAGCTCCAGCAGGAGCTCGGGGGTCACTAGCGTTAAAAGAGGAGCTCGCTTGTGAAACCAGCGGCGTCACACGGAGGAGGTCGTCTCTGCCTAAAAAATGGAATACTTAAATAAAAAGTGAACTTGGAATGAGCTTTTGTTTTCTAAAGCGTAGGAATCGGCAGGAATGAGCGGCGACGTAGGAGGGGGAGGGGGAGGGGCACAGAGGGAACTGGTTCTCCTGCCGCTCCTTCAGTCACACGGGGCTCACTGTTGTGTACATTCTCATTGTAGTGTGTATTTCTCATTGTAGTGTGTATTTGTGTGCGTTTGAATCGATCTCACAGCGCCACAGGCTCCGCCTCCATTTTTGGTTAAATCAAGCTCCTCCCATCCAGGTCCCACAGCCCCTAAAACTAACTGATCACATGACGACGGTCAGAGGAGGCGCAGGACAGCGGCTGTGTGTGTGTGTGGCGAGGTTTCTTCAGTCAAACACAAAGTGGGGAAAAAGGAACAAAAAGCACATAAAATATAAAACAAACTAATCTAAAATCTATCGGAAAAAAAAGAAAAAGAAACCGTTTAAAAAGTTATTTGTGTGCGACGACGAGCCCAAAATCACTCGGAAGAAACGACTCGGGGGTCAGAGGGAAAGCTGGCGATAGTTTGTTTCCTTTTCATATATTACTCTCTTCTATATGTACATTATTGCCGGACCAATGAGGAGAGAGGAGCTGTGGCGATGTCATCGTCACGCCGCTTGTTGACGGTCAAAATAAACGATAAAAAATGATAAAGTTGCTGCACTTATAAGATCGGGAGGAAAACAACTCAAATCTTTGCTCTCTTTGCTTCTGTTGACGTTTTCAATTGTTGCGGCACCCAAAGAGAAAGAGAGGAAGAGGAGGAGAGGAAGAGGAGGGGTGAAGCTCCACCCGTCTGATGCCAACCTGCCTTTCCTCGTCGAAGATTGATAAATAAATTAAAATATAGTCCCCGATAACCCAAACGCTCCTTATGTACAGCATCAAACGTCTCTGGATCCTCTCGTTGCATTGTGGGGGGGGGGGGGGGGGGCGGAGCTTCTCTTCATCACCAGCCCGCTCTGAATGTGAAACGCATGCACACACAGCGTCCCACACACACACACACACACACACACACACACCGTGTACACCCCCAGCTCCGCCCCCGTCATGGAGGTTGTAAGTGTTTGTCGAGAGGTGCAGTCCTCTGGGCAGGGGGGGGGGGGGGATGAGAGGCGGAGGAGAGAGAGAGGGGGGGTTGAGTCCTGTGCGGGGGGGCGGGGGGGGGGCTCATGTGTCCCAGCCCATGCGCTCTGTGCTCTCCAGGGACAGGGACTTGGCCTTGTGGGGCGAGGCCGGGCTGGGAGGGCTGCTGAAGGTGGAGCTGTTGGAGGCCGTGGAGTGACGTGGCGAGTCTGAATCCTGGAGGAGGAGGAGAGGAATGAAGAGAGAGGGAGGGAGGGAGAAAAGAGCAGAGATCAGAGGATGGAAGCAGCAGACTGTTTCTACAGAAGGAGCTGCTGGTTCTGAGGAGACCTCTAGGGGGGAGGGGGGCTCTAGAGGGAGGGGGGCTCGAGGGGGAGGGGGGCTCTAGAGGGGCTCCTGCTCTGGGTGAACATGCGTGTTCCTTCTCCCTGTGAAATGAAGAGGCAGATTGAAAGACTTCCTCTTCATCAGCACATGCAGGGGGGGGGCTCATGTGAGGACCCGCCCCCCCCCCTCCAGACAAAGAGGGTCCCGCATGCCCGTCCTCAGGTTGGGGGTCTCAGAGAGCTCAGGTGTTCCTCACACGTCCACCAGGGGGCGCTCTCTCACGCTCTCCACACTCAGCCTCGGCTCCTCGGTCCGGTGGACGCTGACATGCGGCGGCGGCGTTGCATCATTTACAGAAACAAAGGACGCAGGCGAGGACTGATGAGCATGTGACGAGGGGGCGGGGCTGAAATGGTGCCGCGGGAGCTGTGGCAGGGGGCGGAGCCTAACGCGTGACAGAGGACATGACCGCATGTTCTGCGTGTTCTGCGTGTGTTCTGTATGTTCTGTGTGTTCTGTGTATGTTCTGCATGTGTTCTGCGTGTGTTCTGCATGCTCCGTGCTCCGTGCTCGCCGTGGCGTGTTGACATTACCTTCATCTTACTAAGGAGGGTCCTTAAAGCCCTTTTCAGATCGGGGGTCTTCTCCGACGGTGAGACCGCCTGCCACTGCAGAGGAGATTCACAACTCAGGGCCCACAGACAACATGCTGGGGGGGGGGGGGGCACATCTGAGTGAGGGTGAAGGGAGGCGTCCATGAGGATGGGTGGGTGGGTGGTAGATGTTGTATTTATCGTTGGAAATAGATAAACAAGAAGCAGCTCAGGGAGAATGAGGGGGGGGGGGTTATGGGGGGGGGGTTCTAACGCCATCTCTGACTCAATTTACATTTCTGGAGTTACAAAATGGCCTCACGCTGCTACTATGAGAAACTTTATCTCCCTTCAGTTCCGCTGAGAGTCACTAGAGGGAGAAAAGCTGCGTTCACTATGACATCACAGGGGGCTGGCCAATGGGATGAGGTGGGCGGGGCTTGTGACGGATGGGACGGAGGAACCGCGGCTTCTACGATGGCATCGGCATGGAGACGATCACGATGGAGGCCGATGCGGTTCGGTGGGACGGCGGCGGTGCGTTCACTGACCTCTCGGTCAAACTGGGAGAGCGGAGCGTCGCCGCAGTCCACGCCTCCGCCGGAGGACAGCGAGCTCTCGGAGGGCGAGGTCACGGTCTGCCGCTTGGACCCGTAGCTGCTGCCGGACAGCTCTCGGCGCAGGGCGCTGCCGTTCTGGGAGGCGGAGCCTGGGCGGAGAGGACGGAGGAAGACTCGAGTGAGAGGGTCCACGCCTCGGGGGGGCGGGCGGGCGGCGCCGACGCGGTTCTGGGCGCGGGCGGTCGGGTTCTGCGGTTACTCACGTATGCCCAGTCCGCTGCTGGCGCTCATGGAGCGGCCCGGCTCGCCGCGGTTCTTGGTGATGGAGGGGATGCTGACGGAGCCGCTGAAGCCGGCGCGGCTCTCCTGAACACGGACGTTCTGGTTTTCACACGCACAAAACACACAACACAGAGTGCAGTGCAGGGAGAGCGGTGAGGATGAGGAGGAGGAGGAGGAGGAGGCACATGGGCGCGCGTGATTGGCCACGAGGGGCAACGCACGGCCGGGCGCGGGGGGGGGGGGGGCAAGATGGACGCTGAAGGATGAAGGACCATGAGGGGGCGGAGCTTCATCGTGTGACTCCACCGCTTCTCGGGTACAGAATCATGTGACTTGTTGCCATGCAACAGTAACATCTTAGGATGTGGAACAGGATGGGGGGGGGTGTAGAGGCAGGTCTACACACACGTCAAACAGGCCCAGTGTGTTTTAATGTGTGTGTCTGTGCGAGTGTGTGAGTGAGAGCCAGTGTGTGTGAGTTTGTGTGAGTGTGCGAGTGTGTGTGAATGAGTGCGAGTGTGAATATGAGTGTGTGAGAGCCAGTGAGTTTGTGTGTGTGAGTTTGTGTGAGTGCTCGAGTGTGTGTGAGTGCGAATGAGTGCCAGTGTGTGAGTTTGAGTGCGCGAGTGTGTGCGAGAGTGAGTGTGTGATTGTGTGCAAGTGTGTGTGTGAGAATGTGTGTGTGTATGCATGCGTGTACCATGGGCAGGTCCTTGAGGATCTGGATCCCGTCCCCCGGCCCCATGTGGGCCACGTGGTTGAAGTTGGTGGGGTTGGAGATCATTTTGTTCCTCATCTCTGGATCTCTCAGCATCTCCCTGGACACACACACACACACAGGTCATTATCCTGTCTCTGCTCCTCAGTGACCAGGCCTTCATGAAGCTGCTCAACAGGCCCGATGAAGACGAGATGACCTTCTACAGGAGGAGAGAGTACCGACCTCCTCTGCTGCAGCCGCTCCTCCTCCGGCACCCTGAAGGAGAAGCGCCTCTTGTTGTTCATGCTGCGCACCATCTGCTTCCTGCTGTCGTCCGATGTCTCCGGGACGACCAGCTCGTCGCCCTCTGGAGGAGCAACGGAGTGATGCAACACTTTAGAGTGGCACGTCTGTCTATCTATATCTATCTAAACATCTATAAATATATATTTTTTTCTTTTCTTTTCTTTTTTCTGGTCTTATACTGTTTTATTTAACTTTATAAATTATTTTATATATATATTCTTTTCGGTTCTTATTCTGTTATATTGACCTTTTCTAATTATTATATATATGATATATATCAAATATATAATAATTACAAAAGTTAAATATAACAGTATAAGAACAGAATATATATATATATAATTTTAAAATATAATAATTAAAAAAGTTCAATATAACAGTATAAGAACAGAATATATATATATATAATTTTAAAATATAATAATTAAAAAAGTTCAATATAACAGTATAAGAACAGAATATATATATATATATATATATAATTTAAAAATATAATAATTTAAAAAGTTCAATATAACAGTATAAGCAAAAAAAATCAAAACAGTTATATGGAATGATCTATTCTTCTACTTCACTAGGTGGCGCCAGAGAGGCCTCTAGGTGTCTATAAATCAGAAGTAGACTATATATTATAATATATATATAGTATAAATATATTAGTGCTGTGAAAAATAACGCGTTAACTCAGTTAATTAAATTACAGGTTTTACTAGTTTGTTTTTATTTACGCATTTAACGCATGCGCAGAATGAGCTTCCAATCCGTCTGTTGTTGGTCGTCTCGAACCAGCAGCATGTCATTCTGTCTCTACGTGTCGCGTTAACACGACTCCTCAGTCTCGCGCGCCGCAGAGCTCGGATGCCGGCGTGTGCACATCGGGACAGAAAAAAAGTCACTAGCACCACCCCCCCCCCCCCCCCCCAACTCTTCTCGGAGCTCTTGCTTGTCTTGAGAGCCCTGTAAATGTATATATGTGATTAATCATGATTAATCCACAGAAACCTGTGATTAACCTGATTAAAAATTGTAATCGTTTCACAGCCCTAAAATATATATACAATATATAAATATATATAATGAGCCGATGAGGGGTTAAACAGTGAGAAAAATATTCTTTATCTAATATATAAATGTATAATATATATATATATATCAGGCATGAAAACGGGTCAGGGGTGAAAAAGCTGAGGAGGATAGGCGCGCGCGGGGGAGGGGAGGGGGGGTGCTGGTGACTTCCACGAACATGGATGTTGGACGTTGTATGATAATCTGTAGGTCCTCCATTCTGACACCAAGTCAGTGATCGGGCCTATAATAATAGTAATATTGTGTATAATATGGTCATTCATGAACCAACTTCCTTTTTTTTTTGGCGTGAACAAGTCTTCAAGTCTTGTGCTCTGCTGAGCCTTGAGTCTGTTCCTCGAGTCTGTTCCTCGAGTCCGTTCCTCGAGTCCGTTCCTCGAGTCCGTCCCTCGAGTCCGTCCCTCGAGTCCGTCCCTCGAGTCCGTCCCTCGAGTCCGTCCCTCGAGTCCGTCCCTCGAGTCCGTCCCTCGAGTCCGTCCCTCGAGTCCGTCCCTCGAGTCCGTCCCTCGAGTCCGTTCCTCGAGTCCGTCCCTCGAGTCCGTCCCTCGAGTCCGTCCCTCGAGTCCGTCCTCGAGTCCGTCCCTCGAGTCCGTCCCTCGAGTCCGTCCCTCGAGTCCGTCCCTCGAGTCCGTCCCTCGAGTCCGTCCCTCGAGTCCGTTCCTCGAGTCCGTTCCTCGAGTCCGTTCCTCGAGTCCGTTCCTCGAGTCCGTTCCTTGAGTCTGTTCCTCGAGTCTGTTCTGCCTCTACCTGGTTGTCACGATCTTCTATACCATAACTGCCATAAATATCATGATACTGATACAATACCATAAAAACAGTATACCATAAATACGAGACTGGTATATTTATCTATAATAGTAATAAATAAAATATCTGTATGGTTCACTTTTTACCAACTTTTTCAACACTTAACGAATGGCAGTAATATTAGTATTAGCCTACAAGATATTAATGAAACTACATGGAGCCATCATTGTGGTATATTGGATTGAGCACTCGGTGCTCGATTGTATTTGACTGTCACCACTACAGAGTTCGGTGATAGTTTGTTCATGCCTGGCAGTTGTGTGTGATTAACCGGCGAGTAAAAGTTCTAACTTGTGCTGCATCCTCGTCTCCGTGCATTTGTATCTAACAGTGATTTAGATAACCCACGTATAGTATACAACTATAACAGTGACTTTATACATAGAGCATAAAGACAACAATCATAGCATTGATGATCCACTATGAGGCCGTTAGTCTCTGACCAGATGATACCGAGTTCATCAGGATGAGCAGCTGGAGAGTTACACAACTTTACAGACTGAACTTAAACATTTCACTTCTGGCATCTTTTTTTATTTTTATTTTTAAAGCCGAAAATTCCGCCACTTAACGCCCCTCGCTGTGAGCGCTGCGCAGACAGCTCGACACGGAGCAGCGCGTGCGCTCTGATCGCTCTTTTAATTAAGTATCGATACTAAAAATATGCTAAAACACATCGCTCTTAACGTACGGGTACTTCGTTAGCATCGCTCCACCGTGCAGCGCGACAGCAGCAGATGTAGCGGCTAACATTCAAGCTAACCTGAACCCCCAAACGCTGAAGACATCTTGACGCTGATTGGCCGAGACGCGACACGTCCCATCAAAGATGTTTTATTGCGAAGAGCACCACTCCACATTTTCTCCGTGTCCCACTCCAATCTCATAAACGCCGGCCGGCCAATTGACACCCCCCCCCTAAACCAAAACAAAAACTCTACGGATCTACACGATTCACGTAAGTCACCTATTTCGGTTTCAAAATGGCAAATTTCGCCGAAAGGTGAGGGATTCTCATGCCTGATATATATTTAATATATAAATATATATAACATACATATATAAATAATATATTTATATATATACACTATATATAATATATAAATATATATAATGAGCAGATGACGGGTTAAGCAGTGATGAAATAGTCTTCATGGTCCTACGGCCTGCAGGATTTTTCCCTCAATGAAGAAACAAACCCTTCACGTTACGATGGAGTTATTTAAGTAGAATTCACGGCGTGTGAAAAGCGTTCTTACCGGCCATCTTGTTTCTAAAGTAGATGAGTCGGACCGTTTCCAGTTCCAGCAGGTTCAGGGAGCCGTCAATGTTCAGGGCTCGCACCTGAAGGGGAAGAGACATCCATCATGAATCAATCCTCCACGACTCTGATCAGTAATCAAGAAATGTACTCAAACATCTGAAGTACAATCTGGAGTTATTCCATCTATGAATATGACAGGGTGGCACTCAGGAGTGGATCATTCATCTGCTCCACTAGGGGGAGCCAGAGAGGCCTCTGGGTGTCTCTAATGAAACATGGAGGTCACGTCATATTCACAGCAGCACCTTCTTGAGCGGGATGGTCTGAATCCACTCCATGGTGTTGACGTCGAAGACATCGACGGCGTTCTCACTGTACACCGACAGGTAGGGGGCGTTGTAGCCTGGACAAAGGGAGAAGTCATTGTGTTCAGTCCCCGGCCTCCTCGTGTTCTCTGCATGTCGCTGAAGAGGATTTCACTCACAGGCAGAGTTGGGGAACGCCGGCCACATCAGCTCCTGCTGCCGGGAGCGGCGGCCCTGGGAGTCCACGTACACGCCGATGGCGTTGAAGCACAGCAGCAGCTCCTTGCTGGAGATCTCCACGGCGCACAGGGCGTCCAGGCTCTGCTGGGGAATGAAGGCCAGGGTGTGGTCCTCGTGGTGGAGCAGGTTGACGGGGGCCATGTCACCGTGGACACTGTGGAGGTCATCACAGGAATAAATACACATCGTACATGGATCACGTGACTCGACGCCTCCGCTGGGAACAGGTGGAGTACCTGTAGCGGGTGAAGCCGGACTGGTAGCCCACGTAGAGGCGCTCGTTGAGCAGACCCATCCACTGAATGGGCCCCGGGGCCTGAACCTCTCGTAGCCGACGGTGACGTCCTTTGCTCTTATTCACCTGGGGGAGGACAGCAGGAGATGAGGCGACGTCCACAACGCACTTAAAGCTGCGTTCACGCGAGTAGATCCCGGAAGCAAAGTCAACGTAGAGACGCGAGTGGTTGCGATAGACGAGAACTTTCGCATCAAGATGAAATATTTCAACTTTGGCGAGAAATTGGCCCGACGCCGAGTTGCGAGAGCCAATCAGCGTCGAGCTGCTCCGGCGTTGGTGAATCTAACTGCTGCTGCTCTAGTGGAGCTGAAGAGGCATTCAGACGTAGAGGTGAAGGTCACCGAGCTGTGAGAGCCTACGGGTGATGTCATGGATAAATATACATATATTTACCTTCGCATTGGAAATGCGGAAGGTTATGTTTTGATCGTCGTGTATTTATTTATTTGCATGCGTGTTACTCGCATCACTCAAAAAATATTAAACCGAATCGCATGAAATTTGGTGGGATGATTGGTTATTATCCGGGGACCATTTGATTAGATTTTGGGATCGATCGGGTCGAAGGTCAAGGTCATGAAAAGGTCAAAATCTTCTTTTTACCATAGCGCGGTCAATTTTTATCCAATTGGCATGCAACTAACGCCAACATGTCCATAATTCAATGCCCAATCTTGTGATATGCGAAGCTATGCGTTCTACCGAGTGCCCGCTCTAGTTATATTAATGTTATGAACACAAACACGACGGCGTTAGATGTTCAGACGTGTGTGGGATGTCCTCAACAAGTATGAAGCAGAACTAGTGGTGAGTTCTTCATGGGGGATGAAGGAGATGATAACTGTTTCAACAGAGATAAGCCACGCCCCCTCTAAGTCCCGCCCCCTCTCAGGAGAAAAGTGAAGCCACAAATGGTCAAGCGAGTAAACTCCCGCGAGTTCCGCCAACGCTTCGGCTGTGAACGCGGCTCTACGACCCAGACGCTCGGCCGCGGCGCTCTGACCTCGTAGCAGATGATTTGTCTCTTCATGGCGACGCACAGGCAGGTGAGCGAGCCGTTGCGGACGGGCCCGGACACGATGGTCTGGCAGCCTTTGGTCTCCGCCAGCTTGTAGGACTCGGTCTCGCGGCCGTCCAGCGCCTGAGTGGGGAAGAGGCGGACGTGGCGGTTCCTGCCGGAGATGACCGCCAGCAGCTGCTCCTGGGGGATCAGGTCGATGTGGTGCACCTTCTTGTTGTCCCCCACCCGGACGATCTCTGAGGACGGAGAACACAGGCGTGGGGATGAAGGGCGGCGTGACGACGAAGGAGGAGCGCGCGTGTCGACGCAGGGGGACGAGGACGCACGGCGGAGAGTGGATCTCACCGTCTTTGGTGACATGGATGATGAAAAGGCCTTCCTCGTTGCCCAGGGCAACGCGCTCGTGATCTGTGGGCAGAGCAAATGGAGCAGGACGGCCACGTCAGGGACAGAGAAGTGCATTCTGGGCAATTAATGCGACAATTTCTACTTCTAAACCGAACTGACGAACGGCGGAAACGAACTGGTCGTCCGTGGAAACGACTCCGACGCACGGAGAAGGAGACGGTCGGTCGCCGAGGTAACCGTGACGTGGGACCCACCTATGATGGCGGCCGACTGCGTGGTCTTGATGAGCGGCAGCGTGCTGTCGTAGGCCTCCTTGGGCACGTAGACGAAGCGCTCCTTCAGCTTGTTCTTCTTGAGGATGCGGTGCAGCTCGTTGAGGAGGCCCACCCACTTGTTGCGCTCCTGGTCGCTGTCGGCCAGGATCAGGATGGAGGGCTTGTGGTTGCTGGAGTAGGAGAGCTGGGACGCCGTCACCTGAGGGGGAGACGAGGTCGAGAGGTCACGTCGCGTGAACGATACCGTTGGAATCGAGTGGGATTCGGATCATTTTGAGACCACGGAGGAGACGTACTCTGAAGATACACGGGATGTCTTTGCGGCTGGCGTGGATGACATCAGAGGCCAGGACGGAAGTGACTGAGAACTCTTCATCCCTGGATGACAGGAATGAGATCAAAGGTTAGACGTGCAGGACTTCGGCTGCTGCGATTGGTCTGTTATTCTACCTCTTCTGTGTTTCCGGTGCAGTCGTTCGTCTCAGACTTTATAATAATGAAGTTGGAGTTGAGACTTTTTCATGTTTCAAGGCAGAAAAAATATTAAGTCATCGCGGTGTGTTCCCAGAATGCATTTCGGACTGTCTGGACGGCTGCTTGAACGTGATTGGTCAATTTCACAAACGGAACACAAACGAAAACCAGAACGCTTCCAATCATAACATCTCGTCTCATATGCAGAAATCAGTTCGTAGAAATTAATGAATACATTAAAAAAAGGTCAAAAAACGTATCTGCAACTATTTATCGAGCAAAAATGGCCAAACAACTTCTAGTTTCCACTTGTGAAGCTTTTCGTATCAAGTATCTTGGACAGAATATAGTATTCATAAATCACGAAGAGGACTCTCCACACTTCTCCCACCTCATATCTATGACTTGGCTCACGACCACACTCGGTTGCGTTGCTTTTCCTTCTCCCAGCTCGTAGAGGAACAGCTTGAAGTCGCACACCACAGCCATCGCTCGCTGCCAGCCCTTCTTCACCCCCGTGGGTTTAGGAACCTAGAACACAAAGACATGAGTGAAGAGACATGCACCGACGGGCTACTCCAGGTTCCTAGACTCTTAAAGAGTAGGATGGGAGCCAGAGCCTTCAGGTATCAAGCTCCTCCTCTTTTATGAACCAGCTCCACCTTCAGTCCTGGAGACTCCGCCCCCTCATGGAGACTGAAGACTTTCCTCTTGATGGTCTTATAGTGAGACCTGAACCAGGTTCACCTGGAGAGACCTAGAGATGCTGCTAGAGACTGAGAGGCTGAGGGGGACGAGAGGATACACTGAGCTCCTCTCTCCTCTCCTCTCTCCTTATGGACGCTTAGGATACACTGAGCTCCTCTCTCCTCTCCTCTCTCCTTATGGACGCTTAGGATACACTGAGCTCCTCTCTTCTCTCCTCTCTCCTTATGGACGCTTAGGATACACTGAGCTCCTCTCTCCTCTCTCCTTATGGACGCTTAGGATACACTGAGCTCCTCTCTCCTCTCTCCTTATGGGCGTTTAGGATACACTGAGCTCCTCTCTCCTCTCTCCTTATGGACGCTTAGGATACACTGAGCTCCTCTCCTCTCTCCTCTCCTTATGGACGCTTAGGATACACTGAGCTCCTCTCTCTCTCCTCTCTCCTTATGGACGTTTAGGATACACTGAGCTCCTCTCTCTCCTCTCTCCTTATGGACGTTTAGGATACACTGAGCTCCTCTCTCCTCTCCTCTCTCCTTATGGATGCTTAGGATACACTGAGCACCTCTCTCCTCTCCTCTCTCCTTATGGATGCTTAGGATACACTGAGCACCTCTCTCCTCTCTCTCTCCTTATGGATGCTTAGGATACACTGAGCACCTCTCTCCTCTCTCCTTATGGACGCTTAGGATACACTGAGCTCCTCTCTCTCCTCTCTCCTTATGGACGCTTAGGATACACTGAGCACCTCTCTCCTCTCCTCTCTCCTTATGGACGCTTAGGATACACTGAGCTCCTCTCTCCTCTCCTCTCTCCTTATGGACGCTTAGGATACACTGAGCACCTCTCTCCTCTCCTCTCTCCTTATGGACGCTTAGGATACACTGAGCTCCTCTCTCCTCTCCTCTCTCCTTATGGACGCTTAGGATACACTGAGCACCTCTCTCCTCTCCTCTCTCCTTATGGACGCTTAGGATACACTGAGCACCTCTCTCCTCTCTCCTTATGGACGCTTAGGATACACTGAGCTCCTCTCTCCTCTCCTCTCTCCTTATGGACGTTTAGGATACACTGAGCACCTCTCTCCTCTCCTCTCTCCTTATGGACGCTTAGGATACACTGAGCTCCTCTCTCCTCTCTCTCCTTATGGACGTTTAGGATACACTGAGCACCTCTCTCCTCTCCTCTCTCCTTATGGACGCTTAGGATACACTGAGCTCCTCTCTCCTCTCTCCTTATGGACGTTTAGGATACACTGAGCACCTCTCTCCTCTCCTCTCTCCTTATGGATGTTTAGGATACACTGAGCTCCTCTCTCCTCTCTCCTTATGGACGTTTAGGATACACTGAGCACCTCTCTCCTCTCCTCTCTCCTTATGGATGTTTAGGATACACTGAGCACCTCTCTCCTTATGGACGTTTAGGATACACTGAGCTCCTCTCTCCTCTCCTCTCTCCTTATGGATGTTTAGGATACACTGAGCACCTCTCTCCTCTCCTCTCTCCTTATGGATGTTTAGGATACACTCTCTCTCTCTCCTCTTCTCTCTACTTTTGGATGAATTTTCATCTCTCCATCACACATTCTTAACTCTGCTTCCTCCCCTGAGTTCCTATGACTTCACGTCTCATAAGGTCCCTATGAGACCCAATGATTGGACCTGGCTGGGTCTGAAGCTTCCTTTCTTTCCCCTGCTGATGATTTTGGGCTGTATAAAATAAACTGAATGGATCTCCCCCCAAAGCTTGGAGCAAAAACACCTTCTACAGTGTTAGAAATGGAAAGGTGCCGTCTGCAGTCGAGTGTGAGCCGTCATGCTACTGCAAGAACCCTTAAACCGAGTGTAACCAACAGCTGGAGCTCTAACATGTGTGTGGATTTGGGAAGAAAGCCATCGTTAAGTAACCGTCAGGCCTCACTCACCCTGACGTGCCCTTCGTACGCAGTGCCGATGCCCCTCTGAGGGTCGATGCCCAGCGGGCCCTTGGTCTGGTCCTGGGGAACGGGACACACCGCTGGAGCCTTGTCCGCACAGGTAACATGGCAGGAGAAGTTACACACTGGGCGAGGAGAGAGACAGGTGAGGTGTTTAACAGCTCGCGGATCACATTTTAAAATCAATAAAGAAGGCGAGCTCGCTTTGTAGTTTGACTCTTTGGATGAGGAATGCACGTCCTTACCTTCACAGGTGCAGCCTTGACGTATGAGCCCCACCATGAGGGAAGTGCACTGGTTGCACTTGGTGGGCGTGGTGAAGGACTTCACCACAAACTGATGAGCTTTGGGCTGTGGAGAGCGTGAAGGAAACGAGCATGAGCGAACAAGAGAGACGGCGGCGGCGGCGGCCGTTAACGCGAAGGCTCGACGAGGAAGCGTCTGACCTTGGGAGAGGAGCGCCCGATGCTGCCGTAGCCTCCCGAGCGCATGGTGGGGGTCTGCGCCGAGCGGGGGGGATGGTCCATCAGCTGCACCAGAGAACACACAACAACACGCAGCGGTGAGACGCGAATGTGAAATACGTCCGATGCATTATTTCACATTCGCCAAGCTGCACGGATTTGAAAATCCAGATCTGTCTTCAGTTTCCAACGCGCTCATATGAGCAGTGATGCAGCTTAGGGTGGCTCCGTTAAAACCGTCTCCTACATGCACCACGAGCCCCAGTTGGGGAGACTGTTGTTCACGTCGAGGCCCATAGTCGACAATCTGAGAACAGACTGGAGTCTTCTTCTGGCCTCAATGTCCTCCTCGGCTCACATTTACCTTTAATTTACCTATTTGACCAATTCAGTATTGTTGGACGCTGAGTGAGTCTCAGCTGCTCGAGTTGGTAAGAGGAACATTTGGGCCCATCGACATGCATATCTGCCATATTTAGAGAGATAACTACAATATACTCTTCATTATTCCAATGCAGATCTTCTACATCAGTCCTTACTGGAGATAAGATAAGGAATTACATCCAATCAAAAGTCCTCTTGTACTTAGACATACACAACCGTTCAAAAGTCTGGGGTCACTTAGAAATGTCCTTATTTTTTAAAGTAAAGCACTGTTTTTTTGTTTGTTTTTTTAATTCTCTTTTTATTCAGCTTTTCACATGTTTGTAATCATAGACAATACAGTGTACTCTGTACGCCTTCTGTAGTTAACCGTCAGATCACATTTAAATATTTTTGGGTAATACAGAGGCAGGCCTCACTGACCTTCAAGTAAACATGCTATAGCATAAAAACACACACAAAATAAAAATAAAATTAATAAAAAAAACACACAAAATTATGGGGTGAACCTGAAACTTATTCAAACAAGGGGGGTATTGAAATGTAAAAAAAATATATATATGATATATATATATATCATATATATATATATATAAATAAAGAGTCCCTTCTAGACAAATGATGGTCGTATTGGTGTAACATAAATTATCCATTTTTCCCATCTAGACAAAAAGATTCCCTGTTGCAGTCTCAAAGCAAGGGTTATCCTCTCCATCTTAAAAATATCATACACAATATCAATCCACTCATCCAAAGTAGGTTTTCCTGGTTTTAACCACATTCTGGTGATTGCCTTCTTGCAAGCAGCACTCAGGATTCTAAACAGATATCTGTCTTTAGAGGAAAACATTTCTAGTGGTAAAACACCCAAATATAACGTTTCGAATTTAAATGAAATATCCACCCGAAAAACTTTTTCTAACACTCCATGAACCTGCTGCCAGAAAGGATTCAAAGATGTGCAAGACCAGAATATATGGAAATGGTTTGCCATAATGCATCCACACTGTCGCCAGCATGCAGAGGAATTAGTGTAATGTCTCTTCTGAGCTGGAGTAATGAAAAACCTTATGAGGTTTTTCCAACAAAACTCTCGCCATGAGGTTGAACTTGTTTTTTTAATGAAGATGACATTAAATTAAGCAGAAATACAATCTCTTCATTGTTAATGTGTTAAATGGATATTCTCTGGTGTTTAATGAAGTCTCTACAGAGGTGTGTAGAGGCCCATCTCCAGTGTTCTAATGGTACATTGTGTTATCGCCTTAGAAGACTAACGGAGGGGTAGAAAAACCCTTTTTATGTGAGCGCAGCTGAAAACAGTTATGCTGGTGAGAGAAGCTCTAAAACTGGCCTTCCTTTGATCCGCAAGAAAAACAACATTAATATTTACAATAAAAATCATTACTTCTAACCTTGTCAATGTCTTGACTAGATTTTATATTCATTTAGCAATTAATTTGATAAATGAGTTTTCATGGAAAACACGAAATTGTCTGGGTGACCCCAAACTTTTGCATTCTACATCAAGGTTTTAGTAACATACCAGCTTCTATACAAAAACAGACGGAGGGATGGTCTGACCTCTATGGGCTCCATATCACTAGCCATGGAGGGTGACCGCGAGCGGGACTTGAGATGGGACTTAGGGTCGTCTTCCCTGGATGGAGTGTTGGATGGGGTGAAGTTATCCATAGAGTCCATCTGAGGAGAGAGAAGCAGGATGGAAGAGGACATGGGATAGGAGAAGGGATGAGTGAGAAAGGAAAGACAAACAGAGGGAGGTGGATTTATAAAAGAGGATAACGAATGATGGGAAATGAAGAGGAACCAGGGGGCGATGAGGCAGATGGAAAGAGGAAGGAAAGGACACAGAGAATGGATTCAACAAAACAAACCAGAGAACAGTACGCTGCATTCATGCTTAAGAGGGAATTAGCGGGTGCCATAATAAACAAATGGAAAACCGTATCCACGCATGTATTGTGGTCAATATGTCGTCGTATCCACAAAGAAAAACCACCACAGCGTTATTGCGCCCCGTGTATTGCATCACGGCCCGGTGACCATGCTGATGTGAGACACCGCGAGCGCACACCACGCACCATGCATGGCCAGCCACAGAGCTGAACTCAGTAAAAAGAAAAGTACACACCGACACCAACGCACACAGGCAGCACAAAAAGCAACACTCGCATAAAATATGGGAAATCCAACAAATTCGACGCACACACAAATATCTCAAAAGTATTTTTCAGAACCCATGCCATGCAATCAGACGCACAGAGGAGACCCTCACAGACCAAACATCAAGGTGAGAACGGTCATCAGAGCGCAGTGATGGTGCTTACACGTCTGCCTTTGCTAGCTGGGCCAACGGATGGCGAGCGCTTCAGTGGCAGGAGAGGCAGAGACAGAGAGACGTCAGACACAAAGAAACACAGGTCAACAGACTGAGGGAACAGACTCAGTGGTTCCCACGCCTTTGGTTTATTACCCAACAGTTATCAGGGCTCTCAAGTCTTGAAGACAGGCAAGAGTGACATTTCCATCCCCCCCCCCCCGCAGAACGAATTTTTCGGATACCAATCAGTCGCGCGCAATTCCAGGATGCTTTATTTTCATTGGTTGCTGGATTAAATCTCACCCAGATACAACAGAGACGTTTTTTTCTGATTGGCTATTGTGTGGCCCATTTCTTTTTTTTGATTGGCTGATAAGTGGCTCCTCGCAGCAGAACTCCAGGGGAGCGCTTGATTCCTCCACGGTGAGGGCAGCGCGGCCAGCTCATGTTGGCGCTGCACATTAAAACATTAAATAGCCGAGAGTTTTTTTCAGCGTGAGAAATACGATGTGTGGCGGGAGTGCGTGACTTAAGACCGAAATGCCTGAGTCTCACGCTCAATGCGTGACACTTGAGAGCCCTGAGTTATTGAGCCAACTATCTCAACCATGTATCTATTAGTTTTAGCTAACTATTTATCCATTAGTTTGAGCTAAATATGTATCTTTTAATTTTAGCTAACTATATATCCTTTACTTTTAGCTAACTATTTCAACTATTTATCCATTAGTTTTAGATAAGTATTTATCCATTACTGTAGCTAACTATTTATCCATTAGTTTTAGCTAACTATTAATATATTACTGTCGCTAACTATCTATCCACTAGTTTAGCTAACTATTAATCCATTAGTTTTGTGTAACTATGCATCTACTACTGTAGCTAACTATTTATCCGTTACTTTTAGTTAACTATATATCCTTTACTTTTAGCTAACTATTTCAACTATTTCTACATTAGTTTGACAACTATTTTTTCAGCCATTATTTTTAGCGAACATTGAAGCTCCACCAGCACAAAGCGCCTCGTGTGTTTTTTAAAATGCAGCTTGAGTTTCAACTGATGTATTGGCAGCTCACTTGTATTAAATGTAGTTAAAATCACACATCTGTGATGTCCATAACAAAACATGTAAATGCATTACTCAATTAAATTAGAATTTCTCTATACATTTTAGTGGAGTTAGTTTAGTTTGAGCTCATAGTTCATAATTAGTTGAGCTTTCAACAGGCTCCAGTACAACCTGGGGAACAGTTGAAGTTAGGACTCCCTGCATTAGACTCCTGTACATCAGCCACGGGTGAACTGAGGACCGAGGGTGGAAAGGGGTGATGGAAAAATACACATGGTGATGGGAAGTAGGCTGGAAAGGTAAACATGGACGTTCTCTTTCGGGTTACACAAAGGATAAAACGGGAGAGACAGGCCTTTAAAAGAATTTACTGATCAACAAAAGTTGTAGCACCAAAAAGTTGATGTAGAGCCACTCAAATAGCCCACTGGCCTGAAAGAACCCGCAAGCAACGGAATTAAATGGAAAAAACCCCAAATCTACACTCTCTCTGCTCATAAAATACTCAGACTACTACAACATTCAGCTACGCGACACACACACACACACACACACGAACACACAGACCTCTACCTAATTAGGAGAAACTTACGTCTTCCCAAAACTCAATTAAAGAAGATGAGGACGAGGAATAAGAGTCCTGATGCACCAGGGAATGAAGCAAGGAAACAACCAAACAGACAGAAATAAAGATCTCAAGAGATTCACGTGAACAAAAAAACAACAACGAAGACAAAAAGCACATGAGCTGCAGAGTTATGAGGTTTATGACGTTCAAGCTGTTCACGATCACAGATTGAAAATCTTCGTCTCAATCAGCCTCCGTCCAGAATACTCACGTCAAACTGGTCGAGCGCTGAGGTCGGAGCGTTGAGGAAAGCCAAGAAGGAATTCTGGGAATCCTGGTGCTTGACACCTTCAGACACAGAACAAATGACACAGCCGTGGTGGTTAAGAACGCGATGTGAGGACATCAGAGGAGTCACAGGACCGTTTCTCAGAGGCGGCTTCATGTTCAGTAACAATACATTTCATGTACATGGCACTAAAACATGGCCGCTGACACAGAACCCTCTCAGCCGGTGGCGGCGTTATCCCTCCCGTTATCATCTCTCACGACATGTGACGTACGGGATGAGATGCATTTAGATGTCAATGTTTATTAAATTAACTCGGTCACCGTCTCTTAACTTGTTTTTTGTTTCTTATGTCGCTGCCTCTCTCGTCCAGGTCGCTCTCAAAAAACAGATTTTTAATCTCAACGGGATTCATCTGATTAAATAAAGGTATAATATTTTTTTTAAATCATCCTATCATCCCATTTTCAACTAGAATGGGCACTCGGTAGAGCGCATACCTTCACATATCACAAGATTGGGCATTGAATTATGAACATTTTGGCATTAGTTGCATGACAATTGGATACAAATTGGCCGTGCTATGGTAAAAATAAGATGTTGACCTTTTCGTGACCTTGACCTTTGACTCGATCGATCCCAAAATCTAATCAAATGGTCCCCGGATAATAACCAATCATCCCACCAAAT